>NW_008246057.1:6671742-6683897 GCF_000691975.1 Corvus brachyrhynchos | reverse complement strand
AGCTATGGTGTTTTGATTAGCCCAAAAACTCATAAAATATTTTTGACATTTTGTAAAGTTTGAGGATGCTGATAAAGCAGCAATAAAGTACTCGGGGAGTATAGCACTAAAACTGTAGTACTAGGGGTAGAGTTGAAAGTACAGCTGGGAATATTAAATATTCTACCTCCTCAGATGTCCCTGCAGAAAACTTGAAATCTGTCAAAAAGCACAAGATACTAGAAATGGAGTTGTATTCCATATTGATAAACCCTTAATTTCATTTTTGCTTCAAAGAAAAAGCATGAGTCAACAAGAGAAGAACTTTGAGCTACATAAAAATGTTGTCTGTATTAATGGGGCAAGGCCAGCAAAATGATGGCTGGAAGTGCTGATAAATAGAAGGTAGTTTAAATTATGCTGATGTGTCTATTCCATTTTCTCAGCAGACCTTCAGCAGCATAATTAGATTGTTTTTTCACTCTGCATCCAAAGGGCACTCATTCCTTGTGTCCCTATCCTTTTTACAGCAAGTATCTGGGAGTGATATCCTGCAATATTAACACTGTCACTGGAAAATGAACCCTTAGTGTGCTTTCAGCTGGAGTACAACTTCTTTCACCTAAAACCAGCAAAGATACCTACAGAGCCATAATGCTCTGAACTATGCATTCTGTGAAATACAGGCACAGGTCTCAATTTACCTTAAACAGATATGGGGACACACCTTTAATTTTAATTTCATTTTCTTTGCCTTACTTTTCTTTGCCTACTTTAAGGTATAACTCATATATTACCTAACTTTCTTCTGCCATTGAGTAGGAGAATATGAAGAGCCCAGGCAAGCCTATGTGCTCTCCCACTGTCACTCAGTTGTGAAATTCCTATTGAGACAAAGAAAGAAATTAATGTTGGAAAATTATAGGATTTATTAGGGTGTTTGAAGGTCTACATGGAGGATAATTTGACATGGGTTTTGGGGGGTGGTGGTGGTGCACATCAGTGTGTTTTCCATGTAGTCCTCAAGTGACACTCCATAAGGGTTCAAGCTTCCCCCTGGTCTCAAGTTGAGATCCAAGGATGGATTTGACTTGAGGTTAGGACACCTAAACTTCAGTTACTACTTGTAGGTTTCTGTACAAGAGTTAGTTAATAGACTCATGGTAATGGCAGGAGTCTGAAAATATCTATTAGTTGTTTACAACTAGTGCTGCTTGAAAGGCCCAAGAGCACTTAAGATATTTATGTGGCAGGTATTCTATGGGTCAAAAGGGAGACACTCTCCTGTCTTGAGTGACTCTGGCCAGCCAAAGAAGATATGTTCTGATATAATAACTATATTAAGTGACTGTGTTTTGAATGTTTTTCTGGAAGTAAACTTTTTTGGCTGCTCAGTCATTTGATAGGCTCCACTCACTGTATTAACTAGATGCTTAGAAACATGTCTATAGCCACCTACATAAACACACGGTAATGCAGATTTCCTTAGATTTAAATGAATTAAGTCTATTGGGATGTGGAACTACTTTGTAATACTGACACAAAATTTGAAAGGTGCATGGTACTCCTGTATTATGAGCTTGAGCACTACAAAATTGACCTAAGTTTATGCAGAGAAATCACCTTATGAAATTTTACTTTAAAAAATTTCTGCATTTCCCACTGAATAGGCAGGTTAGAAGATGAGCATTAAAAATCTGGAGTTACTTTTTACATAAATAAGATATTAAAATGCAAGTTGGATGTAAATTCCAAGAAATAATGGGCTAAGGTGTTAACATTCCTTTCGTATTTTTTCCATAACCATCATGATCAGGTATTATCTATATTGATTAGATCATCTGCTGTTTCTCTTCAGCAATTCAGCTTCAGGAAATGAAATATTTATCATATTGGGGAATAATGATAATGCACAATTACTGAGGACTGGAATTTTGAAAAATGATACCTCTTTATTATGGTGTGGATAAAAATGCTTGACTAGAACTCCTTTATAAATGACATATACTTTCTGCATTTAAAGACAGGAGATCTTAAACGAGAAAACTCTCAATTTTCAGAGACCTTACTCCTAACCAAATGTTAAAGGTCATGTATAATTTGCTCGAAATGACAAGTGATCTGCTACTTCCAGCAACCACTTTCCAACAACCAAAGTACACTTTGCAAAAAAAAAAAAAACCAAAAAAAACCCAAAAAATATTACTATTTTCATTATATTGCTGAGAAGCTTGAGTATCAACATAAATAAAAAGAAGTCCTGTTCTGGGCATGATCTGAAAGAAAACCTGTCAAGACTAGTATCAATATTTTCAACAAAGCACTGATATACAGATATCAGATCTCTTCTGCTACGGCCACCTCTGCCTCAAGACTCTGTGATGGGTGAGAAAGTCACACAGAGGACACAACAAGGAAGATTTTAAGAAGGCTAAGACATCCAAAAGAGGATCCAACTCAAAACAAAACTAAACTATTTGTTGCTATGTTAAGCATCTCAATTAATCCAAAGGGCATTTTCTTTCGTGCACTTCTGGGCATAAATTTGCAGAGCCAGGTCCTAGACCCTGGGACCTTAAAGCACTGTTCCACACCGTATAATGGAACATAGGTCAGCTAATACAGCTTTGGGCATCTGCTATGTATTTAGATAAAACGCAGCCCAGAGTGTTGCTGTGACCCAGCCCCCTGTGGGGCTGGGGCAGCGTGATGCCAATCAATCCCAGCCCATCCCCTGGATCGAGTTTCCCGAAGAGGCAGACTCAGAGGGCGGGTCGAGGGGCGGCTCAGAAGCCTAAGCTGCACCCCCTGGGCGGTGCCCGGGTACAAGCCGCCTCCCCTGGTTCGGGAAAATTCCCGGTCACTGGGGTGTTCCCACTCCCGCCTCTTGGTTTCCCCCCAAAGTGGTTCTTGTTAAATTGTATTCTTCCCCTGGCTTGTAACTCATTGGTTGTTTTCCCCTTTCCCCACGGTTTTCAAATTCCCTATAAAACTGAGGACAAGCCTCAGGGGACGATCCCATCGCATTCCATCCCTTCCGAGCTTCTTCGGGTTGCCAAACTTCTAACCATAAACCTGTTAGGAGCCAGCACAACCCAGCCTCTCTCTTCCTTTGTCTCTGAGCTAACATGAGCCGGTACCATCGGCTCCTGCTGTGTTTCCCTCTGCAAAGAAGCCAGCTAGCTAGCCCAGCCAGCAGCTCTTTTCCTGATCCTGAAGTCGTTTCTGCGGCGCACAGAAGTAACGCAGCTGGACTCTCTCTGACCGGGGGCTCGCCAGAGCTCGTGCCTCGAGCACAAGAACTGCGTCACCAGAGGTATTATTATGGCTAGTTGAAACACAGTGTATGGATGAAAGGCAAGATGATGAAATGTTACAAACACCCACAAGACATATCTTTAGCTGTCACATTAGTTCCACAAAAGGGCAACTTGTAGAAAGAGGTGATCAGCTACAGTGAAGATACATCCTAGCCTGTGATTAAAACTTTGTGAACAAAACTTTGAATAGAAAAACCTGCTATGGAACTTGTAATTGGTGGAATTCAGCCGTGTGGAATATTCACAACTTAATTTTTAAAACATTTTATATTAAGTTACAACTTTTAAATTTGCCCAGCATTGTAAGCTGAGATGTGTAATATGAAATAATTTTATAACATTGTCCACTGGTTTATTTTCATGTAATGTTACACTGTGAATCTTCTTCATCTTGACCATATCATCAGACTTTCTGAAAACATCAGCATGTACATGTGAATTTAGGAGGTTTCAGGGTAAGGTGAGTTAAGCTGTAATCACATTCACCTGAACTGGGTACAGTGTACCCCTCTAAAACTAAGTCATTTCAACACCTCAACACATATAGAGGCAAAAATAGAGAAAGGAGATTTCATACCAACAGGTAAGATAAAAATATACTTTGAGAAACAGATAATTTTCTGAATACTGGCAATATTAAATGCAAGTATTGAGTGAAGCAAGAGCTCTTTCAAAATAGTAGGGTATGATCATCTAATTGAGGCATATTGGGTAGCATATAAAGTGTAAATTTTTAGGATTAATTTACAGTATCCCAGGTGGACTTTTTTGTTCTCTAGCTTCTAATGGTTTGATTTTGTAATGTTATTATGTTTTCTGAAGTATTTTCTGTGTGAAAATTTATCTAAGTCATATATCTGATATTAACATTTTCTGACTCTGTTTCTGTGAAGACATTAACCATACAATATGCCAAAGTTCAGTGGAAGGGAAGATTCCTGTCTGATTCTATACTAGACTTTTGTAAAACTTCCAGAATGCAGTCCCATGAAAAAAACTTTAGGATTTAGCAAGTTTGTGCACCAGTTATTTTATCTTTTCTCAATTAAAATTGAATACCATCTTCCCAGAAAGAGGAAACCCTTGATTCTACCTCTTATTTCCCAAGAGTCTGCAGTGCCTCCAGCAACAAATAGTGTGTATACAGCTGGTTATATGATATCAGAAGTGACAACACTGAGATACTAAGAATAAACACTGAGAACTAAGGAAATATGCTGAAGTAGCTTCTGTGCCTTATACAGAAAAAAAAAATTAAAAAGATAAAAGCTATTTATACTGTAGGTAAGAGCTGAATATGTCACCAGCTCCAGTTAAAATATCTTGGAGCTTTCTACAGTGGCTATGTTACTTGTTCATAGATGTTTTGGTTTTTTTTATTAGCAGGTACCCAGTGCTCTTCCTAGAAATATGGCTCTGCTTGTTGTCCTACTGTTACAGTGGATAAGCAGAGGGTAGATATACTATGCTGGTTTGCTAAGAGCTACTTTGTCAATCTGTTTACATCAGTTATGGTTATTTACACAAAGCTGGAGCTGCAACACTTGGCTATCTCATCACTGAACACTGCAGTACCTTAGCA
Organism: Corvus brachyrhynchos; assembly: GCF_000691975.1. Lineage (NCBI taxonomy): Eukaryota > Metazoa > Chordata > Aves > Passeriformes > Corvidae > Corvus > Corvus brachyrhynchos. Next base: position 6,679,016 of record NW_008246057.1, on the reverse strand, counting down.
CTATTGTTTAGGGGATTCTCAGAGCCTTGAGTTATGCATCCATATGCATCCAGGTTCTCTAGACAATGCCCAAAGAGAGACAGGCAGCTTAAACATAAATCAATGCTGCAGTCATTTGTGTGACTGCAATTTATGTAAACAGATAGAAATTACTTTAGAGTAGCTTCGGTACAGACAAGGGTGTAGCATCACAGCACAGAAGTCTGAAATTGTTTCTGCATTTTGCATTGAAAAAACACTCGATAAAATGAATAAATAATGTTATGACCACATATTAGACCCAAAACTTCCCTTGCCAGGAAGTGGCCTTTCTGGGTCATGAAGTCATGCTCCCATTTGCTTATTCATTCAATCTCTCCCCTTTGAAATTTGCTTTCTGCTATACTAGCACGTATGGTGAAGAGAAGGATAGTCACCTTTTCCTTTATAGCTTGCAACCAGGCACTCTGCTGAGAGGCAAGACAGATGTGGGTCAGTTCCCCTCATGGGGAAATTTTTCACCTCCTTGACAAACACTGTAACAGCTAAGCAACTGAATCAATTAAATATAAATGGTGGGTGCCTGCCAGGCTCCTCTAGCTACTTTTTGGAAGAAAAAGTTGAGCCTGAGTTTGGATAACTTGCACAGCCAAATTACTAAATTTGCTAAAGCACCTGAGTCAAGAAGAGAGTTAGTAATTTTTAATATTATTTTGAAAGGTACAGTTATCTCCTGTTGTTGATTATATTATGATTTAAGCCATTAAAAGAAAGTCTTGATATAAATTTGCAAAAAATATATTTATTTTCTAGTGAGAATATTTTAGGAAAGTCTTCCTTGCAATAACATCTTCATAATATGCTATAAATTATCTTGAACTAATCCTGTGGACTGTTCTATGTGTTATAAATTCCTCTCACATTGTCAAATTTGATTTATGAATTCTGCTCATGAGAAAATGCTGTGAAAAAGTAGAAAAGGCCTGTTATCAGCCTGCCTACATGCTTGCGTGGATCTGGCCCTATCTTTCTTCTCTGAATCTAGGCCTCTGGAAAGGGAAAATTGTGGCATATTTTCAATAGCCAGACAAGGGAGTAAAGAGCATGTGCATCACACCTCGTATTAGTCATGTTTCAGTTCTCCAGACAAGAATAACAGAAGCCTCAGGGCACTGCTTATGCTCTTTGTGCAAGGGTTCATGCCAGTGTGTGCAGGCTGTTGTAAGAGCATAATCTTGCAAAGGCTGCTGTAGTTAGCTGGCTTGTCCCAGGGTATCCTCCCTGCAAAACAAATGGGAGCAAATGGTAACAATATTCATCTTGCAGTACACAGCAGTCTGATGACCCATGTCCAGGGCAAAGCTACAGTCAAGCTCAAGTCAAATAGCAATTCCATGTAGGGGATGTTCATTATAGTTTTCACAAACATGATAATCATAGAATATCCTGAATTGCAAGGGACCCACGAGGATCATCAAACAGCTCCTGGCCCTGCACAGGACAGTTCCAACCTAGGAGACTCAACATCTTAGAGGTTTCGTAGTTAGGGATCAATATGCCCCAGACCCCAAGGTCCTCTCCAGAACACATTCTGTAAACTAAGATTGCACCATCCAGGGGAAGGTTCCTTGGGGAGAGGGGCTCATTCAAGCCTCTCATTGGGGAATTTTTGATAGGTATGCTAATTAGTAAGACCTATAATGTAATACCAGATCTTTTGGGGGTGTGCATTGGGGGGGTGCATTTCGGTGCATTCGACCTGGACGTAGTGCACCTATGGATCCTTAAAATAAATACCACGGTAAAATCCCTTTTTCCCTTCTAACCGTGTTTGACTCTTGATTTTAAAACCAGGAAAAGGCATCACAAGAAACACTATGTGCCTGAGGGCAACAAAGATAATTGAGAGACTGGACCACCTCTTACAAGGATAGGCTGAGAGAGCTGGACCTCTCTACTCAGAGAGTCTTCAGACTTGAGAATGGAAGATTAAGAGGGAAACTCATCAATTTCTGTAAGTATCTGAAGAGAGAGTGTCAAGAGGATGGAGCCAGGCTCTTCTCAGTGGTGCTGAGAAATAGGACAACAGGCAATAGCCAGAAATTGATGCACAAAAAGTTTCACCTGAACATGAGGTAAAATTTCTTTGCTGTGTGGGTGACCATGCACTGGAACATATTGCTCAGAGAGGTTGTGGAGTCTCCCTCACTAGAGATATTCAAGAAACATCTGGACACAGTTCTGTGCAATGTGCACTGGGATGACCCTTCTTGAGCAGGGAGGCTGCACCAGATGACTTCACTCTGATCCCTTCCAACCTTATCCATTCTGTGATTCTGTGATTAGTCAGCTCTTGGAGTGTTCTCAGATGAAGTCCATCAGGTCCCATGGACCTATAGGGATCCAGCTGGAGCATCAGATTCGGCACAACTTCAGGGTTTACTGGGACTTTATCATTCTCACAGCCATAGTACTCAAGCACAGGGCACTGGAACCCCCTTAACCCATCCCCAGTGTAGAAGCCAGAGGCAAAGAAAGAATTAAACATCTCTGCCTTGCCTATGTCCTTGTCTTCTGGACCTGTTTGAGCCAGCTGTGTGGTGTTAATGCTTAATACGCAGCAACTTGATGTTCCCAAAAAGTCAAGGGCAGCTGATTTGGAAGTGTCCTTTAATTCGTTGAAGGATTCATTGTCCTGTCTGGGAGGTCTATAGTAGACTCCCATGATAACCTGCATTATTTATTTGTCCCTTAATCCTTACTCAGTGGCCCTTAGCCCTGCTTTTTCCATGTAAGCTCCATACAGCCCTTCTATTACATACAACAACACACCTGCACCTTGCCTGCCCTGCCATCTAACACGGCTCTTCAGTCACAGGACTCATCCCACCAGGTTTCACTTAAGCCAGTGTTGCCAAATCTCTGAGACTGGGACAAACCTTCCAGCTGCTCTTACTTGTTCCTCATGCTGCATGTGTTGGTATAGAAACATTTAAGGTGTGGCTCATTTTAGCTGACACATTGTGGAGCAGATTGAGGGATCCCAGTAGTGCTCAGTTCCTCAAGTTTTTACTTTCCATCCCATTGCTTATCACTGTCTGTTGGTGATTGAACACAGACTTCACCAGGTGCATGCAAAGCCAAATTTTATTGTACAAGCCACATCTTAATATATTGTTACAAACCAACAGTTCAGCAGCTACAAACTTCAGCTTCTAGGGTTACATGTTTTACATCTCCACTGACTACAGGTTACAATCTCCTTGCCCAACCTCCCGTTAACTATCCTACGCTTTGTCTCCCCTCCTTCTCTTTGTCTCACCTCCTGCTCTTTGTCTCGTCCCCTGCCAGACATGGCCCCACCCACCTCTCCCAAGGCCCTACGCCAACCAAAGCCATTCTCTGTGGCGACATTCTGAATCCCCGTAAGTGTCAAGTCTGATTTTGTCCCTTTCCCTCTTCCAGTCTCGTTTAAAGCCCTATCAGTGAACTCTGCTAGCTCCTACGCCAAACCCCTTTTTTCCTCTCTGAAGAAGGAACATCCCATGAGGCGACAGTAGACCTGGTGTAGTACAGACCATCCCATGGCCAAAACCCCCAGTTTTTCCAATGGCACCAACCTTGGAGCCTTGTGTTGGTCTGAGGAGTCTGCCTGTTCCTTTTGATATTCTTCCCTGCTACTGGAAAGATTGAGGAAAAGACTACCTGTGCTCCTGTTCCTTCAGCCAGTCGTCTCAAGGCCTTGAAATCTCTTTTGCCCTCAGACTTCTTTTTGTTTTCTCACCAATAGCAGATAATAATCAGAGGGCTGTAACAGACTGGACAGTTTTCTAGTGGTGACCCTTACCTGAGCCCCTGATAGACAGAATTTCATGTCTGAATATTGGGCCCTCTATTTCCTTGAGAAGGGAGTCACCTACAATAACTACCCTTCTTTTCCTCTTAACAGAGGTCATGGTGCAGGGGGTAGACTGTGTTCCCCTATGTGGTCCCTCTATCCCCAGAGCACCTTTGTTCACCTCTCAGGTAAAACTGTCTGTGGCAAAACTCTCCTAGTTTTAGAGCCTCATACCTGTTGCAAAAATGCCAGTCCTACTTGTCATTGCCAAGTTTTCAGGAAAAGGAGGAGCCTTCCTTCTGGTATGGGCACTGACAATCTTCCAGCCTTCATGTTCAAGAGATCCTTGATTAACTACTTGACAGGGTTCCAACTTCACCTGCATGTCTGCTACAGTGGAGGTTTGAGGCTCTTGAGGTTTGAGAACAACATATCAATTTCTCGCTCATTCTCTCCAATACTGCACAGCCTGTTCACTTCCTCCAGTAGTTCCTTCACACAGTTCATTGACAGTTGCACACCTTTTGCGAAAAAAATTATTGTAAGTCCCAGCCTTACAGAGAGTCATTAGACACTCTTGTTAACCAGAGACCTGGTAACATGCATTTACCAACAGAAGGTCTGGCTGGCTGGAGGCCTCTGACATGGCTGGTGCAGTGACTCAAGCAGCTGTGGGGAAACGAGCTCTGCGACGTGTCAAAACCATACCTGAGGGAGCATATACTAATAAGACAGGGGATGAAAAATTCTCTGGCTTCCATCACTGGCTACTGGGTTTGCTCACTGCCTCTGTTGATTGATAAAACAGGGTTGAGGTCATTGACAGACAGGCTAGTTAAGAAAGAATATAACTAACAATGTCTATAAGAAACTGAACTTTTTCCTTAAAGTTACTTTGTAAAATCTGGCTAAGATCACTCAAGGGTACAAAAGTGAGCATGAAACAGTGTTGTGGCTATATTACCTACCGCCAACTACCAGCTCTATTGACCTATATTGGTAGAAAGTATCAAACAGTATGACCTTTATCAAGATCCATTTTGTTCTGTTTTCTAATCTAGAAGATTATACTTTAGAATTAAATTTGAAATCATCAGTTAGTTATAGGCCATGTTTCATTTAATGTCAAATAGACACATGCAAGCTAACACAGTATTTTGTCCATCTGCTATAGCCATAAGAATTTTGAGCAACAATATCCATTGATTTTCTCCTTCACAAAATTCCTTGTCAGTTTGCTTGACCTTCTTTTCAATGATGATCAAGCTATCCTGTTTTTAGTTTTATTCTAGTGTGTTCCAGTGAGAGAAAGAAATGTAACATAACGTTAACACCATTTTAAAAATAAAAAAAAAGGTATGCAGTTCTTTCTGATAGCTGCAGTAAGTGGCTTTTCCCCCAAGCAGATCAATTGGGTGTGTAGAAAAACAGGAGCTGAAAACATAATCTTTCAGAAAAATTACAAGAAATAATTGTAAATTCCATGCTACTGGTTGAAGCAAAACATGGGATCATGGTGGTAGTAAATAAAATTTAAATAATATCTTTTGTTGACTAAAAAAAATTATTTTGTGAGTTTATTCAAGCAAATAAATATGTTGACTAATGCAATGAATTAGTGTGCACTGAAGAGGCAATTATCAGCTGAAGAAGGAATAAAGGAAGGACATGGCCAATTAGTCAGGAATTCAGTGCAGGTGGCTGCCCTTGTTTAGATTAAGTAAGCAGTCTCCAGAGGTGATGACATTTCATGAACTGTGAAAGAAACCTTAGCAAAGAGATAAAGCACAAACCTCTTGTATCATTTGAAGTCTGAGTTTCAATCTATGAATTGACAGAAGAGGTGGTTTAAGCTAAAACTTTTAAATGGCAAAACAGACAGAACATCTTTTAAAATAATATTAGAAGAATAAACTCATGTTGCTGTAATTTTGAGAGTTGTTGCCAAGATGCATTTTTCATACTGTCTGTGATTTCATTTTCTTTGTTTTTCTCTTTTCTAAGAATTAAAGTCATATGGAAACAAGTGTAGGAAACTGCACGGGGGAATCTTTCCTGTTTGGTTTCTAATGAATTTGAATACATTTGGGTAGTACTTTTATGCAGAGCATGTAGAAGAAAGAATCAATCATTTAGAACTTTCTAAGTTCAAGTTGTTGAATAGTTTGCCACACCATGCTGACAATATTGAGTTTTCATTAGGTTTTACAGGATACAACTCAGACAGAATTAAACCAAATAAAGATAGGTTGACCTCCTACTGCTCACACTAGCCTTCACTTTTGTTTCTGAACAGTAGGAGAAAATCCATTGTAAGCATTTGCTTTTGCAATGGTCTGTTATATTATTTCAGCTGTGCAACTGCTATAAGAACAGAGAAGAACTCCCTTGCCAAAACCAGAGTGAAAGCACTTAAAATTATCTGTGGGAAGCCTGATGAAAATTTAGAATCGCCACAAGCTGGTCACACATATTTGCATGTTTACACAGCAGAAAAGGTGTACAGAACTCAGACTTCTAAGTCTGTCAGCCCAGGATGTGTTCCCAGGAAAAAAAACTTCTACATCTACTGTGAAGGTAGGCAAACAAAAGTTTGTATGCAAAAACATGAAGAAAATAGTTATCACAGCAGTCATGCTAATTCTTCATAACTTATAGCACTTTTCATTCAAGAGTCTTTACTTTTTTCTAGAAATCTATTAGCCTTTAAAACAGTTTTTGGAACAAAACTGACACTTTCTTTTATTTAAATCCCTTATTAAAAAGGAAAAAGTCTGAACTTATCTCCATGATTTAGACATTCAGATGTGATTTATTTTATTAAATCTACTTTCTTAGCCCACCTCACCTTTCCTGTCATGTCCACTTTTGAAACTCAGTATGCCTTTCAATTTAATAATGATGCAGAATTAGATGTGTAAAGCTCCTAAGCAATTTACATTGCATTTTTTCATAAAGGCACATAAATTTCTCCCCTGCCAACTGTTTTGCTGTAGTCTCCCTAAGGTTTTCAACCCTTAACTAGCCCTTACTTATATAAATCCATGCTAACTCATATATTGCCCCAATTGCTATATTGCCCCAAGGAAGCCCCTTGATGAGCCAAATATGTATATAAGTAGAGTTAGAACTAGTTAGTTAGTTTGCTGATAGCTCACTATATTATATAAGACTGCATATTATTAAGTATTCAATAAGGAAATATTATCATATAAACACTGGGTGAAGTGAGATGCTAGGTCAATAAGAAGACAGAATCCACTCCTTTCCCCATACTGTCCATACTGTAAACTGTGTGGAATTATGGTACTTAAATACTTAAATTCCAGAGTCCATGTCTACTTCTTATTTGTGAGGTGCAGAGCATTTTTACACTAACTTGGCACTCCAGCTAGGGTCCTTATTCTCTATGTTGTTTCCTGAGCTTTGCCTACAAAAAGTGGAGAACTCATTATAT
>NW_008246057.1:6666964-6671707 GCF_000691975.1 Corvus brachyrhynchos | reverse complement strand
CTCTTCATCATTCCATCTTCCCTCATGTCAGAGAATTATTTCCACAACTGCTGGCATAGCTCTTTTATTCCCCTAAGAGCATCAAAAGGTATAGCTCATCACTAACCCAAGGTATCAGTGCTATACTGGCAAGCACTGAGACATCTGTCTCCTTCAGTATTGGAGAGGATGGACAAGGACATGCAGCATCTCAGTCACCACTGCCTTGAACTAGCATTTCAGGAGATACTGAGTTCTTTTGCACACTTATGGGAGCTACTTCTTCCTGCACCTACCCAATCCTTCCATTGTTTTATGGCTCTTGTCTTCTTGGTTTAGAGTCAGCAAAAGCAGAGTAAACATTGGTGCGTCCAAGGCCTTCTTTTTGAGTCTTTTAAAAAGTGAGCCAAGATTCCTAAAGATTTTTCCATTAGAAGTGAAAAGGCTCTGGCTGTAAGACTTTAATGGCATGGTATCTCACTTCAAATGATGTCAGGTAACTTTTCACATTACAAGAGTGTTATGTTAACACAAGACTATTAATAGCAAGATTCACGTCATAAAGAGGTAAAGAAGGAGTTAATAACAAACATTTCAAAGTCTCCTTTCCATAAATCATCAGCTATAATTAATGCATTTATGATTCACATAACTATAGTACTATTAGTTATAATTCAGTAACTACAATTATTCTCTACAAAATTTTTTGTTATTAAAAAAATCAGATGAGGATTTTCTCTTGAAAAATCTTTGTAATGTCCCTCTCTCCAAGGAGAATAAAAGAATAAATTATTGTATTATAGAAATTAAATGTATTAAAATTTTTCTGTGATGGCCAGCGTAAATCTATTTTAACTTAACATATGAATTTAAATATACAAATTACTCACAGCCACAAACACAGAGAAATTGATACTAATTGCTCAAGCACCTACCCTAATATGTTCTTAGAATTACAACGAAGGAAAGGTGGTATGTTAAATACTATGAATGACATCTCTGAAATTAAGTTTCTGTCAAAAGATTTACATAGTAGTGGGCATATGCTCCAGTTTGCCATGAACACAGAACACAGCTGAATGCTTTTAAGATTTGATTACAAAGTCAATGACTACAGCAAATGCAATAGATACTGTGTCACTACAGAACTCCCAACACAAAGATTCCAAAACAAATTCCTGTTTTCACCCTAAACTCTGGCTTTCAGCCTAACTCTTTGTCACGAAATTAGCTTTTCTAATCTTGGTCAAAGTGACAATTTGAAGAAATTTGAAGGAAGACATAGGTTAAATTATCACTTAGTTTCTGCATGTTTCCCTCTCTCCCCCAAAAGAACAAGGTAAAGTATTAAATGAAAGGATAACAATCTTTTGAATTGGGAGCAATAGTTTAGTTACAGTCAAAACACACTAATTGTTTCTGTGTCTGCTTTCACTAAGTTCATTTTTTCACGATTTTGGAACAGAAGTAATTTGCACCTTAATATATTACTAGGTAGAACTATTGAAATACAGAGAAATAAGAGTAAAAACTCTCAACAGCACATAAAATATTTTACTCTAATGTATGCTGGAGGAAAGTATTCACAAAACATGCTTACACAGCCACAATCAAAAATATTAGAATAACTCCTAGCAAACTAGACATAAGTTTGCATGCAATAAGGTGACAAAAGATTTCCTGCAGAGACCTGCATCATTAGACACCCTGAGGTAATTCTTCTGCTTTACAGACCACTGCTTTTTTCTAGAAGTAGCCCACAAAAAGTACAACATATATAATTCATAAACTAAGGGTCACATTAAAAGGAATTAGGATGTGTAAAGATGATATAAACATTTCATACCTAGTAGCCTTAACATAGCACTTGTCATCCTCTGAGGTATTTCAAAGATCCTCTCAGCCATGCAACATAAACCATGCCACCTATCCCAGAAGACTTTAAAGTTTTACAGTTTCCATGTCCTTCCTAGGCCTTGCCTACCTAAAAGGAACTATAAATGCATCAAAACCCAATAAATCTATGAAGAATTTCTGACCTGCTTTCACCAATATCTGAAATAACTTCCTTCCTTTGATCCTCAGCAATGATTTCTCTGCTTCTATGTTCCGTAATATGCTGTCCTAGACTGCAAGCTCCTGAGAGCTCTTAAGCAGTAGGAAAGTTATCTCCAGCATAGGTGAGGTGCTGGATAATTTATCATTAGGTTACACTGGTCACAGCACTGCACAAGCTTTTCAAGAGCATATCTGAGTAAGAGAAGCTACCAGCCTCAGGCAGGATAAAACAGAGCATGTAATTTTATCAGGACCACATTTCACTCTACCATCAGCTAGCATGGATCACCCATCTCTGGCTATGGAATAGCCTTCATAGACCTCTGCCAGGAACAAATTATTAGTTGTGGGCATGTCAGTCCTGAGTTTCTGTCTTGACTATTCCAGGTCCCAAGAAGCTTCCTGTTTTGCCTGATGAAACACTCCATCTGTTCAACTGTTAGTTGTCAATCTGCCCTCAAGGTTGTCTTCTTGCGAGGTGGTGTTACCATCATCTTGTCTACATATCAGAAATTGCTACCCACGACATACCAGTATTTGTTGAATTCTGATAAAGCAGAATTTCCAACTTCACCGTGACCATCAGTGACAGATATATCCCCAACCAGTATGTCGCCAGTGGATCCTAGCAGATCATTAATGGCAGGCATACCCCTGCCCTAAATAAGGCCAGTAGTTACCAGTATTGCAAGGTATTCTAGGACCTTCACCCATCAGTTCAGAAATTTCAGATACACTAGTATTTCCTGCTTTGATAGTATTCCTCATGCTTGAACATTTGACTGTTCCTGATGCAAATGGACATCTTATTTCAGTACAAAATCGCTTTTATGTCCAGAAAGCGGGAATCTTCATTCTCAGCAATGACAATTGTCTCCACTGTCATCTTTCACATAGCTCTGTCTTGGTGATCAATGTAGTAAAGCAACTGCTCTAAGCTCTGTCTCAATGGCCTTCACAAATTCCATTAAATGTTTCATTTTCTAAAAGAGATGAGGCAGCTGGTGTGGGGTCAGTAGCTCAGACCCAGGAAGCTGTGACCAGTCCGGAGAGATGATCCCGTGAGTAATCGTCTTCCCAGGGCCAGGGCCCAGTGTCTTCCCTCAGCTGCTAGCTAGAGGGCCCATGCAGAAGCTGTCAGCTCTTTAGTGATTGTCAGCTCACGATTGCAGCTCTTTGCTCTGCAGGGCAATCTCCAGGCCAGACCAGGAGGAGAGAGACAAGAGACCCGTGTAGCAGTTCTGCATGGGGCAGCTTTATTAGTCCGCACCCAGCTCTCTCTGGTCTCACAGGGCAGAGGGCTAGATCTTATAGGGATACAGGGGGTGGGTGTTAGAGGGTAAAAGCCAATGGGTTACAAAGGATCTGCATAGGGTCTCCCAGGGGATTCTGGGTCTGTCTTCTTCTCACTGTAACTGAAACTGGTTGTCTTTCCAGGGGAGTTCTGCTGGGATGTTATGCAATCTCCTTATCTCAGCAGGACTCCCTCCAGGGCAGAGGCTGAGTATACCCCACAAAGACATACCTGTGATATCAAGTAGATGTCAAAAATGAGAATATAATCTGAATCACTATGCACATACTGAAAACTGAGCAAAAATATACAGGAAGTCCTTCCAACATTTTTGCAGGAAAGACTTCAATACAGACTTAATCTCCTTTCTGAGTAAAATAAAACATATTTTGACTTTATAGGAGTAAAAATTCCACAAAGTACAAGGCTTATGAACCATTCTGTTGATGCAGAGATATACAATTCCTTTTTTTAATATCTTCCTCTCCCTCTTTTCCTTCTTCAAACAATTTACTCCAGTTTTCCTTACTGTCTCCAGCCTTTTTGTGAAGGGCAGACTTTCACTTCTGTTGTGATGATAACAGAAGAACCCTGGCTGTACTTACTGTCACATGCCACACTTCTCTGTACCTCTCACTAAAAACATTTTCAGATAAAAAATGTTCCTTCCCTCTCATTGCTTTCCATTTGACAAGGAGTGGAAAATATTCTTTACACAGAGTACATATAGTCCTTCTTCCTTATCAGAAAAGGCATTGCCCAATGTATGCACACAGTTTTCTTAACCTTTACACTCCATGAAACAGCTTTGCCAGAATGGACACACTTGAGTCTCTGCTCGTAGTGGGTCTGGCTGGGAAGATGTTAACTCTCATCACATCAGCCTGTATGGTGCTCTGCTCACATTTGTGGCTAGCAATGTTGGTAGCACACCTGTGTTTTGCCTACTGCTGATCACAATAACAAGGCCTTCTCTTTTTCTCACTCTGGCCCTGCCCTCACACTCCAAAATAATGATCCTGGGGGTAAGCAAGAAAACGGAAGGGGTACAGTGGGACAGCTGACCTGAATCAAAGCAAGGTCATATGGTATCGTGCTCAGCAAAAAAAGCTTAAGGAAAGGAACGAAGCTGGAAGAGAGAAACATAGGTGCTTATGTTGTTTGTCTTTGCAAGTCACTGCTGCCTGTGATGATGATCTGCTTTAGAGGAAGTGGCTGAACATCTGCCTGTGGATGAGAAACAGTCAGTAAATTCCTTATTTTGCTTTGCTTGCACGTAGAACTGTGCTTCACTTATTAAACTGTCCTTATCTCAACCCACAAGTTTTCTCAATTTTGCTTTTATTGTCTGCCCCATCCCATTGTAGGGGGGGGGGAAGAGTTAGTGAGCAAATGTGTTGATTGTTTCTTTT
>NW_008246057.1:6665441-6666826 GCF_000691975.1 Corvus brachyrhynchos | reverse complement strand
TTAGTGAGCAACTGTGTTGATGCTTACTTACTAGCCAAGGTCAGGCCACGACATTGCCACATTCACATATCCCCAGAGGCATACACAGAAATATTTTTCTGTCTCCCTTGTGCTATATTCGTCTGTACTTAGCTTTCTTCCAATTTTTATATTTAAGCCGTGATGCATTGAGAGAACCACGTAGATCACACCTGATATCTATAGAAAAGCAAAGGAAGCAGCACTCCGCATTCCTCTGAAGAGAATAACAGTCACCATCAGCCTCTCCTATAATGACTCCTCTCTGCTTTACGCTGTAGCCTGCACTCATCTTTCTGTAGGCATATGACTTTGCATTGTGTAAGAATACCTAGAACTTACACTTGTGAGAGGATGATAAAAAGAAGGAATCCTTAGAAGGGAAAAAAAGAGAACAAGACTCTATGACAAGAGCTACATATTTTATTGCTACCAAGTAGTGGGTTTCCTCCTGGAAAGTATAGCAAAATTGCTGATCTCATGAAAGGCTAGCATAAAGAAAATAAAATCTGAAATCTACAGCCAGAATAATTCTGTACTCAAACTTAGGTAGGAAAGGGGTCTCAGGTATCCTTGAAGAGTGTACCAAAGTCCAGCTGAGGATGCTGGCTCTAGAAAGAGCTTGTTTTCTTTTACAGAAAGGTCATGGGGTTGGAGAGAAGGAACTGTAATGACCCTATTATTAAATCAGTTTTTCAGGCAATAGAAAAGAAATCTGCTGCAAGTTTACACCATTTGGGATCCATGGTAGTATTTTGTCGTGGCCGGTGAACATACATTACAAGGGACAGAGATTTCTCAGTAAGACAAGTCCCTAGTGCCACAAGAACCACTTCATGTTAGGGTGACCAAAAAGGCTTCCCCCAGGATACTTGTTCTGTTCTGTTAATCTATCCCAGTTTGGATTCCCTGGTTGGCTGTCAGCCTCTACCCCTCGTCACTCCCCCAGAGCTCCCCATTGGTCCCCGTTCCCTGGTCCTGCCTTTTCCCCGCCCCCAGATAAAACTGTGAGTTTCGGGATCATGTCCATATTTGCCTCTGCACCCTTTGACAGCGTAGCAGCAATAAATGCTCCTGGCAGAATGCACACAAATGCCCTTCTCGACTCTTTGCTACCGACTGTAGCACTGAACCCACCCGTGCATCTGTGGGGGCATGCATATGCCCCACAGAGCCGGGCAGGGACGGTATTAGTATTTAATTTATATCTGTGGATCAGGAACTTGAGAAGAAATAGAGCAGCTCACTTCTAAGTTTCCACACTGGCCAGGTTCAGACATATGGTTCCTATCAGTCGAATCACTCTTCCTCATGGTACAGTGCAATCACCCTGTTACAACTTCTAAAATTTCTGGTACTGAATATTA
>NW_008246057.1:6661219-6665425 GCF_000691975.1 Corvus brachyrhynchos | reverse complement strand
GCTTCAGAATGAGTATTTTGTGTCAGTGCACTATGACTATTTTTTACTGTTCAGAAGCAAGGAAAAAAGGGATATTATTTAGCATTTAAAGTCTCTGGGATTAATAAGAGATAACTACTGAGACAAAACGAAAGGTCAATACCATGGGATTGGGTTGGTATAACTATATACAACAAGCTGTGTACGTGAAGATTTTTGAAGTCCAGTGATTCCCATCAGTTTAAAACCAACTAAAACAAGTATGCAGGGATACAGAGACCAATCCTTTATCAGCAGAAGAAAATCGACAATTAAATAATTCTGAACTGTATATAATTTTCTTCTGCAATCTAAGAAAATAAATGTCATATCTATTTCATGATGCTATGAATGCCACTTTGGTCTTGGAGCTCAGAGTTAGAACTAGAAATTTCCGGGTTAAACAGTAAAAACTCTGCCATGTTCTTTCCTAAAAAGGAAAAAAAAAAAGGAAACCAACCAAACAAAAATCCCCAGGAGAATAATATGTCCCAAAACAGTAAAACAGTACTCCAAGGATCATTCATAGTGTTTCAGTCTCATGCCAGAATACATTTCCAGCAATGAATAAATGAACAGACTAGTCACATGTTGGATTGCATACTAAAATCTGTGCAAGATATTTTACTCAACCTTCTTTAAAGTATTGTTGATTGAGTTAAAATTGGATTTCTCCTCAGACTGATTATCTAATGTGATAGAAAATACACAGTCCAAGAGCAAATTTAGATTCCCGTGGAAAATTAAACTGTAATGTGGGGTTATCCACTGAGGCATTAAATATAGCTGTATAATTGTATCTGTAGATGACAACTGTGATATGACTGAACTTCATCTGGTTTCAAATGAAGACTTACAAAAAACATGTTCGCAAAGGACAGATGCTTCCTTTGAAATATTTGGAGGGGAAAATTGATTTTCACAGTACACTTTTCATAAACAATCACTGTACTTGAAACTTCTGAAGAAGTAGCTCAAGCGTGAAAGTTTCTGCTACTGAATCACAAAGGTAAAGAGAGTTCAGTGTATGGTCATTTTCATAAAAGAAATAAAAGAAATAAAACTGAAAAACTATAAGTAATTTGAGTAGTCACCATTCAATATCGCTCAGAGCATTATACCAATTTTTTTCCTATCATTTTCTTTTTCTATAAGTGAAAGACTGCGCAAATATATTATTATAGAACTGTAAGCTTTGTTTTCCATCTGGGTCAAACTACCAGTAAAATTATGTACCTTTTTGAAATGACAATATTCATAAGAAACAGGTACATAAAATGTAGGGTCAATTTTATCAGCTCAAGAACGGAGTTAAGAAATTAAACATAGAGAAGTGACTAACAACATCTACATCTTTATTAAATTGCTACTCAGAACCAATTCAAAAATCAATAATCGAGTTATGATTTAACAAATCTTTTCCAGAAATATTCTGATTGTGGTTATGATTTACCAAAGGCATAAATCCAGATGGACATTTCACTAGCCATCTTTATTTGAGTTATTATTTTCTGCCTTTCTATTTTAACACACTAGTCTCTTCCCTGTGTGTGATGATCATAGAATCATAGTTATTTATGTTGGAAAATATCTAAGACTATCGAGTTCAACTGTATGGTAATGGGTAGGCTTGAGCATAAAAAAAATATGTCATCCACATCTGGCAGGGGTAGAACACCTTTTGAAATATTTATGAACTTTATGCTGTTACCAATGGCTAAGAAGGGGAATATTGGTCTTGTTCCACAAAGAGCATCCCTACATGTCTTTTAATGCTTTTAGAAGTTATAATGAGTGCCTACAGGTACATGTGTTTATCATAAATCAGGTTACATTACTCCTATACTCTTAAGATGACTGTAGCCTATTGAGGTGCAATGCAGCAATGAAATTAGAAAAACTGATTTAACTTACAACAAGAACAAAAGCGTCTCCGATGAGCTGCACAGTGGCAGGAAAATTAGGTGGTGGAAAATGAAACAGGTTCCAGGTGCTTTCCACTTTTGCAGAACAGTTTTTCTGTTGCAGCTAAAAAATTAGAATTTAATTTCTAAGATTAAAATTTTGTGTAGCTCTGATAGATTGAGGCAAAAATGTGACCCTTTCTTGTTGTCACTCAAAAGTCTGTACAGAGAGTTGTCTTGGGGTGACTTAGTCAAAAATAATTACTATGCTTTACAGTTTATTGATGGTCTTATTAACTTGAAGTACTTGAACTACACCTAAAATAATTACATTACACATCTTCATGCAGAAAAATTTTCTTTAAGCAACTCACAAGGAAAGACATATAATTATGAACTTCTGGTAAAGGTAGTAGTTTTATACAGCAGCAAGATATGATTAAAACCAGAAAAAAATAACATGCCTTCATCATTAATACCATAAATGCCCCTGGTAAATCACGTAAGCAAATGTTCAGGATCATGAAAATGACAGAGAAGAAAAAATGTATGGTCATGACCCCTATCAGGCCATGCTATAGGAACACAAGGTGTACAGTAGGACTACTGTAATGGAGCACAATCGAATCTGTTAATATTAAGGCTGGTGTTGAAAAAGTTAGATGCGTGGAGGAAGCGAGGAATCTCTAACTCATATGACAGTTTCAGCTGTCTCTTTCTGTACCTGGAACACTTCTCTAAGAATTGCTACCAGGATATATAAAAGCCTTGACAGCTGTGAATGGAGTTAAAGACAAATGCTAAAATAGAAAACATAAAGCTAGACATGTCAGTCTAAAATTTAATAGTCGATGTAAATCAGCTTGTTCTCCTGCTATAAACAAGGCAAAGTAGATATCAAAGGAACATAATGAGCTACACTGGGGGCTGATGTAATTTGAGGTAGCTCCTTTGGAATCTAACTGGATTTACATCAGACAAGGATTCTTTCCTACAAGCTGCTTTACAAACTAAAATAAAACAGACCAGGCAAGCAGGGGGTATAAAACATACCAGAGGAGTGCATAACAATAGACTGATACAAATAAAGAGTTATATATTAAGACTTAAAAGGATGTTAGTTGTTGAAACTCAGGTTTGCTGACTCTGCTTTGTGGTATGACTCTGAAAGGATCCAAACCTCCACAGTTAAGAAACTGAAGATGGTCAAGTAAGGCTAAGAGGAGGATCAAATAAGGAACATACTGAGTGAAGGAAACACCTATGGACAAAGAAATCCAACTTTCTGTCATAACTAATTTTATTGTGAAAGAAAAATGAGTTAAGATTGGTGAGAGGGAAAGACATATGAACAGATCTACATATGCATATGATTTGCAATTGCTTCTGCTAATTTCCACAGGCTGCAAACCGATCCCTCATCCTTCTAAAAGAGGAGCAATTATCAAAGCTTTAATAAATTAAATATCTCCAGAAGCAGTTCATGCAGAAGAAAGCCTGGACCTTATGGAATCAGGTGTCACATGAAATGATTACCCTGCTTTTAACATTGTCATAGTTCAGCAAAAAAATCCCGTCAACTTCCAAATATTTCTTCCACATGCAGAATGGTTTTCTCGAGTTTGAGTTACAATAAGTCTCACCAGCTTTGTCAGACTACTTCTTAGAGCCAGTACTTTTGTTAACTCATCAATTGCTGTGGTGTTCCTACATCATTTCTAAACTGGTAGGTATATTTTTTTCTAATAGATCCCAATCTCTGCCCATTAGTATGAATCCATATTTGTTATTGATTATTGAGAATGATCATATTTCAGATGATTTGATTTTAAAGGAGAGACATGGAAAGAATAAGGGTAGGGATTTTTTTCATATTAAAGAGGGAATGACTTTAAAACATCAAAAGAACTGCATTATGGGCATAATAATCACCAAAAGAAATGTTTTGCATCATTTAGTGTGGTTAATTTATCTGCCTTGTAGCAAGAATATATTTAACTTTCTTAACTGATATTAAAATTAAAAATTTTAAACACAGTATATTAAATTTAGAAGTGTCAATGGGTTGACATAGAAGAATTAAGTTCTGCCAAATTGAAAATTATCATTTGAAAATTAAATTTGCAGTTATTTATGTAACATTTGAAAGCAAATTATAACCCTCTGAAATGCATTATGATGATTTTTTCATTAGGAGACAGGTCTTTTATGTAACCACAGAAGGGCAAAGTATTTTAACTATTCTAATTATTCCAAAATGCCTATACTTCCGCAGGACTTATTA
>NW_008246057.1:6638673-6661121 GCF_000691975.1 Corvus brachyrhynchos | reverse complement strand
CGAGTCAAGCACGGTTAGAAGGGAAAAAGGGATTTTAACTTGGTATTTATTTTAAGGATCCTTAGGAGCACTACGCCCAGGTCGAATGCACTGAAATGCACACCATAATGCACCCCCAAAAGATCGGGTATAACATTATAGGTTTTACTAATTAGCATATCTATCAAAAATTTCCCAGTGAGAGGCTCGAATGAGCCCCCTTCCCCAAGGAATCTTCCCCTGGATGATTCTATCTTAGTTTACAGAATGCGTTCTGGAGAGGACCTTGGGGTGTGGGACACACTAACCCCTACCTACAAAGCTTCTAAAATGTTTAGTCTCCTAGCTTGACAAACAAGTCCAAGAATGTAGGCAAAAAGCACTAAGAATACAGAAGTTGAAAAAGGTATAACAGGGGGATAAAAGAAAAGGCAAAAAATCATCATGGCATCACAACAAATGATGCTTTTCAAGGTTCTGCTCACATGTAGTGTAAGATCATTCTAGCCCTGTTGTAAAACTTTGAAAAATGTCCAAAATGCAAAATCTGTGTGATACATTTGAGGTTTTTTGTGTACTTTTGGCATGTACACAAACTTGGATTGTTAAACTACACATATATTATTTTTCAAACATTTTTAAATGTCTGATATTGTTTCTGAGGAGATCATTAAAGGACAAGGTTTAAGCTGATCTCTTGTGTGTTACAAGAGCACACAACAGAGGGGCTGGGAAAAGTATTATTTCAATTATTAACATTTGACACTATTTCTCAACTCCAATATTTTTGCTAACTCATCAGTGATTTATTTTGGAGCACCAGGTCTTTTTTAAACCAAAATAAGGTTTTACTCTGAGACAAGTAAGTCAAATTTTGCCATTAGGTACATACGCAAAATGCGAAATTATGGCAGTGCTCTTAGTGCTTTCAAAATCTTGGGAAAAAATAAGAAAGTAGTTAAATAACAAATAAAAGAATTATTATACGTCAAGATAATATCTAAGCAATCCTTACTACCTGATTAATACAGAAATACCTCATCTGTAAGAGAATTAAAATTATTGAACACAAATTTTGGGTCCTAATGATATGTCTTTTTCAAGAAGCAGACTTGTCATCATCCTGGATTCTTCAAATGAGAGAATGCTGCTCACAGTGGGATTTATTCTTCCTTGATCTTGGGTAGCTTGAGTTTATTTTTGTTATCAGAGATTGCTTTCTCCTCACTGTAGCCCAGCTAAAGTCTGGAAATGGCCCATCAGCCTTTCTCAACTAAAAAAGCTGCTGTATTTTGGGGATTTTGACCCCTCAGTTTGTCAGACCATTCCGGTAAACAACATTGTCTAGCTCAGGCAGTTTAGGCATTAGCAAGGAAAAATTGAGCTTGTAGCTCTATCCAAGGTGAGTCCTGATGAGTCCTCATAACCTCCAGAGGAAAGTCAATTCAAGATCTGAGGCCTTTTATAAGCAATAGTTCTATGATATTTAGGGATTTGCATTCTATTGTGGCCTAAGTCTGGCATAAAGGGAGAAAGATTTTTTTGGGAAAAAATTACCACATTTACCAGACTGGTGGATACATCCAGTCAAGATGCAGGATTTCCATTTGGAAAATTTGATAATGTTCAAGGAGAGGCTTGAACCTGTTCTCTGGCCTGGTTCCCTTATTCTGCTACTTGAAAGCCATTCAGAAATAGCCTTGAGGCCTATGGGAGCTTTGCCAAGAACTTCACTGAGCAAGATTTTTCTTAAAATGCATCTATTTAAAAGGATACATTGAAAAGCATTTGGGAAGCAGCAGCACACATCAGTAGCATAAATCAGATTCTAACATTGGACTGGCTACCTCAATGGAAGAATTTTATTTTACTTCTGATGTAGTAAATGGACCCACATGATTCAAAGGAGCTCTTTCAAAAGCAAAGACTCTTCAGACATCTAGCAGAGAGTAGCAAGCATAGTGAACCTATCTTTAGTGTGCCTTTGTAAATAATTAGTTCATATGTGTGTGTGTATGTATGTCTCTCTCTCCCTCTCTCCCTCTCTCCCCACCCCACTTCTCCCCACCTTTAGAGAGTATTTTTGATACAGATGAGAGTGCCTGAACAAAGTCAGAGTGATACAGGCAGGCAGTGCTGTGTTTACAGAGACATGCAGGTGATTCTAATTTTTGTGTGCCTTTTACATGTGCATATAAATACTCAATGCAAGAGTTGAGAAGAGATCCTGAATAGTGTTATTTACTTTCGTAACACTGAATTCCAGATGGACGGCTGTCTGCTAGAACTTGGTTATTACAACTGATCAAGATATGGAAAAGAAGGAATTGCATTAAGGCAATCTTGTACTTTTGAGAGAAACAAACAAACCAACAATGAAACAATTTAAACAGAAAATTTCTTGTTAATCTTTCAAGCATGTCCAGTGAGAACTATGTAATTACGTGCAGAAACAGAAATTCTAGCTGAATGAAATAGTGCAGCTATTAATTTTTTTTGTGATTCGTCCCATTGCCAAATATGATTTTATTCTAAAAGCTAAGTTCATAGAAAATGAACTTGTTGAAGTTTAGATTACAGGCAATGCTCAGATGACTTTTCTTTCTTGACATCTCACTGTGGAAAGTGTAAAGTTTTGTATCTTGTTGCAGTTTAACCCCAGACAACAACTACCTACCACAGAGATGCTTACTCACTCTTCCTCCCACAAGAGTAGGATGGGGAGGAAAATCAAAATAGGTAAACCCCATGCACTGAGATAAGAAGAGTTTAAGAATTGTATTGTTACTATTATTAAGGAGGCAACAAAGAGAGGGAGAGAGAGAAAAAAAAACCAAAAGAAACAAGCAACAAATAAACAATTCCTCACCATCCACTGACTGATACCCATCCCATCCCTCAGTAATGATCAGTTCCCCACAGCCAGCTTCCCCCAGTTTATGCCCACCACTGGGCATGGTGCTCTATGCTATGCAATATCCCTTTGGCCAGTTCAGGTCAGCTGTCCCAGCTGTGCTCCATCCAAGCTTCTTGTGCAGCATGGGACATTGAAAAGCCCTTGACTTAGGGTTAGCACCACTCAGAAACAGCCAAAACACCAGTGTGTTATCAACATTAGACCCATACTAAATCCAAAACATAGAACTGTACCAGATACTAAGAAAAAAATTAACTTTATTCTAGCTGAAACCAGAACAATCTACTTCAATTTTTGATACCAAAATTTTCCAGTTATATGACAACTGGGTTTTTTAATGTTCATATTACTTTTGGGGAAATAAATTGTTGTTTGTGCTTAATCAGTACCTGATTCTGTTAATTAGGAATTTATTAAAACAGAGAAGAGTTAAATTTGGTTTCAGCCTAACAGATCATGCCCCAAGCAAAATACATTCTACTACTTTTCCCAGCTACAGTAGTACATAGTGAGAGCTGAGTTAATGCATTCAAGACAGGTGTTCACTTCTTTCTCTAAGAAAATGCTCTTCCAAACCTTCTAGAAAGAATCTATCCTAAGTATTATGGATTAAAGTCTCAAGGAGATGGGACATTAAACACATTGTGTTGAAACTAAATGAAACTTAAAATTTGTGAGTCAGAAAGAACCTATATGAAACTCTAAGATTTATGGTTAGAGTGTGTGTGCTGGCTGAGCAAAAAAATCTCTAGTCCTTGCTTTAAAGACTATAGGTATGAGGAGTGTTGTGTTGGATGGGGGCTGGGGTTGTTATCAAAAATATAATATATAGCACCAAGATGTGCAATCAGAACTTGCATTTAACCACTTCATAGGTTAAATGGATACCACAGGATTATGAAGCTAAAGAGTTAAAAGGTTTTTTGTTTTATCCCTAGCATAGCATCCTCAGAAGAAAGCACAAAAAATAACCCAATTTAAAGAGTATATTCTGGGTTTTAAGACATTGTATTGGAAGGTAGAAAGGAAATGTGAATTAATATCACCTACCAAATAACTGCATAAAAGATGAAGAGGGTGAAATCGTTCATTTTATGAGGTATTTTCTGAAAGAAAGCACTTACTGTAGTTTTCTTGAGTGAAGAAAATGTGTGGACACATAACTTACATCACAAGATTTCAGGTTGAGAATTTTGATTAAACAAGGAAACAGGATTTATTAGGCACCTCTGTCATAAATTATATTTGTTGGTTTGTTTCTTCCTCCATTATCACTTTTAGGTACTTTTTGTTTCATGTGGCTTTAGATGACTCACTCCTTACTCAAAGTACAAGGCAAGGAAATTGCAATTTTTTACACTATTTGTGTACCATACAGAAAGTCTGTCCTGCAACTGAGATGTTCAAAGCTCTTCTGTATTTTTGCATAGCTGCTTATGGTCCAGACTTTGAAAGCTATAACAGAGAGATTTTGAATGAATTCACATAGCATTTTAGAAATTGCCTAATAACAAGAAGAATTTTTAGAAGAGATTAGGACGAAAATACATATTTTTCAGCATGTGGACCATAATAATTAATAAATTCTTAGGATATTATATTTTTCCTCCTTTTTTTTTCGTAGTTTTTAATTTCCTTAATATATTTTTTTTTGTTTTGGTTGGTTTGGGGTTTTTTTTTTTATTTTATTTAAGGGAAAAATAACTATTTAGTCTTGTATTTTAAGATGAGTCATAAATATATCATGGTCCTTTACTTGTTAGGTGTCATCTTGAAAATTCTACTTTATAACTAAAACTACATTGTGTGTACATATATATACACACATATATTTAAGTCTTGTGTCATTTTTGTAAATGTCAGATAAAGGTTTTATTTTGCCCCTCAAGATTTTTTGAAATTGCCCAAATATGATATTTCTTCACCCTTTTTGAAAGCCTTCAAGATTCCGGACACCCAGCTAATAACAGATGATGTGATTTCTTATTCTCTCATAAATACTGTGCAGCTCATGGAAGAAAAGTCAATGTAATGGTTTATCTCTTTTCCTATTCTCTTTTACTCTGTATCTTATTCGATCTTGAAATTTTCAACTTCATCCTTCACTGATCTTTTTTTTTTGCAGTGTTCAAAATATTTTTAGAAATGTGGTTAGCATCCCTTAATACACGTATCTATTTCAATTATCTCTTTCCTTTCTAATATCCCCTTTATCTGTTTTACTGTTTTCATCATTCTTCTCAGATTTCTATTTCATCTTTCCTTGCATTTTTAATATCCTTTTTGTCTTTTTAGCATTCTTCTCAAGGTCTGCAATTCACATTTTTCCATTGTCATCTGATAGCTCTTAAAGAAAGATTTACCTAGTAATTCTGGAATGTTTATTTCAGTTAACTAGATAATTATACAACATTAAGTTTACGCAAAACCATCCACTGTAAACTTTTTAAAACACTAAACATTTCTTCTTAATTGATTGCTTCCTCAATACCATTACATTTAAGTGTAAATAATCCCTTCAGTTATTGCCTGCTTGAAATTAAACATTCATTCTGGTACTTATGCCTGGCTGAAAAAGATTTGGCCAAACACAAATGCAGTGACCACAGTGCAATTTAGCAGTTGCACTATTTTTGTTTTATATACTGCATTGACTATGAAAATGACAACCTCTATTGGGTCACTTTTTCTGATTTTGAGGACGCATTACTTCACTGTCTCCTCTCCCTTCTAAAACTCCAAATTTTAGTATATCTATGTTTCATATTTTCATTTTATACTATTTCTATTTCAACATATGTCTGTTCTCCTAAAATCAGTCATAACCTGAAGTGTATTATCTCTATAAAGCATCAGTACTTATCTGAAAAAATCATAGTCTTTTTTATGTTTTACAGCATTCAATTCATAACTCACCTCCATTTGTCATTCATAAGTGTATCTGTTCTTTCTGTGACACTTTTCATATAATTCTCCCCCATCATTCAGTCCATGTAACAGTTCTATCTTTATTTCCTCAACGGAGTAAAGTAAAACTTCTGAAATTAATATTTCTTTATGAGTACTTTTTTTTGGTGGATTTACATAGTTAAAATCATCTTCTCATATCACAGCTGGCAATGTCTCCTAAAATCTTCCTTCAAGTCCTTGTGCCCACTCATACCCTGAATTGTGGTTATGTTCATTTCTTGAGTCTGTATTTTTATTTATAAAACTAACAGAGTTTCCAGTTGTCCCCACTAATGTAGTCCTGAGTACTTGGATCTGGCCTGTATCTTACCAAGTTTGAAATACTTACACATATATAATTATATAGATATGCATATTCTTACTGAAACTCAAATATTCATGCAGCTTCACAGGATCAACAGCTTACATCTACTGAAGGGTCTTCAGGCTGGGGTGGGTGCAGGATACCAGATGCCCACCAAAGCTGCTCTATCACTTGTGCCCTTTAACTGGACAGGGGAGGGGAGAAAAAAAGATGGAAAACTCATTGGTCAGATAAGAAGAGTGAGATATTATTCACCAATTACCATCACAGGCAAAACTGACTCAACTTGGGGAAAAATTATTTTAATTTGTTACCAATCAAATTAGGGTCAGATAATGTGAGATAAAAACTAAATCTTAAAACAACTTCCCCCACCCCTCCCTTCTTCCCAGGCTTAATCTTACTCATGAATTCTGTACCTCCTCCTCCTCAACAATACATGGGGGCAGGGAAGTGGGATTGTGTTGATTCACCACATTGTCTCTGGCACTCCTTCCTCCTCATGGGTTGGACTCCTCAGACTCTTTCCCTTCTCCAGTGTTGGGTTGTTCAGCCTTGATAAAAGAGGCTCAGGGGAGACTTTCTTGCTCTCTATAGCTACCTGAAAGGAGGTTAGGTCCAGGTGGGGGGCTGTCTCTTCTCCCAAGTAAGAAAGAAGGAAGGACAAGAGGAAACTGCCCTCTCAGTAGTTAAAAATGAATGTTTGAATAAAAATAGTCTAGAATGGATCATCAGTGAACAAAAGCACCCATCTACCCCTTCAGCTACAGTACCTGGTTAGGATTTTTAATTTATATTGTCAACAGGTCTTGGCTACTCAAGGGAAAATTCTCTTCCCTTGGGAAGTTTTATCTAACTTTAAGACAATTAACTGTTTTCATAAATGTGTATGGAAGAATAAATATCTTAACAACATTCCGCTTAGGGGGCAATTCCATAATTAACCATCAACAAGCACTTTGCCACTGAAGTCATATCTGCACTTCATTCACAAGAAGTGGCTATGAAACATGGAACAAGTAAAATTTTAAATGTCTAAGGTGGTTTCTTTTGGGGGGTAGTTGATGTGAAGCCTTGGGTGGAGCCTTTTTCCTCCCAGGAAATATTTGTTGGAAATGCCTGCTGACAGACATATTTTTTGGGTTATGGTGCTATTCTCAGTGTGCCTAGATAATTTCTGTTCAGACACTGTTCATGCCCAGCAAGCTCACCTCCATGAGGAAACAGCTAAATAAATACACACAGCCTCTTTTATGTAGCAGCTTTTAGTCTTTTGACAACTTTCCAAATGCATACAGTGAAACTGTGGAAAAGGCAAAGAAAATCAGGAATACTTTAAGCTGGTGGTAAACATATAATTTTTTTCCACTCAAAGACTACATGAAAAGCAAGCAAAGGCTGACCTTTTTATTCTCTTCCTACTGTATCTCTGACACTGCAATATTCAGACTGTCTGGTCTGTTTACATATTTATTTATTTTTAATTCTGTAGTTGTGGGTGAGTCAGTTATCACGCAAGATACAAATAACATTATTGATACTTTTTCCATATTTAAAGTTTATTATAGATGTGGCTTCAGGTTTTAATATTTGCAAGCAACCCTTAATTTATGATCACACTGTGCATTTTAATTTATGAAATGGTTGGAGGAGAAAACCAAACTATTCCAGGATCCACAATTACAACCTGGACCATTTAAATCAGCTGAGTCCATGACTGGTGACAGCTCGTTTCATCCAGAAAGTATGTAGCTCACAAGATCTTAACTGATAGGAAACTAAAACTAGAGGAAAGTAAAAGGTTCTAAGTAAGAGATTCTCTTTACAATAGCTTAAATCCTGCTCTTAGCCAAAGACCAGTAATCATGGCATCAGTGAATTAAATGACAACAGCATTCTGATATCTGTAATAATGTTATAAATACTAGCAGATTGTGTTAGAAAGACACATCTCACTTTTCTTTTTATACGTAATCTCCTTTCAAACAGAAAGAAAAAACTCTCACTGTTTATTAATCGAAAAAATTCTGTTTCTAAGATGGCAGCAAATTTTGCAAAAAGATACTCCATATGCAAACTAAAAGAACCCAAAACCACAAACCTAAAAGCAATGCCTAATGGCATATCCAGATAATGCTAGATGAAAATACCCTTTTAAATCTTAACCAATGCCTTAACTAATTAGCTTCATTCACATTGTCCTACTGCCTTCCGGCTTCTGAAGAGTTTACACTTGGAATGAAATGTATTTTAATTATAAAGAATATTATACCAAGTACTCTCTAGAAATGAAGCCTATTTGATTAGTTAGCAAGCCCAAAAAGCACTTTATGTGCTTGCAAATCCTAAACCTTTTTTTGCACAAATACTTATCAAGAAATTTGTCATGGTCTAAAATCCTAAGGGGTTATGATTGTTCCTTCAAAAGCCTTTAAAAGCAAATACACTCGATGACTCAAGATGTCATCCTTTACGATGTTACGCATTAAACATTTCAGGAACAGACTAATCATGTGTTTATTAACCTCTGCTCTGAAACCATCAAGTC
Source organism: Corvus brachyrhynchos (assembly GCF_000691975.1). Lineage (NCBI taxonomy): Eukaryota > Metazoa > Chordata > Aves > Passeriformes > Corvidae > Corvus > Corvus brachyrhynchos. The sequence continues at coordinate 6,652,403 of NW_008246057.1, read as the reverse complement.
CAGATAGCTTTCTTGACTTAAAAATAAGGCTAGGTTTATTAACCTGTTTTATAGACAAGTACGAAGTGCTGCTTTGTGCTGAATCCTCCTGGAAGGGAGAATAAATTGACTTTATTGGAAATATATCAGTATTTTGTGAATTGTGTCCTATCTACAGTAAGACCAAGTGAGGACAAAGAAAAAGCATTAATAGTTCCTCCCTACATGCACATGCATTTAACTAATTTTTTTAAGTGTTGCAAAACAACAAAAAACCTTATTAGAGTATTAAATACTTGGTAGATATGGTTTCCAAAATTAATTAAATTCATCCATGTGTTCTAAAAATATCATTACATGATTTAGATTATTCCAAACCATGGATTATCATGGAATGAATACATAGAATTGCATGGGTTGGAAGGAAACTTAAAGATTATCTAGTTCCAACGTCCCTGTCATGGGCAGGGACACCAGCTTGCTCAAAGCCCCCTTGCCTTGAACACTTCCAGGGATGGGGCATCCACTACCTCTCTGGGAAACCTGTTCCAGTGCCTCACCACCCTCACTGTGAAGAGCTTCTTCCTAATATCTGATCTAAACCTACTCTCTTTCAGTTTGAAGCCATTCCCCCTTGTTACATGACTCCGTAAAAAGTTTCTCTTCATCTTCCTTGTAGGCTCCTTCTAGGCACTGGAAGGCTGAAAATAGGTCATGCCAAAACCTTCTCTTCTCCAGACTGAACAATCTCATACCTCTTACCCTTTCCTCATAGGAGAGTTGCTCCATCCCTCCAACCATCTTCCTGGCTCTACTTTGGCCTTACTCCAACAGGTCCATGTCCGCCTTGTGTCAGGGACCCCAGAGCTGTATGCAGTACTCACAGTAGGGTTGTAATACTTTTGTGTTCAAGTCTAAGTTAACTTCTAACCAACAATATTCCACTATGGATAAAAGAAAAGAAGCCACATGTGTGGACTCAAGAATTTGTGTGTGTGTGTGTATGTGTGTGGTTAACATCTCAAAAAATCTAACTAAAATACAACAAATAGCCACCATTTGTTCACTTAAAGAAACACTGGGATTCTGAGTACAAATTAATATAGAAAACATTCATTGATATACTGTAACTTGTTATATAGAAATCTTACTAGTATCTTCCCCTTCCTTTCATGGTATTCTTACACTCACAGTGCCCCTCTAATGTCACTGTTCTGTAAACAAGCCTTCAATATCCCAAGGCCCTGACTAGGAGGGATATGATGTTCATCTTGATCTTATTTTTGTTTCCTTGCCCTGGACTTCTGCCTTCTGACTGGTCCCACTGAGTGGGAGCATGGCCCTGCAGACTCCCCAGGCTCAGGCCCCTCAGAGGCTCTTGTTTGTTGGGCAGCGACTCCCTGCGTTTGTCAGACTTGTCCCATGGAGAGGCAGTGGCACAGCTCAGGCTCAGGCAGGGGAGGCAACAGGCACTTGGCCCTGAGACAGGAGGTGAAACTAGCCCAGTCCAGCTCTGCCCAAGGTGAGTCCTGAGCCCTGGGCATGGAAGTCTGTGACTGGCTTTTAATTCATACCAGCAAAAAGCCCTGTTTACTAAGCTGCAGTGGGTTAGAAAGAAAATCCCCCATCTTATTAATCATATTTGTCCAACAAAGTGCCTAGTTGAAGCCTTTGTACCTGAGGTCTGACCCAGTGGCATAAAATATTTAGTCCACTGTACTAGTTTGAAAACAAACCAGTGGGAGGCACCAAGTCAGAATAACAATTTAATAGGGAAATTAAGACAAAAAGAAAAAAAAAAAAGGCAGCAAACACTGGTTCAAACTGACGGAGTCAGGATACAACCTGACACCCTGTTAGTCAGGGTGGCAGTAGCAGTCCAGTAGAATGGTGACTGCAGTCCTCCGATAGTGGTGGATGTGGTTCTGTTGAAGCAGTGATCCTGTAGAAAGGGTCTGCTCTTCCTCAGAAGGTCCAGTGGTGGCTATGTAGCTCCTGTCCTCTGGGAATTCAGTGGAAAGGGTGTCTGTGGTGTTCGGAATCTCAGATTATATCCACGATGAGATGCTTGGTTCCTCCCTCTGGGTGGAGCATCTCACAGTGGGATAATGAGTCATGAGGCCAAGTGTTGATGGGCTCATTAACAGAAAGATAGTCCGGGGGGAGGAGGCAAGGAAACACTGCCCCACCTGATTTCAACAGCTCATGAGGATGGTAATAGAATACACCACAACCCAGGACATCCACATACAGGATCCCAATGATATTTAGCACTAATTCCAGGCACAAAGCATTTGATTCATCTACCCTTAGGCATTTGCTTGAGGACTGTAAGGCAGGAGATGTTGCTGATACGATTTTTTTCTTTACTTTTCAGGAAATATGTATACATTTCTTATTTCATGTAATTTCTCCTTATGTTATCTTAGATAAACTTTAGACTGTAAGACTTAGGAACTTCTACACTGATAGAAAACACTCAATAAACTCTGACATAATGAATGCTGTTAGACTTTCTGCAAAATGAAATAATCATAAATTACATATACTGATATTGTAAAGAGATCTAGACAGCTCATACATGCACCACAGAAAAAAATAAGTCAGAAATCCAAAGTGCCATGATACCAAAATATTTTTGAATATCAAAATAGTCCTCCTTTTCCCTTTGCTACTTATGCTACCAGGCCATCTGGTATACCATGAACAATATATGACTCAAAATGTCAAGAAAAACAAAAACAAAAAACTCCAACCAAACAAAGAAAAGACCAGAGAGTGCCAAGGAAATCAACGCGTAAGTTTACTTTTTCTGACTTGTTTTACCTAATGTCTCACCTCCTGAATCTTCAATTTCATTAGGGACTGAATCATATAATCAAAAATAAAGACACCCCTTGGAAAGCTTACCTATTCACCCAAACCTTCCTCTACTGCCAATGGAGATGGATAGCTCACATATGTACCGTTAAGTAAGACGGCACCAGGAGGCAAAGGCAGCATTAGACTGCTGGTCATCCATACTGGCTTAAGTGGTTGCATGCTCCCTGACATACTTGAGCCATTCCCATTTGCTTTCCAAGACATTGGGCATGATTTAGGCAACTATAACACATCTCTGCAATTTCTTGACTCAGTTTGAACTGAACCCCTTCCTTTATACAGAGACACACACATACACACAATTAGAATTAGATTTACTTCTTTTGGCTGTAGAGATGCTATAGGGGCCCTGAAGAAGCCTTGGGCCAAATACTGTATTATGTGAATTCAGTGAGCCTGCACCAGCTGGCCTCAGGGTCAGACAGTGGTCTCTGCTTGCTTTTATTTAGCAATATGACATAATGCCCTGCTGTGGTTTAACCCCAGCTGACAACTAAGCACTAAACTACTGCTTACTCACTCCCTCCAGAAATGGAAGAGTAAAGAGAAAACAAATGGGTTGAGGTAAGAGGAGTTTAATAATTGAGATAATAGTGCTAATCATAACAACAATAATAATAATAATGTAATGAAAGAGGAGAAAGAAAAAAAAAAAGAGGAGAGAGAGCTAAAACCCAATAAAGACAAATGATAACAAATGAGAAACAGTTGCTCACCACCAATCAACCAATGCCTAGCTAGCCCCCAGCCAACTTTCCCCCTAGATTATATGCTGAGCCTGACATCATATGGTATGGAATATAACTTTGGTCAGCTGTCCCATCTGTGGCTCCTCCCCTCCTTTTGTGCACCCTCAGCCTACTCATTGGCAGGACAGCATAAGGAGCAGAAAAGGCCTTGACTGTGCAAGCACTGCTCAGCATTATCAAAAACTTCTCTGTGCTATCAGCAAAAATCCAAAATGTAGCTCTATACTACTGTTCTGGTTTGTCCCAGATCAGCAGCAGGGGGCATGGCCAAGATATTTTGTTATTCAACACTATCATTGCTGGGATGGGGGAAGGTGATTCTCTCTTGTTTTGGAGAAGAAAGGCGTGGAGCAAGCCTGGTAGACAGAGCACTTGAGATGAGTTGCCACCACTGGCTGCAGTTGTGCAGCAGCATCAGTTCTGGCTGGGTGAGTATTCTGCATGTAAATCACCCACTCTTTGTACACTTTTGTTATTAGCATTGCTGTTTTGACTGGTTGTTTTCTTATCTCTTTGCTGTTTCCAGTGAATTGTTCTTATCTCGTGATTTGCACCTTTTGTGTCTCCAATTCTCAGCTCCATCCTCAGAGCAGGAAAGGGAGGGAAAGGTGGGGAGTAATTGAGCAGGGTCTGGTTTGGGAGAGCCTCAGTGGAAGCACTGAACTGGGGAATACTATTCTTAAACCACAACTACTCACTACTGTAAAGAAAATTAATTACCCCAGCCAAATTATCCCTTATTCCATGCCATTTATGTCATGCTCGGGTTCCACACTATCCAGTACATCCTCATTAACCACCACCCTCTTTCTCATGCTTTGATATTGTACACAGATATGATTCCCTTCATCTACAGAACACCCCCATGAAATGTCTGTAAAATATTTGTAAATATCCATTGAGTTCCTTTAGTCCAGGAATTTGGTCTCCATCTGTCATGGTGGTCACTCAGGACAGGAGATGTAGTATGTGGAGTTACTGAGCTCCAAATCCAGCTCAGGTTGAAAAACAAAGATGCATCAGTTATATACAAGGAAATCAACCTGAAAGCTGTTTAAAAATTTCAACAACCACATTCTTTTTAATATAGCTTTCTTGATCCACCATTTACACCAAGCCTTCAAAATTCTAGCATTGTGTGCCTAGTCTGTCCTTTTGCTTTATCTTTTGTATTATAAAGTTGTTTTTTTTTTTAATCAACAGGAGAAAATATATAAAACCTGCATTGATACAATTGCTATGAATATTTTGATCAAATAAGCAATTAAATAATATAAAAGGGTTAGCTATGATTATAAGTATAAAACTGTGAAGTATAAGGTATAGAAATATTAGGAGTGCTCTGTTTTGAATGTGTAACCATAGAAATGTCACCAAGAATTTACTGGACATTTATGTTTCGGTCAAGAAACTATGGAGATTGTCATGCTCACCAGTTATGCTGCTTGGAAACCCACTACCCTTCCCATCTTGATTTTAATATCAAGGATTCCAATCAGTAGACCTTAGTAGAAATAGACAATGATTGTTTTAGGACAAGAATATTGACAAAGTTATTAACTGTTGGAACCAATCAATGTAAAGGTTAAATTTAAGAGTGGGAATAATATGCATAGTATGTTAAAGAACTCATGTAATGATGATTTAACAGAAAAAGTATATAAAAGGGATGGGTTGTGTTTGTTGAGTGGGACATGTTTTGGGGGAGCTATCCCCCATCTTCCTGGCGCCCCCAGTAAAGAAGTGTCCGCTTATTCACCTCAAATTCATGTTGGATAAGTTTCTTTTATCCCATTTAGTGATACAATAATTTGAAGCCTTTCAATTTTGCTTCCTTGCAGCATTTGTTTTCATCTTCACATATGGCACTGGAGAAAATGAACAAAACCAAATTACTAATAAACCTTCCTACACTTCAGATCCATATTTTCTGTTGCAACTCTAAGAGTGGTCAAGTGTGATGGAATACTATTTACTGCTTTTCATATCTTTTTAGAATAGTGTACTTGAAAGAATATAAATGATCCAGAGAACTGAATTAATTAACTAGCTCTCAAGTTCGCCATTAATCATGCACTTTATTCTGATTTTGGTTAATCAATGACATGTGCATCATTTTAATAAAATACTTGATTAAATTCTTTAATAAATACTTTTTCAAAGTTCAATATTAATTGCACTGCAACTGTTGGAGCAGAGAATGAGCCTATGGTCATTCAAGTGTTGTACACACAGGAAAATGTTATCTTTCACTATTTTGAATATTCCCATACATATTCAGCAAATATTTTGGAAAAGTCAGACATAGAATTCATTTTTATCTCACAACCAGCTTAGTGGAAAGCCATTTATTATAGTGTAAAATTGTTCTCTTTGTGATTTAAAATGATCACAATAGCCTTAGCTCAATTCACTGAGATGCCTTGTATATTCATATGCGCCAGTATCATTTACATCTGATTGTGTCAGACAACACAGGATGCTTTCCTAAAAGAGAACTACTAACTAGTTCATTGTACTGCCTGAATTTTTCAGTAATTTGATAGGTGCTCATGGTTTGATCATCACTGACTACAGTAGATTCTGTCTCCATGATCCTGAATTTTTCACATTACAATGTATTGAATTAAATATTATGTAATTTAAATATTGGTATATTATATTTACATTGAGCAGATGGTTTGAGAACAACATTTCACCATAGCTGAAAGCTTATAAAAGTCATCCACTTCTGGTTTAACACTGAGATTCAGTCTGAGAACCAATCTGAGATCTATATTTATATCTGTGTAAAACATTTAATTTATAATATGGCTGGAGCTCTGAAGACTCAGAACAATATAAACAATTCAGAAAAGATTGATTTATTTATAAATTTCCAATAACTTTATAAATAACTATGAAGTTTTGATCTGTCTTTTCCTTCAATGCCACTGTTTTTGTATATTTTTCTGAACTAAGTTGTATTAGTTAATTAACAGATCTTTTAATCAGTGATCACGTGAAGGAAATCACTGTAGCTCCTTCATATTTAACCAGTTTTCAGGAAAGGAGTAGATGACCTAATTTCAGTTTAATGAGAAGCGGAAGCACAAAACAGACAGAAGAAAAACTGCGAAAAATCCCTCCTGATAGTATCATTTTGATCCCTAGATAATACTTAGACAAGAATTTAGTGGGTTTTTTTTTCCTAGTTGTGGAGCTCTTCTGCCTCTTCTGTCTCTAACCATTTTCATCTCATTTACTAGGTGGCTTCCAGTGTTACTTTTGGTTGGGGTAGAGTAAATTTTCTTCACAGTAACAAGTATGTGGATAAGTTGTGGGTTTTTGCTGGCAGCAGTGCAGGTCACATAGAGTTGTTTTAGTTACTGGTGAGCAGTACTTACACTTTTCTCCTCCTCAGCCCACACAACCAGGAAGTCAGCTCGAGGTGTGCAAGAATTTGGGAAGGAACACAACCAGGTCAGCTGATCCCAAGTGACTCTAGGGATATTCTAGAGCATATGGCATCATGCTTAGCATGTTGAGGCTTATGGCATTTGTGCTCCTGAGTCACTGTTATGTGTGATGGAGCCCTCCTTTTCTGGGGATGGTGGAGCACCTGTCTGCCCATGGAAAGTGGTAAAGAAATTCCTTATTTTGCTTTGCTTGTTTTCATGGCTTTTGCTTTACCTATTGAACTATCTTTATCTCAACCCACAAGTTTTCTCACTTTTACTGTTCGTGTTCCCTCTTCCAACCCACAGTGGGTGACTGATCAAGTGAGTGGCTGTGTTGGGCCTAGTTGCCAGCTGGGGTTAAACCAGAACAGTTCCTCATTTTACTCTGGCAGCCCACAATACAATTCAGGAATTAATTTCCTCTGACAATTAGGGGTTTCCAGAGTGAGGTATTGTAGCAATATCATTTTTCACAAGAGCTTGCAATCAAGAATAGGTCTTGTTTTGTGAATATTGTCACTAATAAAAATAAAAATGTGAGACCTGCTGTATAAGAGGGTGCTATTATAAGGAATGTAAACTGATTCTTTGCCATCAACGTTTACATATCAGGGAATTGGAGATCAGTGTTTTTGCATTAATTCTGGATTTCTCTTCCATGCACCCCTTCAAGTCTTTGCCATTACGTGCAGATGTGGTTGGAAAATCACATAGTGTAAGTATACTGTTTGCCGAATCTTTGTTCCAAAAAGATAGAGCCTAGTTAAAGAAAGTTTTCTTTTTTTATAACTCACTGAAACACTATAATTTCCCTGTCAGCAAGAACAATTCAGGATTATTATGTAGTGGTGATTTAGGGAAAATTATATCTCCACTGTAAATAAAAGAAGTTACACCTTTGTTATCATTATTATTATTAAAAATAAGATCAACGTTTTGAATCATATTTCAAAATAAAATCTTTTTCTTCAATCTTATTTCAGTAAATTATCATGTTCTTTTTTCTCACCTTTCAAAATCTGATTTATAACTTAGTGTCCTGGTTTGAGACAAATTAGGAGGAAACGTCCTCTGATAGAATGCAGGTTTCAGCAGCCCCTCCCCCACCAGGTTCGAAAAGAATGTTTCTCAGAGGAAAGTGAAAAAAAAGCTGTTTATTTAGCAAGCAGGGTGCACACAGGCACCAAAAAAATGAATAATGTTAAATAATAAAACCTCTTGCTGTGGAGAAAACCTGAGTCCTTTCTGTAGGTGTGGCTTTGCTCTCTCCAGAGCTGGGGTGCAGCGCGGGCCCCCCGGGCTGCCATGTAAGGCCTCCCAGTGATGTCCTGGTGTTGCTGAACAGTCCATAAGAAAAGAAGAAGAAGCCAAAGTCCCAGCAAAACTCCGTGCTTTAGCTAACGAACAAGAAGCTAGCTAAAAAGCAAGAGAATGCAACTCTCTTCCCTGCTGCAGAGAGCCGAAAGCTGGGGAAATGCAGGAAGGTTCTCCCTTTTGCTCTGCTGCAGCAGTGAGAGCGTGGGCGAGTCTGTGAGTCCTTGAAACACAAACTGCGCCAAAGAATTTGTTTGGCTCTTTTCCCTCCTTTCTCCAGACCCAGTTTAAAGGCACAGAAAGGCAGAGGATTTATGTCTGGCATAGGGCAGATGATAGGGAATACAGTATCATACAGTCACCCCAGGACACTTAGCTCCTTTGAACGGTTTCCTGAATGTTGTTTAAAAGCCTGATGAAAGTGGTGGTGTGAAACATAAGAAAGTAACAGTTTCACCCTTCAAACTTGTAGCTGATGAGGTGAATAGTGCTGAGAGTCTGCAGAAGGTTTCAGCAGAATACTGGAAACCACTAGAAGGACTAAATTTGGATGAAAGCCTCAGAAGGAAAGAAATAGCAAGGACCTGTAAGATACAACAGAATCTCCTGTAGGTGTGGTGGGTTCATCTTAGCTGGCTGCAATATGCCCATCCAACTGCTCTCTCACGTCTCCTCTTCCACAGGATAGGGGGAAATAATGAGATGGAAAAGCTCCTGGGTTGAGATAAAGGCAAGGAGGTGCTTACCCCTTACTGTCATGAGCAAAATAGACTGAATTTGGAGAAAATTTATTCAATTTATTGTCAGTTAAAATAGAGTTGAATACTGACAAAGACAAAACATTTCCCTATCCCTGCTTTTTTCCAGGTCAAGTACTTCACTCCTGACTCTTCTATCTCCCTCATCAAGTGTCACAGAGGATATGGGAAATACGGTACTCTTGTCACTCCTTAACTGTTTCTTTCTGTTCTCATTCATTTTTTTCTGTGCTCCAACATGGGTCTTCCATGGGCTGCAGCTACTTTGAGGCATATCCACCAACTTCATCATGGGGTCCTTCATGTGATGTGCTCCACTGTAGTGTCCTCCACAAACTGCAAGGGAACCCTTGATCTGGTGTCTGGAATACCTTGCTTCTTCTCTGGCCACAGTGTTCGTGGACGTGCCTATCTCACATGTTTTCCCTCATTCCTCACTGACTATGTAGCATTTTGACCTTTCCTAAAAATGTTTTCACAGAGGCACCACCAGCTTGGCTGATGGGCTCAACTGTGTCCTGTGATGGGTCCTTTGGACCCAGCTAAGTCCAGCACACAACAGCCTTGGCCACCTTTTACAGATGCCTCCAGCATCCCTGCTATCAACACGTGGATATGAACACCCAGTATAATATGAATAACAAGTCATAAGTTTCTTGCTTTCATACTATGTAGAAAAAAAGTTGTAGCAAAGAAATCCTTTGAGTGACAGATTTCTGTAGGTAATGAGAGAGACTTTGGTGTTTTTAATCTGATATATATGGTTCCATACATCTATGTCTGTTAGTTAGCAATGTCACAAGGTAATACAGATGTTTGCTGGAACAGTTTCTACAAACTTAGGATCCAGTCCTATGCTTTCTAGGGTATGTAACTGATATGAAGAAAAACAAAATGAAACCTGTTTTGCACAGGAAGAATAATTCAGTGTAACTCCAAGTTTCATGGAAACATAATTTGCATTATGTGGCAAAATATGGCAATCACCTCCTTCTCACATCATGTTTTAAATAACATGTTTCTTTTTGTTACTAAGATGTGAAATACATATCTATTTGGAAGTGATTCTTTGTTTCCTATAGAACTGATTCTTATCACAAACTCCAATAAAATCAGTATTATACTGGAGAAAATAATTTCTCTCCCTTCCTTTATTTCTGTCTCAGCAGTATTAAAGAGTGCACAGATGAAACTGTTATGAGATGTAGTTAGTAGCATTGGACCTGATCTGGTGCACTAACTGGGTCAATTGTTGTTTTGTATCCCTTTGCTTCTTCTTTTCCCTTTAGTAAGCTTCCTGTGCTTTCAGCATATTCCCATATGTTAAATGTTACTGTTTCACACATCTCCAAATAAATAGAATAGCCTAGAAAATATAAGAATTCAATTTTGCTTGCAAAATGATAATTTAGCAAATATTCTAAAATGGTAACTTGTTCGTCCTGCAAATTACTTAATAAAATATTTTACCTTGAACATAAATCAACCCAACAAAGTTCTAGAAATAGATGTAAGTGTAAAAAAATACATTTCTTGCCTACACAAAGGCAAAACATTCCTTCAATGATTTAAATAAAGAAGGGATGCAAAATGTTTTCCAAATCTTTTCCCATTAGCTTGGAAGATTCAATAGAAATGTATTTTAGGAGGCTTTGTTATCCTATGGTGGTTTTTGTCTATCCATGATGACTGAAGGGTATCATAGGGCTCAGTGATAATGGTGGTGTTTTCACCTCTGTATTCTGTGACCATGTCTGTGCAGATTCCTGAAGACAAATTGGCTCTCCCTCCTCATGCTTTGGATTGTCTGGATAAAATCCAGTTTTATAAATATGGTCTTACATCCATAAAGCAGTATTTGCATGTCTTAGTTCTCTAAGAATCAAGACTTATTTTGTAGACATCAATCTCATTGTCAGTATCCAGACTGCCCTGGAAATTCCTTTGGACAAATTATATCTAATGAAGATGAAGACCATTATATCCCTCATTACCTTGGCAAGACAGCTTTGGCAGAGAGAGAAGGGGTTGGTGGTTCTGGGAACTAGCATGCCTAGACAGCTGTTGTAGGAGATATGCAGAAAGGAAGAGGAAAGGGCAGGAAGCTGTCGATATTCCTGGAACCTTGATCTTTGACAAAAGAGGTTAAGTGTGTCTTAAATTAATGGACAGCTGCTTCTTGGAGTTCACTGAAACTTTTGGAGGTTTTTTTCAAAGCATACCATTTAACATTAAAAACTCTTCTAAATTACCAAACTACAGTGTCTGAAGTAAAGGAACTTACGCGAGATTCATCCAAACCTTTTGCAGGTAGAAACCTGACAATAATAATACTTAAATTAATAAAAGGTGATATTTTAGTGTTGGAAAAGAAGCACAAGAATGGAACATACTCAGAGAACATCACATTTTATAAAGGCAATGTAATTGAAATGTATTGACTGTAAATCAGTTCACATTACCTCATTTCATTAAGGGTCATATGACATACTACTATGATTATGCTAAATTAAAATCAGACAACGCATGTAATCTGTAGCTTCATTATCTTCTTGAAAACCAGGTACACAAAATTTTGTGTTTTCTCCTTCAAGTATATATTGAAACAATTAGAAATAGTGGCAAGAAGTCCATGCCTTAGTATTTTATTTACTTATTGGGTAAATTGTTCATTGTTGTAGTCAGGTCAGTTTAATCACCTACCAATGAAGTATTTGATTTGCTTTGGGAACATCTTACTTGGTCTTTTCAATGAGACGGACAACAATGAAGAGCCCAAGCCTATTGGTTATCACTGAAAAATGTGATGGCTCTGAGACAAGCACTTCAGCTTAGTTCTCTATGAAACCTAGTGTATCTGAAAAAAGACCATCCTTTTTACTAGGTCTGGAACTAGAAAAATAAAAAATTCCTCTGCTCTTAAGACTGCATTTATTTATCAATTTTTTTTTACCAGAATAATTTTTGCAGCTTGAAAGTCATTGCATAAGTAATCCCGTAAGTGATATTCTGTCTATTTCTTTAACAGTACTGGAATTGTAATCCTTTATCTCTCAAATTTCCATTAAGAATTCCTGCCATATAGGAATCCAATGACACGATTCTTCACAAGAAGTACTCAAAAACTCTTGTATAACTTATTGTGCCTAATGAGGAAGAGTCGACATAATTATTTTTGTAGGGTTGAGAGATCTCAGAACGACTTCAACTCTACCCACATTAAAAGATAAATTTTAAGTTCCAAAGGAAAACGCTTTAGATCATCATTCATGTCACACGGAAATGGTTTCCTAAGACATGTTTATGCTCTTAAGTATTTTTACAGCCTTTATTTAGTCAGATTTCATACAGGTGTCTGGAAGAAGACAGTGTAGTTTTAATAGTAAAGTAAAAAGGTATATTCAAGTTTCTATTTTTGTATCTTCCATCTTTCAAGGTCAATTCTGGTTTTGTTTTAGTGAGTTACTGAAAGTTTGCAATTTCTTTCACTTGTCAGCACCCAACTGATAGTCATAATGCAAACAATTCTTTTCCTGTCAAGAGGAAAAAAGAAACAAGTCACCTTTGATTCTATGATAAAAATGAAACTCATCACTCAGCACTGGGAAAGAAATTAAGCACTGCTAGCTTCAACACATAGTGACTTATGTTTATTTATTTACTTATTAAAAAAGAGGAAAAGTATATTTCTTACCTAATAAGTACTATTTTGATTCAAGGTCTTGTTACCACAATAAAAAAATAAATTTTTTCAATGGAAAAAACTTATTTTAAACTTTGGTCAGACACAGATTTTTCATTTCTGTATATTTCTTTTGGGATGGGTGGAATTTCGTTCTTGTCTCTAGCTAGGCCTTTCAGAATTAATAAAGGAGTGATCTTAATCACACATTGAAACATACTATATTCTTTCTACAATCACTATTGTAAATATTTTACTCCCACTGTGAGCAGAACTAAATAGCTACCCAAATGTGCAGAACATACAGATATAAAATTATATAAAATGAGCTTAATTCCTTTTTGTTATCTCCAGAAATCTGACTAAAATAGATGTGAATGGAGTTACTCTGCTTTGATCAAGTATCAGAGAAAGCAGAATTTGACCTGATTAATCCAAGTCACTTTTCCACTTTTGAAAAATATTTTAAAGGAATACTCCATTTAACAATTAAAGACAGGATGTTGCAACCAGTAACATTCCAATTAACTCTCCCATTTATCAGTGTATAAATCAAGGGTAAAGTAAATTTATTTCTAGAAATTTTTAAGTGGAAATAAACAGTTTAATTTTAGGGTCAGTGGTCTGAAGACTGAGAGGAGGTAAGGATGATATTTAGAGGTCTGTGAGTTATTTTCAAGTTGAACTCAGTCAAAAACTTTATCTATCTGACAAATTTCCAAATTTGTGCAAGAGGGTTAATGATATCACAAGAATATTTTGTGGTGTAATAACTGGTTGCAATGCCTTTTTTAGAGTATCAGAACAAGATATTACCTTCACTGTAATATTTTGGTGGAGTTCGAAGGGCATATTAAATGTGATCCACATTCTCAAAAACAATTACTTTGATCTTGGGAAAAGAGTGCATGACTGTAAGATGTGG
>NW_008246057.1:6637913-6638537 GCF_000691975.1 Corvus brachyrhynchos | reverse complement strand
ATTATGCTCCTCTTGTAAATGGGAAGAATATTCCCATGTAAACTGTTATGTTTACTGACAAGGCAGGCAGTATACTTGAATATTTATCTGCTATTCATGGAAACTTTTCTTGACTCAGGTTTTTTAAGAGGTAGTTTTTGTTGCTAACTTTTGTACTTCCACGGTTTGTCCTAGTCCCTCCAATACTAACAGTGTGATACAACTGATCAACTGCTTTCTTTATGTGAGTTTGTGTACATAAGGTTCTAGGAAGTAGAAATTTGACTACATATTTTTACTTGAATATTAAAATTGCATGGTCTTCTTCATGGCAGACACTTGAAGGTTATCTGAATAAATAAAGTCAGGAAAGTGTATGTAATGTCAAACTAATATTGTGGGAGTGTGTCTTGTTTGGTTCAGTCCGGGTCTCCCCTTTGGGTTTCGTGTTACTGTACCATCCCAGTTTATCCCCTCCTGGTTTCGTGTTCATAACCCTGCTTTCTCTATTTGTCTCCTCCCAGACCCCTGCCAATCGCTCCGGCACCCCTCCCAAGCTTCTAGAAAGTTCTGGCAGGGGCGTTGAGTGATTGGTCTTGGGGGGAGGATCCCTCCCTTCCTTTCCCAAGATAGGTTCCCTTGTGT
>NW_008246057.1:6634837-6637671 GCF_000691975.1 Corvus brachyrhynchos | reverse complement strand
CCGCACTGCTGGTACCCCGGATTCCAGAGGCGGGCCCCCGCAGCCTGCTGCGTCCAGAGCTGACCGGGCAAAGTGGGAACTGCTCCAAAAAGGACGCAGAGGCATAATATAACGATGTATATTACTTTAATAAGTTTGAAATTCAACAGAGAATAATGAAACAAGATAGATGGCTCTTATACTACATGGAATTTTCATGTTTCCTCTGTATGGAACTGAACTCCATGTCCTACTGGTGGGTTTTGGGTTTTTTACCCCATTTGTACACATTGTTCATTGTTTCATTTTTATATACTTACACCATGTGTTTACCAATTCCCCCTCCCATACTTTTTCAACTAGAAGATACATGCATAAAAGGATAAAGTAATTCACAGATTGAGCTAATATCAGTTAAGGTACTCTGTTAAAAAATATTTTAAAAATATACAAAATATGCAATTCAGTAATCCTACTAAAAAAATACCCCCAATCTTTACTCTAGACCTGCAAGCACAAGTTTGTATCATGTACTTGTCTGCAAAACAATTCTGCTTGAATTTTGATCAAAATCTTTACATATCTCCATTGCCTAGTCCCATGAAGATTCATCCAGAACCCATACAATCTAGAAATTTTGCTAATGGTCCAGATGAACAAGTTCATTACATAAGCTTCTGAGCTAATCTAGTTCATACTGTCAAAAAAAAAAAAAAAAAAAAAAAAAAAGAAACAAGCTTAGAGTTTTAAGACTAAAATATTCTTTTTGGAGCAGAAGTACAAGATATTTAACAGTAACACATACAACTGCAAAAAGTGGGCAGCAATAATTGACTACCAGACTCATAACTGGGAAGAGTTGTCTGCAATGTGATTTTACAGAAAACAGCCAGGCTTCTAATGGAAGCTGAGTCAACAGTCCTGTGAAAAAAGAAAGCACCACAGTTATATAAATGAGCATATAGAAACCACAGGACAGGAGGTGCGTCTTTGATAAACATACTTCAAACGACCTCTACTGGAGTACTGTACTCAGTCTGGGCCAACTTTGTAGTGCAACTACACTACCATCTTTTGAATAGAAGACTTAGACTGCAGTCTTTTACAGGATAGAATAGCATCTGTTTGCCTTGCAGGTGTTGATTCAAGGGGCAGCAAAGAGGTTCTTAATGCAGGGAATCTTCTGCTTGCTTTTCTCTTTCCCAAATCTATCTTTATTTTACACTGATAAACTAATATATAAGAAAATATAATACTTACATAATATATCTGTCATGGAAGATAATTTCCCTAACATGCTTTGAAAATACAGCTCCTGTGGTAGTAAGAATCTATTCTTATTCTCTTCCTGTGCTCAGATATTACCAGGAAAAAAAATCCACAAAATCTCAACAAATTTCTGTTCAAATCTACCCTCAGTTTTCTCTGCCTCTAAGATTGCTTTCTTAGCGCCTCTAAGTCTACAGTCTAAATTCTATTTCTCCATAGCAAACCTTTCTACTCTACCCAGCTAGGGATGGCTTACAGAAGAGGATGCACTGAGTCATTCCAGTTCTTTCCAAAGAAGACCAACAATTGTTAACAAGCCTGTCTCCCAGCTTGTTCTTGGAGGATTTACTTGATTATAAAATACTGACTGTGTTATTTTGCCACCAAATCCTAGAAAGAATACTAGGAAGTACTAAAAACTTAGGAGAGTAAACTTGTATTTCATACATGCCATATCAGTAAAAGTTAGAAGTGTGTAGTTGAGATGAGGACTTGTGATGATGGTTGGTTGTAGAGGAGATGAACTTACTAATGCTTGTTTGACGTTTACATTAATAGATTAAAATAAAATAGGTGATTAGGAAGAACAAAAAGAGAGAATAGGTTTCTCTCAATATAAATATAACATAGTCACCTCAAAAGTAATATAAATACCTGATCAACATAAACACCTGCAACTGTTCTTTGATATATGTTATTTGTTCCGGTTCCTTGGAACTGAAGAATGGATTGATCTATGAATTAAAGTAAAAGAAATAGCAATTTTTAATATTTTAGTGATTAGCAACCCTTGTAACTCCTTATTGTAGTGGTTTGGGTTCAAAATATCCATTACTTACTTATTTTCCTTCTGTGAGATAAGAATTAGGAGAAAGCAAAGCAGGTAAAAAACTTAAAATAATATAAAAAAGTTTATTAACAGAACTAAAAGAAAAAAAAAGACTAAACCTTCAGAACACTTCTCTTCCCCCCACCTTTCTCCCTTCTCCCACTGACAATGTAAAAAGACAACCCTTGAGATTTTCAGTCAGTTTACCACCTCTATAATAATCTCTTTTTCAGTTCACTTAGGGAGAGGAGTCTCTCTTGCTCGTGCTATGGAGACATCTCCACAAGAAACAGTTCTCTCATGGCTTCAATGTCCCAGCAAGACAGCCGCCCGGGATGGTTCTCTGCTCGCATGTGAAAGTCCCTTCCCTTGACTTAGCTTTCCCCACAACTGTTTTCGAGGGTCCAATCTTGAGCTACTGGGGTACCATTTTAAGGATGAGCTGTTCAGAAGCAAAGGTTCTCTTCACCTACTTCTGGATCATCTTCATCTCTAGGAACAGAGGTCTTCTTCCCTGGGAGCAAGGGTCTTCATCACTTTCATCTCTCTATGTTCAAGCTTCTCACCAGATAACAGCTACTTCAACATTTGCTTATTTCAGCACATGTGCTTTTGCTCACAATTGCAGTTTGAACGCTCCACCCCCCATGCTTTCATGAAATTACAACGGGTACTCTGATGTATCATAGTCCATCACCACCATAGCTTTACAACAGAATTTCAGCTTCTAGGCTTGAAGCATCTCCTCTTTCTCCTC
>NW_008246057.1:6623410-6634651 GCF_000691975.1 Corvus brachyrhynchos | reverse complement strand
GTAATTCCCTTATCGCTGTGGGTCACCTGCTCTTTGCGGGGCAGCGGCCTGAGATGAATTTCGGCCGGCCGCACTGGGTGAGGGCCGGCCTGGCCGAGCCACGGGCCTGTCTGCATGGAGCAGGGCCGCAGGTGGAACAGGGCTGTGGGTGGAACAGAGCTGCGAGGCTCCGGGGTGGCTGTCTCCTGGCCAGCGCAGCCTGCACTGAGGGGGCTGCACTGGGTGTCCAGCGAGCAGAAGTGGCTGAGATCTTAGCCAAGCCACGCAGGCCCCCAAGTTATCTGTCCAAAAGTCGTAAGCAAGAGAGTTTTCCTGGGCTTTGCTCATTCTTAAATGTGGATCACAGAGGCGTGTCAAGCTTCTTAAGTGGCTTTAAAAAGTTGCCAATATTCAAACTAGCCAGCTGATTTGTTCTGTCAGGTCTAGAGGAAGCTGTAAGCACCTCTTTGCAAAAGAATCACTTCTGTGGCTGATGGAGCCCTCCTTAACTGAAACTCAAGCTATGCTAAACCATGAAATTTATCCTATTTCAACATTCATACAAGGATCATGGAAATCAGCACCACCAGACATCTGAGTTGTAAGTGGCTGTTACGCACACGTCTCCAGTGCAAGGATAATCGTAACAGATGTGAGTCAATGCCACTAAATATTGCTGTGATGCAAGTGATTGTATTCTATTTTTTTGAGGACTCAGGGAACACTAAGACACTCTATTTTACTCTTGAACACATATTAAAGGCAAAAAGGTTGGCAACTTCATCAGTCACTTCATTTTGAAATATCATGGCAATATCCTTCACTTCCACCTCCTTGGCTGCACCTCTCTACTCCTGAAACTCCTAGTGAGAAAACAGTATAGACAGAAAGGTCTGTGAATGCAAGCTGTAGTAGGAGCATATTTCTTGGGCGTCGTAGCACGCCGTCTGGCACAGCTGTGAGTCTACATGGCCAGATTATTCCAATGGACCAGGCACCTTGTGCAGGAGAATTTGTGAGATTTCCCATTGTCAGAGACTGAAATAGTTCATGCCTCAAACATTGATATCAAGTTTTGTGCATTATAACAAAAACTGTATAAAGAAGCTGCAACCAAAGAAGCCTCCCTGAAGATGCTTGACTGGAACTTTGGACTGTAAGTCAAACTACTGAGATTAGATAAAGGGAAAACCCATTCTTCAATTACCTGAAACAAACAAGTAAACAAAGAAAAGAATGAAAGCCAAACCCAAGAGCCATGATGGCAATCATCTCTGGCTTGCTTCAGGGTGGGGGAGGCCATAGCCCACAGACCCATTTGCTGGGAACAGGTTTGCCCAGATTTCCCCCCAACCAACGTGGGGGGAGGTAGTTTCAGCGTGTTGTAACCTCTGCTCATCCTCCCTTACACAAACTGTCTATGGAACCCCCAACCCCACAGGCCACATCCACAGGACATTTGCTTGGGAGATAGTTGAGGGGGTGCTTTAATACATCACAGGCCCCCTGAAGTGCCTCCCCAGAGTTATTCCTGAAGCCTTGCACCGCAGGACTGCATGTGATGCAACAAACGCTGAGTCTGTTGTAAGAGACAACAGCAAATTTCCCCCACAATGGAGGTGCCTGGGTTTTAATTAGCCTGAGCATATATTAACCCATGGGACTCTATGCTTTTCAGGGGGACCTTCACCACCAAGAAGACCAGCTGGAGAGGATCAATGGAACATTGCTGGGATCCATAGAGTGGTGATATTTTCCTTATTCTGTCCCAGTCACTCTCTTTCTGTCCCCCCCACTTATTTTCTATTTCTTTCTTTCTCTCTCTCTCATGTTTACTATCAAATAAAACCCATACTATTGTCACTGGCATATGGTCTTGTTTGCACCTTAATTCAGGCAGAGGCATTTCTAAGAACTTTAAGAACCAGATCATGACACCCATGGGCCTCTCACAGTTGTGTGTTGTACCTTTCAGGTGACCATTTCCACAACTTAGCCCCCTTTTCCCACTGGGGAAGAAATCAGTCTCACTGCGCTGTGTCTGTATTGTATCATTCACTCCATGTATCTTTGAGCTGTCTGTGGCTGATTTAACATATGTTCCCCTTTCCCTTCCTCTCTGTCGCTGCACTTGCAGAAAAAGGATGGCATGTTGCTAACAGTAGGGGTGGCAACCTCTTCCTGGATGCCACTGATGATCACTGCCGTGCATATAATCCCATGCCAACAACTTTTTGCCAGTCCAGTATTTTTGGAGTTCAAGTATATGTTTTTGCTAGGTACTAAATAAAATGTATGCCCTTCTAGTCTTGTAAGCAGCACGCTATAATGGAAAAGTTCTCTAATTGGGAGGGAAGGCTTGCTTTCAATGCATGCAATACAATTACTTTGTCTCTGTAGACATATACATTATACAATATTCCTCTTGCCTCTACTATGATAGACTTCTCTTTTACTTACCACTTTGCATTAATAGAATGAATGCATATTTCATGCTAACCAATAGTTATCTTTATACATATCATCAAATCTAGAGCTTTCTGCCTCAAGACTTGCTTAAACAGGAAGTAATTACTTTACAATATTAGCAAGAAAATTTCTTCAATGCAAATCCTGTAAATATATCTTTTAGCTACTGGCTTCCCTCAAGTAATAGAAAACATCTAACAATGTCATCTGGAAAATTAATGCATCTGGGAAAACCGTAGAGTGAACTGATATATGCTTCTTACATTAACATGCACAGATGATTTCTTTCCCTGTCTAGAACCTTTAGATTGTTTCTGTTGCACTACTTGTTCCTATCATAAAGCACAGAAGAAGTCTCTCTTGGTTTGAAATTTGAATATATAGGGATAAAAATTATCTCTTTTTTTTGTAAGTTGAGTAGTATCCCTTCCCTAACTTAAGGAAAAATATGTGTGATCATGGTGAGTTTACTTTGATGTCATTTAAATCAGATTTGATTTCCTGTAGCTAGCCCAATTCCATATTCAAGGCCAATAGTTCATTAACCTATTTCTATAATTTTACATCCAGATACTCTTCTAAACCAGATACATTTCTAAAAGAAATTCCACCACTGTGGCCCCAATTCTCTGAATACTGAGACAAATTTTCCCATACTGCATAATGAATGCACAGACACACTTTCACTTTCAGTGTATATCACAGGGGAGAATATAGAGTGAAAAAATTAAATACCCTTAGGAAAAAACCATAAGACATGTAATTGATGGGTACTTATTTTTGCAAATCCTAGTCTTTGAGCATAGAAAAACAAATTGTAAAGGCATGCCTTTTTTTTGTGATCTTAAGATTGAACAGTGCCTCTAAAACTAATGGTTATGGGTAAACATGTGTTTTCTTATGAGTTTTCAGATATTAACCTATAATTTTGCAAGTATTCTGTTGTGATTTTAAGCCCAGCTGGAGATGAAACACCACACAGCTTCTTGCTAACCCCTCCTCTCTCTCCCCCCTGCCCCCATGGAATGGGGAGGAGAATAAAAGTAAAACTTGGATGTTGAGATAAGAACAGTTTAATAATTGAGAATGCTCTCTCTCACAATAATAATAGTAAATAATAATAATAGTGAATAATAATAATAATAATAATAATAATAGAAAAGGAAAAAAAAAAAAAACATTGAGGCACAATGCAATTGTTCACCATGCACTGACAGATTCCAGATTCCCTCTTCGTGAACCCAGAGTGGCCCCCTTTTCTGGGTAACTCTCCCCCAGTTTATATACTGGGCATGATGTTCTATGTCTCTATGTTCTGTCTTCGGTCAGTTTGAATCACCTGTCCCAGCTGTGCTCCCAACCAGTTTCTTTTGCATACCTCTTTATTGGCAGAGCATGAGACAAGGAAAGAAACAGTCCTTGACTTAGGAAAAACACAACTCAAAAAAAACCCCAAAACATCATTGTGTTATCAACACCGTTATAATTCCAAATCCAAAACTGTAACAGGTACTGAGAGAAATGAACTCTACCCTATCTGAAACCAGGACATATTCTTAGTTGTAATGATGTGTTATTTATCTTATCTGGATCAATGCTGGTATACTACTTACACTGAGTCCACCTTTACCACTCCTTGGTAGAGTGAGAGAAATTCAGCACTAGTAAAAGTTGGTGCAATTTCAATGACTTATCTTGATTTATGCCCACTTATACTTGAGATGAATTTGGTCAACTCACTTATGCATGGGGTGAATGAATGACTTCATCACATCAAGTAATTGGAAATAAAAACATTTTTCTAATGTAAGCCTGATTCTGTAAACTCTTACAGTTACGTGTATGATTCAGTAAAGTTGGTTTTGTGGATAGACTAGCACAACAACTATAAATCATTCAAACAGAAACAAAATAAAAATGAAAAGCCAGGAAGCCAAAATCCTATTTTATCTCACATCTTTAAAAGTTGTTTGTAGTCTTGGAAATACAAAGCTGTGATCAATGCTTACCATGGCATGACCCGTATCAGCAATGTAAAACTTCTCACTCCATGCATATTTATGTTTTATTTTAGTGGAATTCTCAGCTAATTCCCTATTAGTTTCTCAGCTCCATAGAAATTTACATTTTCCTTCACATTAATTTGAACCTAAGCAAGAAAACAGTATCATTGATAGGTAATTGTAAAACCTTAACATGAGAAATGTCTTTTTCCTTTCTTTTCCTTATCTGCTCAACTCAATGAAAAGCAAGCAAGAGCTTTAAACAGAACAAAAAGTAGAACACTGCTGTTGTATTACTTTTTCAGTTTTATTTTTCATAATACCTGGTATACTATGGTTAAAACAGAAAACTGAAGTGAATGAAAACAACCCGCTATCACAGGTCTCACACAGATGTGGAGTTGCAGGTTTTACTGTTTCTGTGTCATCATCTGAAAGAACTATATTAATGAAGAGACCAGTAATAATCTGTAAGTCTTATGGAAGAATAATTTAGGACTTGGTCAGGCTTGATGTAAAATAGAGATCATCACAAGTGATCTTATTTTCCTCAGGGCCCTTTAAAGTCTATATTGAGTGAACAATTCCAAATACACTATTGATGGGAAAATGTCTGTTTATTTCATTTTTCCCTATTAAGAAAAAATTTTGAGGGTTAAATAGATCTTTCCGTTTCACCTTTCAATGACTAGTTAAATGGTTTCAATGCCTCATCACCATGAAAAATTGCCCATATTTCTGTCAGTAACAGTACACAAGTTGTACATTAATCCAGAAACAAAACCTATGCCTACTCTTGTACATCTCCCAGTAATTGCTCAATTAAATCATAACACTGATGTATAGTACAGGTCTCATTAGATCCTCTCCAGAGTCAATTCTCCAAGGACTTGAAGTTCAGCTGCTTGAAAAGAAAAAAAATACTTCATTGTCATTGAAATCACAATAAAATAAGGAGTATTAATTAGTTTATTTTACAAAGTTACTTGTTTGCAGTTTCATGGTTTGGGGATCCTTTTCTTATATGCTTTGTTATTATT
This sequence comes from Corvus brachyrhynchos, assembly GCF_000691975.1. Classification (NCBI taxonomy): domain Eukaryota; kingdom Metazoa; phylum Chordata; class Aves; order Passeriformes; family Corvidae; genus Corvus; species Corvus brachyrhynchos. The sequence goes on along the minus strand of NW_008246057.1, from coordinate 6,629,160 downwards.
TTCATAGAAAATTTCAATTTTTAATTGAGAAATATCAGTGAATTATTGACTAATACTATCAACCTAATGCAGTTTCCCCTAATTCTCTGCTGGTACTCAAAAGTGCATCTTTTATCCTTCACTAGCCCTTACAGTAAGATCATCATCTGTCTCCAATATTTTCAGTGTGTCTTATTTCATAATTTTACCTCTGACCAACTTTTCCTGTAAGCTGATAATCCTGCTTCCAGTGTTTTGGAGACACAATCACAGATACACAAAGGAATTTGGAGAAAAAAAAAAAGTAATGGTCTCATTTGGGAGCGCCGATAAAAAGGATCAGCAAGACCAGCATTCATGTAGCATTTATGTCAGAAACTGCAGGACCGGAGAAGCCTGGAGAGTGCAGTGATCTGAGAAGTGTCCTAGCAGTAGATAGGGCAGACACTGCTCAAGAAAATAGGGCTTCACAAATTTCGTGCTTAGAGAATGTAGAGATACATGTGGAGAAAAGAATAAAGATGTCAGAGAAACTCAAAATTCAAAGTAAGTTGTGGGAGCTGATTCCAACATATAGGAACCCAGGAGGTTCTATCTCATTAGGATCTCGATATGCATTTTGAGAAGGCAGTTAGAAGCCAATGCCATCCAAAGCTTTGAGGACTGCAAGTAGATTTCTTCAGTTAGTAATTTAAGTCTTCAATGTATTTAGCTCCACTTTTTTCAACTGGAATTACCATGCAATAATCCCAAATATGTACACTACCCATGCAGACAGAAACACTTCTGTGCATGCCCAGCGAATCAGCCATTTTTATCAAAGATCTGCACATGCAAAATATTTAATGAATATTTAATAAACTCCTATGTCCATGTTATGTGTCCCAACAACATCAAGTTTTCTATTTCTGTGTGGTGTAGTGCATATGCACAAATTTTGCTTGAAACTATTCTCCTGCAAGAATCCTGAGCATGATTTTAAATACCTCCAAGCACCTTCAGATGATCAAATCTTACACTCTTCACAGCTTCTTTTATGATACTAGACTTGAATGTAATGAAAATATGAAGCCTGAAAGAATGGAAACTTTGTGGTCCTTGATACATGGCTGAAAGAAATTCACATTTTCAGTTGACTTCTGCACAGAAAATCTTAACCTTGTGGTTGAAAAAAAAAAAAGTATGTTAGAAAGGAGTTTAGATGAGGGAAAGAAACCAGAACAGATGGCTTGTATGGGAGAGGTAGAAAGAGAAACAGACAGGAAAAGAAATAATTTTACTTCAGAACAAAAAGAAGCCCAAATGTTTATATAAAGCCCCAAAAATACCACTTTTCAGACAATGGATTTAAGTATTTTCTTCAGCAATTCCAAAACAGATACTTTTTTTAAGTACTAAAGGACGTCATTAAAAATTATTTCAGCTTTTGAAGCAGTCTTCCTTAGATTATCATGAATAAAGAAAATGTTTCTAGTAATAAAAGCCTGACTAAAATCAGATTAAAATCTGATCAAAATGAAGTATATGTCAAATTATAGTTCACTATAATTTGAGCTTCTAAATACAAGAGAAGTGATAAAAAAGTAAGCCTCTTTCAGCCACTTTCACTGTATTTGTCTACATAAACAAGAAGAGGTTTTTATAAAAATGTCACAAATGCAACCTATTGCTCTTGTAGCTAGCATGTCAAATAGAAAAATATTTTAAATATAGTAAACATTGTTTCATTTTTTTTCCCCAGAAAGGAATGCTTAAGAGAGAATAAAAAAAAAAAAAATTAATTACTGAGTACTCAGAAATACAGAGAATATTTGGGTTGGCGGGGGGAAATTACTGCCTAACTTCTAACAAGTACTCTTTTTTCTCATTTATTTCAGAAATAGTTCCAATGAAGGTGCAAAACACTCCACGAGGAAAGCAATCTTGTCTTCTTCACCTTTTCTAAGATTAAGAATGCTTAAGCTTATTTGTAGATCTGCAACTGCCAGATAACCTTGAGCAAACTATTTGTCATTTTCTGCTTCAGGTTTTTCCCTTAATAAAATGGAGGAAATCACAATGACCTTCTAGTACCTTATGCAGAATATTCACTTTTACAACAGGTGCTTCTTCCTTGTAATCAAATGCCAGGTAGATTCTCTTTTGTCAAGTAGTGTTGCTGGGTAACTTTCGATTGAAAAGGGCAATACAACTTTAGTTCCAGGCAGAAAATATTTGCTGCTGACTCAAGCAAACCAGGCATTATACTTTAATTGACACCTTAATAAAAGATCTGAATTTCAGATCTGTCATAGTACTGTGTGGTTATATGCTGGGACAGTGCTTGATATCATTTCACCTACACTTTTCAAAAACCTGACCAATTAAATTAGACATCTGAATGTTTGAAAATATTTGCCCTTTTCATGAATGGCCACTTTGCTGGGATTTTTCCATAGAGAATTGTAAAAGCAGTACTTGAATGCTCAAACATCTAGCCAATATTTATTAAGGGACACAATCCTAGTGCATCATGAATTCTCTCTCATCTGCAGAATATGATTTTGTTTACAATACCTTTACAAATCTTGAAAGTGGCTGTTAAAGAGTAGTGTTTATGAAGAGAAGAGTCAGGGGCCAGTAAGTCAGACAACATTTATCATGTCCATAGTGAGAATGCCAGCTGAGACCAGGCCAGGACCCAAGGAGCCCAGGAAGCCAAGTCAGTGATGCTGGATCAGGGACAGCAGATGCTGGGCAGAGGTACACACAAGGACATAGAGCAAGGCCCTGAGCTCAGATGAAGCAACTGAGCAAAGGGACAGAGACCCCCAGATGAACCTCCCACAATGGTTTCTCACTTATATGTTTGCCTATATGTTTTCACAGCAGACTGATCCCAGGTAATGTAAATACTTAAGAACACTTAAGCAAACTGAACATACCATAAGTTTATCACAGGTAAGCTGTTGAACTATGGGGTGGGAGAGAAGAAGTGAAGTGGATTAAAAAGGGACTGAACAGTTGCGCCCAGAGGAACCAGATGATCATTGGCATCATCTAGTGCAAGACCAGTAACTAGTGGTGTACTTCAGGGGTCAATACTGACTCGGGGGTCAATACGCAACACAGGAGTTTCTGTCTGAACATCAGAAAATAATGTTATTTTTACTGTGAGAGTGACTGGCATAGGTTGTACAGCGAGGTTGTGGAGCAGATGTTTTAAATAAGATTTCCACTTAATTTGGTGAAGCAAGTCTCCTTGCAGGTTGCAGGTAAGAATGAACTGCATTTGAACATGGTTCTTTCCTACTGTTAGGTCCCAAAATGTCACTCAACTACACACTTAAAAGGACTTATGATTGTTCATGCACTCTGAGTTAGACACATGGCAGAAACACCAACAGGATATTCTCAAGGGGTCAAAACAATAAAAAAATTTACTGGAAACTTCAGAAAATTAGAGAACTGTGGCAAAAAGTTTAGAGCAGCATTCAATCAACATAAAACATTTCTCAAAGCATTAACTTAGCCCATTCAACTCAGCAAACTCTAAGCACACTTGATTTTAAGTTACTCAAAAATTCCAAGAAGAGGGAATTAGAAGAAGAGGAAAGATAAAGAGAGAAAAGATATAAAAAAGAACAAACATTACTACCATTCCTGGCTCCAGTGCTGTTCAGCTGATAGAAATTCCAAGGGAGGGTAGAGTCAGTACATGTGGTTGTTGCATGTTCTCCTTGAAATACTCTTTGGCCTATCCCCAGATGGGACATCAGGTTATCTGGCCACTCAGGACCTGGGTTGGAGGGTCCAGGGGCAGGTGTGGGGCATGGACTCTGCTGTGCCAGGGATTGGCAGCCACTGCCAGGCTGGGATACTGGCTGTGGGGGGTGGGATATACAGGGCAGCACATCACCTCACCAGGGCAAATCCTGACCTTCCTCTTCCCCCACACACAGGCATCTGAAATGTTTTGACCCAGCAATCCCTGCAGTGTCACACACCTACAAATATTTCCTTACATATTCCCTTACATATTCACTTTCAGTGAAGGTGAACTGGAACTAGTACTGTGCATAGGTGAATTGGAATTAAGACTGTGCATGCTGTTGCAGCTTGATTCTACAGTGGAAGAATTTAGCAAGCAAAAAGTCATTCGCTGAGACATGTCCGTTTAGTAGACATTCTCTGTAAATAGTGAAGCAAGAAAATATTCATGAACTTCATTATTCTTGCATCAGATTTTTTTTTTTTTTTTTAATCTCATATGATACATACACACCTTAATAAAGACTGAATTATGTCTTGCCTGTACTGGATGTTGATAATATTTGCTGATGGTTGTCCCAGTCTCAATCACACTATCTTGGTTTTCACACAAGTATTCAGAGTGTAATTACTGTTCAGATTTACTAAGAATAAGTTATTATTAGGCTGATAGTATCTAGTATGCACAAGTACTTCCCCTGAAATGAATGTTAAGTATAATGGTGGCATATTTCTTAACATAGATGGCAGTAAGCCAGTTATTAAAACATAACAATTTACATCAAGTCAACTGAGGCATGTAACTGAGAAAAAAGCTGCTAGCCTACAATATAAAAATTTATGTGAGTGTTTTACTTCATGAAGCAGATTGCTCACTTGACATGGTATAACTTTCTGCTTCTTGGTAACTTGGTTAAAAAGATGTATCGATTATACTTCAGTCGCATTGTATTCTGAAAACTATGCTGAACTAATTTTCAAATGGGAAAAACTCTCAGAGCTATGGAAAGAGGGAAAACACAGTATGGACCTGTGATATCTGTCCTGGTTCCAGCCCAGATCAGCGGTGGGGGGCATGAACAAGACATTATGTTATTTGATAACATCTTATGTCATTGCCAGGAGCTGGGGGAAAGGGACTCTCTCTCACCCTTTCTGGTCAGGAGAGCAAGACAGATTTTTGATTCTATCATGCATTTACTCAATTATGTTCAGAAATTCTGGGTAAAATCCAAAGATAAAACACTAAGAGTCTAGAATGAACACGTTGATACAGTTTCTAAAGTAAATTGGGGTAAAATCTCAAATTCTCCTCAGGCAAATCAGAAAATGAATACTTAGTACTATGTAACGCTAGAAAAAGTGAGTCTTAACTGCATATGTCAGATTGTTGCGGTGCACGAAGCAGTGGCCACAGCAGAAGAACATTCACAGGACTATCGGACAGGCCTCCAGAACACCAAGGTCTAATCCTCACCCACGGCGAGTTCCCACGTTCCTAGTGGTTCTTAGTTTACATGCTTTAAGTTTATTGGTTCAGGAGTTCTCCACCTAGTTTCATGTATAAATTCATGTTTATGTATTTCCCCTAGTTGTTTACTTATTAGTCTGGAAAGTACTCCCTTCTTTGATGCCCCATTGGTCTACTCATGTAATTCCCTCCCTTAAGTTATCCCTATTGGTTATTCCCCCATTATCTCCTCCTCCTCAGTCGATCCCCATTGGCTGTTTCCCTTTGTTCCACCCCCATATAAAATACTTTGTTCTCGCTCACTCTCTTGTCTTTTGTCCCTGGACCCTCCACAAGCAATAAACCAGCTGGAACCTACACAGAGACCCCTCTCTCATCCTTTGCCTCTGCCGACGCTTCTGCACCACCTTTGTTTGGGACTCGCTCCTTGGGAAGGAGCCAGCTTTCCCTGCAAGCTGCAGCTGACAGCTTTCCCTGCTTGCTGCAGCCAGCCCCTGCCTGCAGCAGCAGAAGCCAAGGATGTCTGCAGCTGGACGCTGGGCCGCCCCGG
>NW_008246057.1:6604907-6622283 GCF_000691975.1 Corvus brachyrhynchos | reverse complement strand
TTGGTTGTTTCCCTTTGTTCCACCCCCATATAAAATACTTTGTTCTCGCTCACTCCCTTGTCTTTTGTCCCTGGACCCTCCACAAGCAATAAACCAGCTGGAACCTACACAGAGACCCCTCTCTCATCCTTTGCCTCTGCCGACGCTTCTGCACCACCTTTGTTTGGGACTCGCTCCTTGGGAAGGAGCCAGCTTTCCCTGCAAGCTGCAGCTGACAGCTTTCCCTGCAAGCTGCAGCCAACCCCTGCCTGTTGCAGCTGACAGCTTTCCCTGCCTGCTGCAGCTGACACCAAGGACTTCTGCAGCTGGATGCTGTGCTGCCTCGGGCAGCCCCAACAGTGTCATCGGATATTTCTGTAGAATTTAATTTCTTTTGTCAGAACCAAATGGAGAAGGGACTCTTTATGAACCCTTAGTTTCTTACTATCCTTCCAACTTTAATACTCCCTTTAAAAACAATATTTAGAGACTGAAGATAATGGCATGATAGGCACTGGAAAACAAAGAACTTTACACATATACCTCCTATGTTCTTTTCTATGGGAGAACGTAACTCTTACCCTCTACTTTCCAAGGTGAATAATCATATGACTATCTAATTTATGCAACCAAATAGATTCATTGTAACCTTTTTTTTCAATCATAGCAGTTTAGGGTGGAGGACAGAATATCTCTAAACATTACAGAGTTCATGAGTAGAATGAAAATTAGTAAGATCTCCTGAATATTGTGTCAAATGTCAACAACCTCAACATCTGAACGCATTTTGTCCTATGTTACAAAAGATTCAGTGCAAACCATCTAAGTTGAATACAATCAGCTGATGGAAAATACTTATATTGCAACACAGAACATCTAACAATAACTCATATGACTTACCGCCAGCTTTTTCTTTTCACTGAAACAGCTTGAATTTGGACTTTCCTTGTGAGTTAGATCCTTACAATGTCCAGACAAATTTCATCTGGTAAACTGGAAGAAATGTATTCGCTTGCATGTCCCCTTCTGTCAAGAAATGGCAAGGAATTTAATTTCACCATGATGTCAGCTTTTCTTAGCTCTTTTTGATCAATGTCCAAGGCTATGACAAGTGCCTTCTCCAAGTCCAGAAATAAATACAGAAATAAAATAGAACCTTCTATCTGAATCTTTCAGAGCTTGGAAGAGTTATTAGAAAGGGAAATAACTACTTTGTGTTTTCTTTTTCATTTCTCCGAAAAACATATAAGGGTTTTCACTAAAGAGACCATCACAATGGCCAAATTATAATTCTGTTATGGGTCTGAGTTTACATATTTGGTTAAATTTACAAACATACTGGTATAAAAGCAAAGAGAGACATCAAGGAGAACCTCAATGTTTCTTTATCCATACTCACTTGACTTAGTCATATTTTTCATTCCAAAACTGAGGATAATGTATATTTTTCACTATCTTAGAAACTGTGAGATACCAGGCAGGATGTGTGGTCATGATCATGTGTAGCTGTGGTTGACATTAGAACTATAATAGTAATAAGATTACAATATTCTAACTTTGGCATGTTTTTCTTTAACAAACAAAGAAATCTTGACTGGATGGATTTGGAAGACATTTGAATTTGACTGGTATTTATACATTTCTTGTCCTAATTACATTATTAATATGATGACTATACAAGAGATTAATATATCTAGGATGTATCAGATGAGCTGCAAAACACCAGCAGTCTGTGCAGGGATGCTGAGCTTAGCTCATACATTCAGCTCTACAAGTGATTGTAGAGGATGTATCAAATGTGATGTGTTCAGAATATGCTGAATTCTCTGTATATGCTTTATAGAGTGCACATGGACTAATTTGTTTCTGTGAAATCCCTGTCTTCACTTTAAATGAACTATTTTCTATGATAGAAACCAAGACTTTCAGGGTGAAACACTAAAGCACCACAGGAATCTTACCTATTTTTCTCCAGTGGCTATAGATAAAGGAATAGGGTTTTTTTCCTAGTAGTACTATACCATAAAAACTACTGCAGTCATTCAAACCAGGACCAGTTTAATGCTAACCCCTTTCACTATAAAAATGGGTGATTTCAGCAATCAGACAAGAAATTTCTAAGAAAGGCATTCCCTCTGTCCTTCTGTTTCTTCCAACAATCTCTGGGTATTGTTTTCTAGAAGGACTTGCTCTGCTGCTGAATCTGACAAGCACCAGGTGGCCACAATTCATTTAGGTGGTAACATAAAAAGTGTACAGTGGTTTTTAATTATGCTGTTATCTTCTTTTAGGTCAGAGTTGGAAATGCCCCCCTGTTCTTGTGTAGGAGCAAATTAGAAAATGAATAGAACACTTAGACTCCTCTATAAATGATGTGGAGTCTCAGTCTTCACTGAGTAAACATGTCGAAGTGTTGAAATAAGCATTCCTGTATTCTTGTGGCAAGCAACACAAAGCCAGGTTCCACCTTTTCAGATGTTTATTCATTTCGCCAAAGTTTCTATCAAAATTGAAAAATAAAAAGGAAGGCCAACATGATAAATAAAAAAATTGGAAAATTTGCTTACATTAACATCAGTTATGGCATGATTTGTGATCAATCTAACCATTTTGGAAAAAAAATCGTAAATGTATAAAAACTTTATATTATTCCAACACAAGAGAGGAAAACTAAGTTTTCTCTCTCTGTCTCTTCTGCTAGATTTTCCTTTCATATGCCAGAATGTATATTTGTTTGTTTTGCTACTTGATTTTTGCTAATTCAGAAACAATTTAATAAGGATACCATGGTGACAAGAATCCTTATTGAACCCAAGACAGGCAGATAGGAACACAAGGGCCAAATTGTTTAGGCTACAATAGTAGCATAAGAGAACTCAGTAGCTCTGCTCAAAATTTTGTTAATCCCTTGACAAATGCTGTTAAGACATGATTATAATTAGTTACTCAGCCAGTATAATAAATCTTCTATACCTATCTTATATTTGGGATTTGGAAAAAATACAGCAGAGCCCCTTGAACTATCTGCTATCCTATGACCTGCAATGAAACGAAGCCTCTAGTTGCGTTCTCTTTGAAAGTTTTCAATCTAGATGGGAAAAAGAACTCCCTCCATTTGGCATTCCATAATATAAGCATGAAATAAAAATAAAAACAAAAATTAAAAAAAAAACCCAAACAACCCCCCCCCCCCCCCCAAAAAAACCAAACCAACAACAACAACGACAACAACAAAAAAAACAAAAACAAACCAAAAAAACCCAAAACCAAACCAAATCAAACCAAACCAAACCCCACAAAAAACAAAAACCCAAAGGTACACATTTTTACCTGCCCATACCCCAAATCTTCACTGACTGCACTAAAGAGAATTCATCAGGATCCTATGTCCTTTGTTATCTTCATATCACAGCCGTGAATATAGAACTGCTTTCTGTAAATACTTATTTTATGCTTTCTATTGATGTAAGTTTGCATGCAAATTTAACATCATGTCATTTAATTTTAAGAACTAGGGTAATAAGTGTGAAGATAAATATTTCACAGGCCTAATCAGGAATTATCCTTTTAAATCGCTATTATCTATTGAGAAATATGTGCAGCAATCAATACCAGGCAAAGCGATCTAGAAGATAATTAGAACTGTGCAGATTATAGCATGTCCGTTTTGGATGCTGACATTATGTCAAAGATGTCCAGTTAGAAAATTATATTGGGTTTTCTGCAGAGATTATTGGATTTCTTTTTATGCTGAGCAAAATGTAACCTTCTTTATAATACTTCATAATTTTTATAAAAACTTGTGAGCAACTCCTTCTACAGAAATTTTGATGTCTTTTTTTTCTGTTAGTAGTTACATAGTTCATCATGAAGTGAAACATCATGCTATTAACAGAAAGAAATAATAGACGTATAAAACTGATTGACTACAACACTATGATATTTTTTCAGTGCTGCACAATAAGCATAATTACATTTGTAAAAGATTTTTTCTCAACAATTCCAATATTTATTTTCAGAATTATATAATGAATCAATTAAAAAATCCAATTGAAATATAATATTGAGCAGTAAGGAAGTAGATTTTCTGATTTAACAAAGTAACAGAAGAAGAGGCAGAAATACGGGAATTTAGAAATACCATATATTCCAAGTACTTTATGCATATGCATCTTTTCATGTAATGTAATTTGATGTATGCATTTGTTTACTTCCAGGACTTTCTATTAATCACTTTCTCTCACATACACACACACCTTTTCCTGACACTTCTGATCCAGCTGAGGAGAAATGGTTGTAGTTCTCTGGGGGATGTTTGATTTCACCTTTTCTTCTGTCAAGAGAGCACAAATGAACTGAAGAATTCCCATAATTTCTTTAGGGCCTTCTTTTTTTGCATTTACCAGTCCACTTCCCACTTGGCCTGGTGTGAACTGAGCTTTGAATTGCACCTTTTCATTTGAGATTTGGGGGTGTTTTAATGGGCTTTGGTTTTGGGGTTTGGCTTTTCTTTGTTTTATTTTGTTTTTTCCCAAAAAATAAGGGTCAAAGTCATCTAGAAATCTTAGTTTTTAGAAGGAACTCTGTTTGGTAGGATTTACTTTATACTGTATATTCTGAGCCATTGGTAAATGTGCTTTATATCTAACATGAATTTTCAAGATTCTTTTTCCCTAATATTTAAAAAAAAAAATTGAGGAAAAAAATTATTTGCAGATAGCTCTTGGAAAAGAAATACTGCAAGAATAAAACCAGAAATATTTCAGAAGACAAACAGTACATTAATAAAAAATTACTGAGACAAAAAATTAGTGTACGAGTTAATTGCTTCTCTGATAAATATATAAATAAATTTTTTCAGCCAAGAAAAAAGAATTCTAATTCTAGTTATTATACATTATTATAAGATATTTTCTCTTATATATTGATCCCAGCTTAAGGGAAATACACTGATTTGACTATACAAAAATATTGTGTTGAAAGTCTGCCCAGACCTTGGATTGCAAAAGACTGTTCATAAAATTCCAAATCTGTGTTTCAATTTAGAAGAAATTTTATTTTCAGTGAGAGCTATGTTCCATCAAATATTTTTTAGAAATATGGAGGCAGGCAAATTAATCAGAGATTTTTAAAGGAAATTACAAACGTCAAGAAAATTTTTCTTTCAGAAGGTCAGATTGAAAACATCTTAAATATTACTGTGTTCACTAACACAGTGTTTACACAGTGTTGAAGATCTGTACAATGTATGCCTTGACAGTAATTAGATGATTAGTAGGCTAATTATTTTGTGAAAAAAAAATCAAAGCAAATAAAGAAATTAAACAACAGGCAAAGAACATGTTAATACTTGCTCTAATAATTGCTGATGTTCTGATTTAACAAGGCACTTTATGCATTAAATATGTAACATTTTATAGCGATAAAAGGAAAAATGAATAAAAATGTTAACATATCAAGGGGGCTCCAATATATACGTTTGCTTTCCTGATAGTATAGGTTGATCAGTTTTTAAAATGTTTTCATTTCATGGAAATGTACAGGAGAGAGAAGTTCAAAACATGAAATTTGAGTTAGCTGTATTAAAAAGAAAAAAATCTCACAGAAATTGCCATGACTTTGTTTCATATAATGCAGCCCTTTCTCTGTAAAATGTCACAAAAGAAAGCTTCAAGGTGGTTAGCATCTATTTATTCCTTTCTAAATAAAAATATTAGTATACTTTATAGAAGATTTGTGCAGTCTTGGGGACTGACAACATATACTGGTGAAACTACTTTGGTTTTGGTACAGAAGGCATATTTTTCAAGACAATTCTACAAGAATTGCTTATTTTGCATGGGGAAGCATGCAAAATAGTTGGGTAAGACTAGGGGAAATAGTAGGAGAAAGACAAGTGAAATCTTTGAAAGTAGAGAAGGTAGAAGAGAAAGGCACCTAAAACACTGAAAACCGAAGACTTTTCTAAAAGTGAATCCTGTTGTCTGAAATGTTCCCGATAAATTCTACTGGAATTAGTTTCTAGCTTCACTGGATCAAAATAAAACCTTCACCACTGACCCACGGGTACTCGAGTTGTTTCCTGCAAATATTACCATTTCTCCTGAGACTAGATATACCCATTTTTTTAAATCCACAGGCACAGGCAACAGGTAAAGCTAACCCTTGTTCTAGTTCTCTTACACAGATCTTATTTGCTGCAAAGCAGGAAAGAGAACAAGGATGAAAATGGATAAAAGCAAAAATGAGATTCTATCAAATCATTTCTGGACTCGGCAGGAAGATATCAAACACCAATGGTACAGGATGGGTTTCTACATCAGATTAAACTTCCTTGAATTTAGGTGTTTTATTCTCAGATTATATCCAAATTAAACAGATTTCAAAAAGTTAATGTGCATTTCATAAATCCCTGTTTTAAGCAACACAATTCTTAAAAAGTAGACAAAACAGCAGAGATAGGTTATTCCCTACATAGTTCAAAAAATGTTCTGTAGTATTTAATTTGCAAGTTAATATTTACTCTGTTATATATATGTAAATATTTCAAAAATATCTGTCTTTCAATGGTTTGGACAGTAAGATAAAAACATAAATCAGGCAGACAGTGCCCAACTAGAAATCCAGTTTTGTTTCATATTCTGTGTCTGACATTAACCACAAATTGTTGGTGAGGAAGAAATATTGAGGTATTCTGGAATCTTTAAAGATATTTCCCATCATATATACTCATGACTGCCATATATATGAGTTTTAGGGCTGTCCACATCCTTGGGTTAGTGATATTTACTTCCATTGCTTAGCTCTTATGAGCTCTGACCTGATACCACAGTTGAGCTATTAGGAAAAAGAAATAAATAAGAAAGTAAATAAGTAAATAAATAAATATGTATTTCTTCTTAATGTTTTACACCAGCTGTCTGATAATTTCATGGAAATCTTCCTCATTTTCAATCTGTGAGAAATAGAAAATTATCATTATGTCTTCACATTTCACAAACAATTTGTGACTTTATAGTCCTCTACTACATTTTTGTTTTGGTGAGAGACAGTTTCAGTACTTTTAGAAAGTAACAGTACTTGCAAAAGTACTTGCAAAATACCACAATTATCAAAGAACTCGAAAGGATGAGGGACATCTTTTTCCTTTTGCTGTGTTGAATTCTCTCAGTATACTATATTTATTGTTTTCCACTATTGTCTTTTTCCTTATCACAGTTTTAATTCTCTTTTTTCTAAGAAAAATACAATTATGAGTCTGCAGTTTTAGATATCACTTCCTAAGTCCTTGTTGAATAAGTCCTTATTGAAAGGAGGGGTATTTGCTAAAAAAATTTCTATTGCAACCTTTCACCCAATAATTTTGGGCTCTTCTTAATTTTCAATTTTTAATTTTTTTTAAGCAAAACAGTATTTTGAGAAAACCTAGTTTCTGTTGGTTTTCAACTGATCACTTTACAGAAAAGATGAATCAATTCTACTTCAGAACAAATAGGGTTCTGTAAAATTCATCAGACTCTTTAAGAAATTTAACTATAGGATATTTTTGACAGAACAACTAATAGCTGACATTATGGTATTGAATCAGGTGTTGCACTGACAGGTTTGATAAGTGTCATATCACACATCAGACACGGTCATTCCATTCAGTGACAGATGGAAAAGTAAGTAAAATATCATATGATACTGGGTGAGTTCAGAAAAAATAACAGCTATTGTAAACCATTGTTTCTAAAATTCTACGTGTAGCATGTATTGTTTTAATGTTTCACAGTTGCTTTGATCTGTGCCTATATGTATTGTGTAGCAATGTTTATTTTCTGAAGAAAAATGGAAACACTATTTTTGAAGCTAACAATTTCTTTGATTCAAGGATACCTTATTTTCATAAAGAACAGATTGAATATTGTCAGGAGTGTACTGTTGTTCACAGCTCTGCTATTATTCATTCTCTGAACCTCTTCTGACATGCTTTGCTATTTGATTGTCTTGGTGGAAAAGTGCATGTTTTGAAATTTGAGCTCATTTTGGCATTTTTCTTTTGCAAGACATTAAATAAAGTAAATTCAAAAGTGACGTAAATTGTGAAAAGTCAATTTAAAACAGATCTTTCAGCCATGTTTCCAAATGTTCAGTTGTGGTAACATCCAACTGAATGAAAGAAAAATGTAGATCTTAAACCTGAGGAAAAACCTTTAAATTCAGACAAATCAGATTTGATTCTAAGAAAATAATTTAGAAATACTAATTGCTAACGACAACCTTCTACTCTTTCAGTATAAATCTGCTAATATAGGAGGTACATCTTGACTAGAGTTAAAGTGAAACAAGACAGATTAGCCTACATGGAGTTCTGTGCTTGCAGTTATAATGAAGCTAATAAGCTTGCTATACCACACAAAAACATTTTCTCTAGATATGTGCTCGTAAGGTTAAGTGAAGAAACATCTACTATTGCTGAGGCACAAAATCCTCTGTGACACATAATGGTACAAATCTGGAGCCATTCCATTTTATTCTGAGCTATTCCAGATCTCTATAGATGCAGAAATTGCCCTTGCCGTATGGAATGCTTTGGCAGCCAATAAGAAAAATCCATTTTGTATAGCTAGTGTCAGTTAGGTAGGATGGAGAAAATTCAGCATATGGCAAGTGGGATGATAAATGGAAAGAACAATTGACATGGACTAAAAAATTTTGAATTGTATAGTTCAGAGAAGAAGGCACTGAGATGACAGAAATATATTATGTTTACTGTTTAAGGTGTGTCTAGACAGAATAAAGTGTGTTTTATTCTGAAACACCAGCACTTCTCAGGTGGCAATAGTGATACCTAAACTTACACACTCCTTCTACCACTAATTGCAGAAATGACAATATCTTAGCTCCTTTCATGCCCAGTCATGATTTGTTGTTTAATTTGGTGGTCAGCTGTAGGATGGGATGTGTCTGAGGATTGTTTCAGATTGTGGGCAAATAGTTGCTAAAAACCAGAAATACACAGTAGCTATAAAAGGCTCAAGTGTAAATAAACAGCTTTAGTTGAACCAAAACTCCAAAACTAAATTTAAGTAAAGCACAGTTGAAAGAACTCAGAAACAGGTACCTTCAGCAAAAATAATCTGGGGGAGGAAAGCAGAGAACACAGCCCAAAAGTAGAGATAAGCACTAGGAACTACAGGTGTGAAGATACTTTGCATGAAAAAGAAGTGAGAAGCAGAGGTTTTAGAGGTTTGTGAGAGGGGTTATGAAAGGCAAACAGCAGGTCCCAATAGTGAAAATTTTTCTTATGACTGTAGTGTATCCTGACATCTCCTGTCTCTAGACAAGAGAAGTGAGTTGAAGGTAACAAATTCCAAATTCCAACACTGCGAAAATTATGAACAATTTATAAACTGTAGATTATGGAGATTAATGATAGATAAAAGAATACTGAAGATCTATATTTTTCACTTTCAAATTTAATGAAAATACTAGTTAAAAATAACATATATAAATGTGCAGAGAAAAAAAGAGGAAGAACAATTAAACGAAGAAGTGACAAATGAAGGTGAGAAATGTTATGTTTTCATTATTTTTCTTAATAAGTTTAGTTTTTTATGAAAATAAATGTGTAGCTGAGAAACTAGAAGTGAATAAAAGAGGAGCCAAAAGCCATATGAATAGGTTATATTGAGGAGAGGTTTTTAAGCAGATCAGAGGACAGAAAGTAAAGTATATTCAGTAGTAAAAGTTGCTTGAAGTTTCTCAATAACTGAACCAAACTCTGGACAGAAACATCTGGGCAAAGAAGACAACAATTGTGTCAGCAAACAGAGCAAGAAGATATAAGAACTGTGGAAGTCTACCAGAATTTTATGTTGGGCAACAGCCAATATTTTCTGTGCCCATGAAAAATGACAACTACAGCCTATGACTCAGTAAGTTATCTAGCTACAAATTCAATGCATGAATCAAATCCTGACATACCTGACATAATACAGCAATAACAGATATTAAATGAAGATATCATAAGCACTTCTGACAATTAGGAATGGGGGCATAATGATAGTTACATTGCAATAACCCAATTAACAAATTAACATAACAAAGTAATGAAATTACACATAAAGAAGAAAGGATCAACAAAGACTGAGATAAGGCAAGAGTTTTTTTTTTTTTAAATTTAGGTTTGAAACTAAGGAATACAACTCTTCTTACAGTTCAGGCCATGTTTATATTTTTTGCCTGCTATCACATTCAACTGTATAGGCATTCAAATACACAGTCAAAAACACAGATGATGTTGGGGTGAAAATTATAAGAAATGAAAAAGATTTCCTTCCCTCAGGCACAGTATTAGTGTAGTCAATGGAAAAACTTAATCAGAAATCAAAAAGGTCTTAGCTGTCACCGAAGCATCACCCTCCTCTTCACAAGAGACAGAGGGAATCTACTTTTGTAACCAGACATCATTCTCAGACCATTTACTAATGACAGAGATCATTTTCTTTCTCTCACAATCACTGTATGAAATAGTGATGATGACAAGAAAGATAAAAGCAACCCTTACTAGTGAGTGGATTGAGACATGTTGTCACATGGAGTTATCATAACTGTAGATTATGGGGGTTTTTTGTCATTTGAGGTAGGCTTTGAAGCATAAATTAAATTATCAGCAGTGAAAAAAACTCCAGTAGACAAAAATGTTTTACAGTTTTTGACTTATGTTAGTTATATTTGTTGAGTCAGGGTGTGCCAGGAGTTTTAAGCATCTATCTTATCTCTCTTTCTGTGTAATGCCATAACATAGAAATTTTGTCTTCCTGTTATAGCTTAAAAATCCAAATTTTTATCAAATGTCAAGATTGATTTTTGCTTTAAATACCTTTCCAGTTTTTTTTTTTGTTTGTTTGTTTTTAGTTTTTTTGGTTTTTTTTCAGAAATAAAGCTGTGTATTAAAAATATTGCCTTAATTAGGATAAGTGCAACCTAGGTAGCTGGTTTTTGGCTTTTTTAGGCAGATGTACCATCAATGATTAAGTTAAATTCCAGATTCTCAAAATGGGGTCGCCTCTTCATCCAGCAACTTTGCTTGAGTTCAAATAAACTTCTCCTTAAAGCTCCAATAATATTTTAATTATACTTTCACCAAACTCAGGAAATGAAGTATTGCTATGTCTCACCTAATAACTTTGAAATTGAACTAACAGAGAAATAATGGATTAGGGAAAAAAATTGAGCTTCTTTGTTGGGTGTGGAAAGCTCATTCTTTCCTTTTTTTCTATGGACACAAAGCTAGCCATAAGAAGAAAACTTTTGGATCTTTGAAAGTGAAAACATGTTGCAGGTACTCACTCAAAAATAGAATATATATTCAAGACACCTTAATTAAAATCTTGACAAATCTAGGGAAGAAGCAACTGGATTAATTTAGATTATTCACAAACACAAAGATAGATAATTAAAACTATATATAATTGCGGTGGGTCTCCCTGTTCAAAAGGCCCACTTACCTGTGGATCTGGTACATTTTTTTATCTGTCATCTCTAGGATGCCAGGCACCTAGGAACTAGGAGTTGTGGTGTCTTTCAAAGTGCCAGCACTAAAGAGAATGACTGACAGAGAATGCATAAGCAGCATCCATTTACAGTTCACAGACAGATCTCCATCTGCACCACTCCCACCTTCTTGGGGGGAGGGGGTGTCTTTTTTTTTTTTCAGACAAAACATGGAAAGAATAATACATGCTGAAATGTTTGAGAGATATTAAATATGGTATTTTTCTTCTTTTCTTCTTCTTCCATTAAATTAACAACTGCTAATATCTAAAACAAATTTAGAGATCCATCTGCTTAACAAATGGAGTATTTATATCCCTGCAATTGCCTTTCAGGCAGGGGAATAGCTTGTGCATAATAAAATCAATGGTTCCTGCATGTTTCCTGTCAACACCAAGGGAAACCAACAGAGAGTAGTAGGAATTGAAAACAACTCAGAATTTAAAGCAAAAACTTCTTGCCTGTATTGGACAGTCTGTTACTTTGCCCCCACAATCAAAAATTAGCTTTCAAGTATTGCTGGACTCTGTCAGAAAGATTTTGTGTTATCTGATTTACTGGCGTCAGCAAAATTTACAAGTCCCTGAGTTTCTACATTATGAAACTACTATTGTCTTTAGCTTCATGGATTATAAATCTGAAAGAGATTTTTCTGTCCGCATAACGTCAACCAGATGGCAATACTTCCCATAGAAGTTGACATTGAGATGATTTTAGTATTGCTAGCGACAGAGGATGAACTTGGTCTTTCATGATTTATAGTTATTAAGCTTCTTCATCAAGTCAAAAATGAATCTGTGGAAAAGCTGGAAAATGCACATAGATGTATTAGCAACACTCCTGTCCCATAGTCTCAGCTGTGGAGATACAGCTGTGCTCCCTTGGCATTCTGAACTTGCTCCAAGTAGACCAACAGAGCATTTTTGGCATATAGTTCCAGATGTTAAGGCTTGTTCTGACTACAAACACATTGCAGAGTAAAGAAGTAAGTAGGACACGCACCTTAAAACAAAAGTTACAATGTCATCAGCGAACATAAAAGTTCAGTTTAAGAAAATGCAAAAACATACACCCCAAAATTGTCTTAGAACCTGATAACTGACACCTTACAGATACACAGAGTTTATTATGCCTGACTGGCTGTAAAGAGTAGGATACATTGTGTTTGTAGCTTTGGATTAATAAAACATACGAATCTTAATTGTTTCATTTAATTACACTTGATTTACAGAATAATTCATAAGTACAGGAAAGATAAAAATTATCCACCTCTTCCCCAAAGATTTATTAATAAATTTAGGTATTATCCAACTTCCAATGATTAACTACAGACTTTTGAAATACCTGCTAAAAACCATCTGTGGGAAGGAAGGAGAGAAAGAACTTCAAATTTTATATGAGAAAAAGCTATTCTTTAAAATGTAGGTGCTTTTACAATCTCAGTAATTACTATCACTGACTATTTCCACAAGCTTACATCTCTGTATGTTCACACAGGAATACAGTAAATATTAAGGTTTTGTCCTGCATCGGGAACCATGCAAGGAGAGCATGGCTTCCTGGCAGAAATCAACAGAAAGCTGAAGGAAAGACTACTTATAGGACTGCCAAGATTTGTGCCGTAGAAGCCAAACTGATCTGCCTAAATTTACACAGATCAAAAACCTCATTAGTTTTGATAATCAAATTACTGAGAGAGCAACCACTTCCAAAACAGTAATTTAGGTATGTAGTAGCATGAATATTAAACACATATTTATGTAATATACGTAAAAAACCTTTTTCTCTAAATATGTGAAAAATGTGCATGTCATGTCAGGTGTTTATCACTGGTTTCTCTCATCTGACTAGCTACAGTCAAGCAGCAGCACTATGTTTCATTTCCCAGACAGAGGATCAAGAAAGGGGATATCACTGTCATTTTTATTCCAGCTATGAGAAGACAGAATGTTGTGGTGTTTCTCCTGACTGACAGATGAGTGAAGAAGTCAACCAACTGTGTCCTATGGTTCAGGTTATTTCCTTCAGAATAAAATTGAAAAATAAGTTCTTGCTATAGAGCTGTCATAAAATAATTCAAAAATCCTATATAACAGCTATCATTCTTTCTTAAAATTGGAAAGCCAAGCATCCTTCTTTGACACAGGCTGGTTCTCAGACTATCTGAAATTCCTGTTTGTTCCCATTGCAACTTTTGTGCTTAATTCAAACGTGTTTGTACTTGCTCTTCCGCTCAGAAGTTTCCCTCAGCTTTAAAGAACATCCTTCCACTATGTTACTTTCAGTTCCTATTGGACTTGGTTCTATATTAAGCTGAAACAAAATGAAAGGTAAAAAATATTAAGAATTGTGATTTATAATATAAGAGCAAGTACCTGAGTTATGTATTGAAAAGACAATATTTTTGTAAAATTAATTGCTTGTTGCTTCCCCCATCTCCACCCCTGAGGATTAAACTTGCTGAAAGCTGAAGTTTTTTAAGATTTAAAAAAAAAAGTTTTCTTTCAGAAGGAAGGAGAGACAGGACTCCACAGCCAAAGAAAGAAAATAAACAAAGGGGAAATGATTACCTTCATCTGAGAAAGAAAAGGAACATTCAGTCTGAGTATGCCCCATCAATTTCTGAATGAAACTTGATCTTGGGGTGGGGTGGGGGAAGAAGAGCAGAAGTGAGGTAAGAAAAGAGTTCAGTTAATTGGGAGCACATGAGTGCTGCTGAGGTTTCTGCAGCTGTCTGATATTCATTAATGTAACCTGCCTTTGCACAACATAAGAAACCTAAGAATAGGGATGTGACAGTCACTGTCAGCCATAACACAGCTCTCCTGTGGCTACAAAGATGAGGTATATGCAAGATGTTAAAGAAATCCATTCATATCCTGCAATAGTTGGGATCAGTGTTTCTTTTCCTATTACTGGGGTGTACCAAAAAGAAAAATACCCACATGCCAAAACATAGTGTTTCAAATTCAAGGTATAATCTGGTATCCATTTCAATTATTTGCTTACTCCAAATCAGGGAAAATATGAAAAATGTTTTGGGGCTAGTATTTTGTCAAAAGGACTTAGGTGAACAGCCAAAGGGAGGCCTGGCTGCTGGTTCTCTCCTGGCTGTTGTGCTCAGGGTCAGGTGCAATCCCTTGAACAGAGGTGGGGATGTGATACCTTCCTAAAAGCAATCAAAAATTCACACTGTGAGAAAAATCTGGCGTGCCGTGTAAGGATGATTAAAGAAGATATTTCACATTGAAATCCAGCCTCAGGCTGCTGCTGAAAAGATTAGCCTTTGTGATCAGCTGCATGTTCCACCTCTTCTACATCTGCTCTAGGAGTCATGAACTAAATCCAAGTGTGTGCCAGACAAGCACTAAAGTCAATGAAAAGGGGAAAAGGGACAGTGTATCAGAATAGGAAGAAAGTAGAATAGCAAAAGAGCCCTCCCTAGAGAGAACTGATAGCTAAATTAGATTAAGTATATTGAGAAAAAGCAGTCTGAGATTCACAGGAAGGAGATAGCCTGTGGGAAATATGTTGGTTGAGGCATTTCTGTGTTAAGTAGAAGTAAGAAAAAAGCAACACATCAAAGTTAACAGAAAGTGAGACCTATTTTTTATGGACAACTGGAAGACAGAATAGTGTTCTTGCAATTTGGGAAGCCATTCAAAACACTAGGAACAAAAACCAGTGTATTTTTTAGATTCCCACAGTAAAGCTATATGTACGTAGGGGTATTTTCAAACCATTGATTTTATTATCATGTACCCATTTTCTCAAACAAAATCAGTTTGTTCAGATCTCCATTCTAATAAAAACTTGTATTAAGAACTGAATGCCCTTTTGTTGTTTTCATAGTACAGGTTAGAAGTGAAAACAGCCCTATTCCTCAGATCTCATATATACAGGATCCTGATACAGTGCCTTAGCATGGATGCATAAATATGCATGATTTAATTTTAACAGTTCCTCAGGAGTTGGGCTGAGAACTTTATGATATAAAAATCTCAAGCCAAAATTTCTAAAATCAGCTTGTGGGTTTGAATGTTCAGTGGAACCATACTGAACCTAACCTTCAGGGAAAAAACAGGATCTACCTTTTCTAAAAAATGTGTCCTTTGCAACTGGACACCTCTGAAATCAAAGCACCAAAATAAAAATTAATGGGGAATCAGTAGTATTTTTACTAATTTTTTCTTAAAAGATGGTCTGCTAAAACCTAGACAGGTAATATAAGGATTCAGCTGACAATTCTTAGAAATCTACTTTGTTTTTCTGTAAACAACAAATTGTGGCTGATAATAACTCAAGATGTAACACAGTGAGAGTGAAAATATTTTGCCCTCATAATTTGCATTAAGTTCCTCCTGTGATTGCTCCTAAGTGCACTTAATAATCAACGAATGTATTTATTAGAAATAAAAATATCCAACTTGCATATCTGTATGAATGGAAATCTAGAGGTAAGTCTAACAACTGTGCATACCATATTTTTATTAGCTGACCTTCATATACTTAATCGCCACATTCTTTGATGTATATTAATCACTTTTTTCTGTTTTCTTCAAGTTCTAACAGTAAGTATTTAATCATGAATACATTTGAAATTTGCATATAGATCACTCATTTATTCTTAATATTGCATATAGGAATCTGTGGTTTATTTCTGTGTTACTTTCAGATGACCACATAAGGAGGTCTTAGGAAGGTTAATTAGGATGTCAAACTCCAGCCCACAAAGTTGCCTGTAGTTACCCCATGACAAAAAATAACCTTCTCTTCCTTGGGAAACATCACAGCAGATGCATTTATTTTGCCTATTGGAAAGCTCTAGAAGAGCAGGAGTTCCTGTTGCTCACTCCAAAATGGGAAAATTCTGTACTGCCTCAATAAAGTTCCAATTATAGAAACCCTTTGTCCTCTGCAATCTCTAGAAATTCACTTGATTGTCCACACGAAATAAGAAGTTGCGTGAATATTTTTTCATGCTATGTACATCAGTACATCTGAAAATAAAAATTTGTCCTTTAAAATAGAACGCTGACTTCTGACACTAATTTTCCAGAGTTTTTTGCTGCTTTGAGAAGTTCACAGACAAATTACAAAATTAGAATCTGTACCAAACTAAATAAATAATTTGAACATCTGGTGGGTGATGAACAATTTTGGCTTCCTAAAGGCAAAAAAAGATATATATATATATATGTTAAGTTATAGATCTTGTGTAATACAGTATTTCAGCCTGGAGAAAATATATGAGAAAAGAGTCACAGCAGGCCTCCAAAGCTTTGAAGTTAACATTCACAATAGAACAAGAGCAAGGCAAAAACATGAAGTTACACAACTTTCATGACGATGTTGTTAAAAATATCTTTAGCAGACAAATAATAAAGAAGATATGAAAAACCTTAAATTGAGCCAGATCAGCTCTGGATCTTACATAACAGTACAAATAAAATTTGTAAGTCCACTTCAAAATAATCTTCAAAATGTTTCTGATATATTGTTTGTTTGCTTCTGATTCTGGTTTTATCATCCTTGCTTACTGAGGCTTTTAAAATCATTCAGCATTTTATATGGTATATCACATGAGAGTGACAAACTTGATTCTGTTGTATGTGCAATATGGTTTTAGTACCTCTTGTACATCTCCCCTCTTGAAAAAAGAAGTGTATTGTCATCCTCAGTGAGGCATTCAAAAATCTTTAACTTAATAAAAGTGTAGGATGGTAGTTTAAAAACAAAAATTAAATCTACTCCAACCTCTTGCTCAGAGGTTAGCTTAAAGATCAGACCAGGCAGCTGAGGTCTTTATCCTGATGGGTCTTGGAAAACTCTCAGGATGGAGAGAAATTTCACAAT
>NW_008246057.1:6549657-6604885 GCF_000691975.1 Corvus brachyrhynchos | reverse complement strand
GAAAGAATTTCTCATTTTTTTCAGAGCACCAGGTAGGAGGCCAAGTCTTCAACTCATGCATGAACCCCTATGGAACCTGTTGATTCAGACCTCAGCCTCTGGACTGACTTTTTGGCTTGACCCTGGAACTTTCTAGTCAGCATGAACCTACCCAAACATCACTGGGTAGTTTCTGACCCTGGTAACTCTCACCATGATGACTGTGATCCTGAGTCACTGACTTGCAGGTGCCCTGACCCTGAAAAAGCATCCAAGTTCTGTGGGACTCTGACACTTTCTTTGGTTTACTGCTCATATATTCCAGGTTGCTGTTGTCTTTCTCTGCTACCAGGGTGCTGCTGGCTCATCCTCCATTCTGTTTGCCAAGACATCCAGAGCCTTTCCTGCAGAGCTGCTCCCCACATTCAGTACCCAGCCAGTACCTTTGTAAAAAGTTCTTCGTCCCTGGGTGAAGGAATTTGCATTTGACTCTCAGAATTTCACAATGTTCCTGTTCCTCATTCATCCACTTGTCTAGCTCCCTCTGCTTCAAGTAAACTAGGTCATCTCAGTCTGATGTCAGCTGCAAACTTGACTGAGAGTGTATATCATTGCTTCTTCCAAGTTATTAATGAAGAGGTTAACAAACTCATATCCCAAAATAAGACTCCTGTGGTACTCCACTTATCAGCCTGAAGGTTGAGTGAGCCCTATTAACCATGGAGCTTGATCATTACATATATTTTTTACCCATCTATTTATCTATCCATACAGACTGTGATATCTCAGTTTGGATACATGAATTTTGTGGCAGACCATGTCAAAAAATCTGCCCTATACATTATACCTACAGCTCTCTCCTCATGCAAAAATCCAGTGTTCCGACTCTCAGGGCCATTGACATCCGTTAGACATGATTTACTTTTGGGTAAGTTATGCTGACTGTTCCCAAACACTGTCTTCTCCTTCATGTGCCCTGAAATGTGCTCCAAGAGGACTTGCTCTAATTTTCCTAGGTAACAAGATGAGTCTGGCTGGCCATTAGACTGTTTTACTTCTGGCCTTATTGGAGATGGATTTTTGAAGATTTCCCTTTCTCCAGTTGCTGGAGTCCTTCTCCAGCCTCCATGACTTTTCAGATACAATGGAGAGTAGCCCTGTGAGGACATGTCTTTACCTACAGGCTGTCAGGTCCCAAGGACCTGTATGGGTCAAGCCATCTCAAGCAATCCTGGGTTTGACTCTCAATCACTGCTGCTTGTTCTTCTCTTGGAACCATTTCTTTACAGGCCATGGCAGAGATCTTATCTGCAAAGACCAAGGCAAAGAACGCTTTGGATATTTCAACCCTGTCTGCATTCACTGCCACTGAATCCCCTGCTTCATTCAGCAGTCCACATTTTCTGTGTTCAGATTTTCACTACTAATGTAGCAGTTGAAGCTCTTTAGTGCCCTTCTATTAGTGCAGTAAATATTACTCTATCCTGCAGCGTAGGGAGGAGGAGAGAAATCCAGCAGGCAGGAATTGTGCAGCAAGATTGATTTATTTAATTATTTTACAAACTCTTTGTCAGAGACTGAAATATTATATTTTATGACTTAAACTTTTGCTTAAATGATTTTTAAAACTGTATTCCAAAAGCTGAAGAGAAGACTACCACACCCTGAATGGGGCCCTGACTGAGGCCTGACACTGTTCACTGATGAAGATAAGATAAAGTAACAACTCAGGGCTGGGGACATTCACAAAGCACAGGCTTAACACCTCCAAGATGAGGACCACAGCCCCAGGGCTATCAGATGCCAGGCTCGAACAGACCCTTGAACCAAGGGGTGGAGGGAGGAGAGGCTTTGAGTATCCAGGAAAAGCCTCGGTGGGGTGTGGTGGCGTGGCCACGGCGGTGACGGGGGACCTTCACCACCAGCAGACCAGATGGAGAGGAGCAACGAGACATCATTGGGACCCTCGGATGGGTGATTGCTTCCACCTAACCCCTGTCACCTCTCCCTGTCCCCCCGCCCTCCACGCACACTTCTTTTTCTTTCTCTCTTTCTCTCTTTCTTTTCTCTTCCCTTCTCTTTGCCTCTTTTACTATTAAATAAAATACATCAATTTTTTGGCAACAACATCTAACCTTGTTTGGTTTTAATCTCATTTCTGGGAATATTTTGAACCTTCTAAGTTCTCCTAACCCCTGTCACCTCTCCCTGTCCCCCCGCCCTCCACGCACACTTCTTTTTCTTTCTCTCTTTCTCTCTTTCTTTTCTCTTCCCTTCTCTTTGCCTCTTTTACTATTAAATAAAATACATCAATTTTTTGGCAACAACATCTAACCTTGTTTGGTTTTAATCTCATTTCTGGGAATATTTTGAACCTTCTAAGTTCTTTCCGGTTTATGCTCAGAGGCTTAGCTTGCTTTGCTTTCCTAGGTCTAAACCGGATCGTAACACTCTTTTATAGACTTTTTTCTTCATAGTCTAATTGGACAAAGGATCAGCCACTCCTTGGGGGTGATTGGCTAAAATCCTAAAACATCAATTGTCAAAATATTTTTCTAGTGTACCATAAACTGTACTATGAAAGTTTGTGGATGTTCATGGTTTATAAACTCTGTGAATATCTTCTGTGAGAGAGAAGAGTATCCCATGGTTTAGAAAGAAGCAGGAAAATTCCTTGCTAACAGCATTTTTGTATCCACACCCTTCATGTACCTTCTGAGCTTCATCAGTCACCGAGCCTGGTCTTTCCCAGTATCATCCTTACATGATATGGCAATGTTTCTCAGTTCTCCTTTGTAGTATGTCACTGCTTCTATCTCCTGTATATAATGATAAAAAAATGAAAAGTGCATCATTTGCTGGATTTAAATGTCAAGAGAACCATGTTGTCTCTACTGTTCTATGGAATTATATACTGTAAAAAGAACAGTGGTTTCATTGTCTTTCATTTCTAGATATTGTTAAAGATAAATGTATTTTATACCATGTTGTACATTCTTTAGTTAATAAATTGGACACCATGAACAAGCTGTACAATCTGTAGTGTTTCCCATTTTAATACATGAGTATCTTACCTTTACTAGTAAAAATATCTCTTTACCTTTTGTCTTAAAAATTTATTTCATCGTTTTGATATAAAGAAATCTTTTCAGTCAGATCCTTCAAATCTTCTACAATGACAAGAAGTAGATTTTCAACAAAACTGAAAGTTGGATAATTTAAAATATGGTTATTACTTTTTCCCTTGAGTATAACCAGTTGAACCAATTGCTGTAATTCTAAGTGTTTAGTAGGATTGATGGACTGACTGAATCTAAACACAAATGTCTATAACATAATTAGGAGTATATGTTATTATGTTATTATGCATATAAATCTTTTGACTTTAGAATCAGTCATTAAGCATTCAGAGTTGAAAAACTGTTTTATAATCAGATTATAATGTAATTACAACATCTAACACCAGTTAAATAGCAAAGAGAAAGCAGCAAACTGATAGAACAGATCATTAGTCAAATTTAGTATGCAGCTTTTTTGGTTTCCTTGAAATACAGAGAATTTGCAATTAAAACTTACATTAGTTTTACATGGACATTAAGCAGCTCTAACAAAGCAGGAATCAAATCCCAGTTTTGATGGCAATTTACAAGATAGATCACTGCTTTCATGAACATCAGATAATTTATAATCCCTGAAACTACTTTCAACAAAATCCATGTTTATAAGCAACAACACTTTCTTATGAGAAAAGGTAATTATTTCTTGTTGGAGAGAACAAATTTCTCATCAAATGCAAATCAAGGAAGTTTAAGTAGAAAACAATGTCAAGTCAGAAAAGAAATTTTAAAGGCTTTTGAAATGTTGTATCTACATAATTGGTTTAAGTGATTGAAGAAAAAGTCTTTAATACCCTAGCTGTGATGATCTATGGACGTTTTCATCACAATTAGCATATCTCATTTCATACTCTTCCTTTCTTCAACCAAAATAGAGAAATATCTTTCTTTCTTTAAAGAAATCATGATTTCATAGCACCTGGAGTAGACCTTTCTGTCATGAAAGACAAGACTATATTGATATGTAAAACTCAAATCCTGAATTGGGCTAATTGGGCATTTACAACGTAAATCTGTGAAAGAAACCACTTTTAATGAAGTGAAACTTTCTGAGAAATCTGAAAGGCTTTCCCATCCAGCTTCTTGATGAACCAAAGATTTTTCAATAAAAAGCAAAGAGAGCCCCTCAGCCCCTGGAATAACCCGAGAGACTGGAGAAGTTATTTGATGTACAGACTTGCATACAAAAACTCCCAGCAAAAATTTGTTACCAGTACTAACTTTTCTGTTGGATTCTTTCCATTTAATTTAAATATCTAAGTAGTCAGTGGGACTTGGACTTTGATCTCCCTGATTCTAAATGAGTATCTTACCTACTAGAATGTTTTGTTTTTATTCTACCCACTCCACACCTGGAAAATAAGGGACTTTGGAATTAAAATTCTGTAGTACTGTGTTGTGTTCCAAGAGCATTATAACACTGATAAATGAATCTCTTATTGTTTGGCATCCAAAGTCTCCAGGGATATAAGCAGCTGAAATGATCATTGCTATTTATTTCCTTTTGAAATAAGATTCTTAATAAATAAATTTCAAAGTTAGTTTTCATGTGTACTATAATGATTCTGAAAAAAAAATTGCTGGTAAGATGCATTTCTTGGTGATTAATCTTCTCAAAATGCAAAGCCAAAATAATCAAACAGCATGTAAATATGAAACACATTTTATAACTCCCAGGCACTACTTCTCATTCATAGGGCATAGCAGATAAACAGGATCTTAAAAAACTGAATTAGTGCCATAGTATACTGGTCACAACTATTTCTAAGGAATGTCTCTTTTCCAAATAATCATATTGTCTAGTGCCTGCACAATATCTACAGCTGCACCTGTTAGGTGTTTCTTCTCTTCCTGAAAGCACGTGTTAGATTTATACGTGTAGCATGACTAAGGCTGCAAATATTAATTAATCTTTGCAGCTAGTGACTGAATGAGTCTGACTGGCAGATACAACCCTGACAAACAGAAGCTTTGTGTTAAGTAGCTTCACAGGATCTGTTTTGCAAAAGCTTTTCAGGCATGCATAGTGTAGCAATGGGTAACAAAGATGACAGACCCCCCTGTATGTCCAAAGAAGATCCCTTCATTGCCAAAAATTACCCCATCTTTATACCCTTAATGCCAACCAACACCAAACCGAAGCCTAACAGAACTTAACAGCAGGAGGGCACCCATTGGCCAGCACAGCTGTGCTGCTGCTGGCCACGCACCCTGTCCCCCAATCAGCTCCCTGCTCATCGCTGTGCACACGCTCCCCCAGCCAATCACGGTCTCACTGCCAACTGTCACTCAGCCAACTCTCTCCTCACCCGCAACTGCCTCTCACCCCTCACCCGACTCCCAACTGTCCCACCCGCAGCTGGGCCTTTCCCACAGGGCCTTCTGGTGGGCATAAGCCTTAATCATTCTAGAAAATATAACCCCATATTCCACCTATAGCACTTGGATACTACTTCAATAGAGACTGAAAGTCATGTTTTTCACCAAAATTTGGTATTTGTTACACTGGGTAATCAAAGTACACATTTTAAAGAGATGTACATTTTGCAATGTTTATATTTATTTTTTTAAATGTTAATATTTTGCTTGTTTAATTATCAGTGGGCCACATAGAAAATACCAGTCCCCCAGAAAACAAAACATATTGGTAGCTTTTGTGGAGAATGGGAGATTATTGTATTGTATACATTTATCAGTGTCATGGATACTTCTATTACATTTCTCAGCTAGTTAAGCCTGTCTCTAGAGGCAAGTGTTAGAGAAAAAAAAAGGAAGAGAAAGCAATTGGAAGAATGAATTCAAATCGAAGCCAGGCAACTAAATTGTGCCAATATTTTAAGATTCTAGAGGCACGTTCCTCCTGAATATATGCCTGTGGACAAGGTAAAGAAGAAAATACTTTTGAAGTAGTAGAGAATAAGTTCTTCTCTGCCTAACTTAGGGCTCTAAAATTAATTCCACCATGAAAATATATCAGTGAGCAGTAGGAATGAAGTTTAGACATGATAAAAAGGCACTACATCCATGTACAAGGAAAAATTACAAAATCCAAAAGGTTCCAAAACCTTAATAGCTTTACCTAGGGAAAATTACTCTTATAATCACAAACATTTTGTGAGGGTGCTGTTGTTAGCTCTATGTATAGCTGTATACATTTTATACATTTATGTATAGCTGTATGTATTTTATATATAGCTGTAGCATAGTGGATAAAAGAGTCTGGGAGGCAGCCTGAGTAGAGTCAACAAGTGAGAGAAGCTTCTCCCAGTTCAAAGCATGTCTGGGGAGACTGAAGAAAGGTTCAAAACCAGCTTTTTGTTTCTAGGCACACCTATACTGTAAACCATAGCTCAGCAGTTGCAGTGACATTTTCTGTAGCAGATGTCTCTTATACTGGAGGCACAGCTATCCTCCAACTAGCTCATCATGCTGCCCTGCAAAAGAATGATAACAAACATGGCAAAGACCAGCTGGTTTCAAACTCCAGCTCTTTAGGACATGACAGCCTTCTGATGCAGATAATGGAGATACAGCAATTTTATTGTCATCTGGATCTTACTTCCCTGAAGAATAGATGCAAAAATTAGGTCAATTTACACAATTTTGTGGGGCAGAACCCTTTGGCTGTGCTTTGTATCACTTGATTCCCAATCAGGCACAGAGTAGTTGGTGCGCACCTATTCTAGGAAGGATTGTGGCTTAAAAAATTAACAGCTATATATTCAATGGGTCGTTAAATGTAAATGTGCTTCAATTTTGAATTATTATTACAGTGTATGGTGTCATAAAATTATATGGAAATTCATCTAACTCTTTAAATCAAATAAAAACAAGCATAGGAAAAAAATCAGTGTAATATAAATTTGCTCAAATTTTCCCTTACCTAGGAACAAATTTCACAATATCTGTAGTATTTATTTACAAATCTAATTGTGAATCCTCTGAAGATGTTGGCTCTTATATAAAACTACTGAAATAAAAGAAGTGGTGAGTGTACTGCAGCTGGAGTGTAAAACCTATCCTAGGAACTATTTGTCACTTCAGAGATTTGAATGAATTCATTCACTGTGGCCACCGACACTGGAAAGTTGTCCATGGTATGTTTTCTTGGAACTCAACCTTAAAATCAGCAGACACTGACTGTAGTAAAGTCTCTGTTAAGTTGCAAGCTCATTAAATCCTTCTCTAAATCACAATTAAACCTTCTGTGGTCGTAATCTCCCAAACTGCTGATTGCACTCACTAAATTATTGAGCTGCTGAAAGTAAAAAAAATGAGAAACAAGTAACTCGGAAATTAATTGTATTTTGGACACAGATAAAGGACTTATGCCACCTTGGAAAAAAAAAAAACAACTCCAAAGAAACTGACTTTTGCTAAGAAGCCACCTTGGCTGCTGCTTAGATCATTAGTTAGTCCCAGAGTCAGGAATGGGCCTAAAACTGCTCCACTTCTTCCTTAAGCTCACCATCAGAGAGTAGAGATGGCCTCTAAACTACAGTGGTCTTTGCTCTATGTCCAAAGGGCACAGTAGCAGCCATGCTTCCAATGTTCTTTTGTTAGCTTTTGCTGTTCTCTCCTCTATTCATCATTTCTCTGTCTTGTTTAATACTCTTTCCTGCTAACCCTTGTCAATACCTCTTTTTTGTGTCCTCTACCATTGATTGACCTTGATTCATCTATAAGAGGATGACATGATGAAAACATAACTGTTCACAAAGAGGCAAGAAGATTTGTAACAGGTGCTCAGTCTTATAGATAAAGAAAGTGTTCATTCCAAGAAAAGAATTCTCTTCATCCATTCTGAGAAAAGAAATATAAATAACAGTCTTTGAAAAAACAGTTAACAAACCTGATGGCCTTGTTTGTGCCTCTCCATCCTCTATACCATATAACCAGTGCCTGTGCATTTAAATAATGCACATTTCTTAAATCTCTGGATGAATCCCTGCTCCTAACATTTATTCTTGCCAGAAAAAAAACCAAAAAAAACCAACCAGGTAGTAGGCTATGGCTACACTCACTCAATTCCATAGAACAACATTAAATATGGCCAAGTTAAATACATTCAGACTGTGTTTTGAGAACTAACAAATTTTCTGTACAGCATTTAGTCTGCAGTAAAAAACCTGTTTTATATGCAGGCAGATGGTTGCTCGGTTGTGATGAATGTCACAGTTGGCTCAGCTGCGTGGGAACTACTGCTTTAGTATTGCAGGCCAATCCAGGAGAGTGGGTACTTATCCCTTTGATGGTAATACCAGTGAATGTATGTATGAATGTATGAGTGTAAGTGGCTGAATAGCTGCATTGAAAAATCAGTCTTTGCTTTTGATGAGAATGTGAGTCAGCTATAGGAGACAGAAAATTTTCTTCTTCTTGCCTGCAGATTGTCAAGAAACCATAAATATGTTAGTCAAGAACCAAGACTGCATCGTTTTAGGTAAGATGCACTACCAAACACAAGGTAGGCTGCTCTTGTGTTTGTTTTGAAGGCTTTCAACTTTTCTGAAGTCTCATTAACTATGTGGTGGTCCTTACCATAATGATGTTGACAAGTTTTAAGTTAGTTCAAGCTACATGTTTTCCATGATATATCAAAATGAAAAGATAAATTATGCCCCTTATTATATGAAGTATCCAAATACTTACCATGCATATTAGATATTTGCCTTTAAAATATTGTTTATTCCTTTAAAATGCTGTTTGAAGTGTGGCTTCAATCAAAACTGTTAAATTTGGTTATATTAAAAAATTGCAAAAATTATACAAGTTCTTTCAACGATAATGAAACTTACAGAAATATTTTTATACTAATTTGTTGAAAGACAGACTCATGGGCCAGCAGTGAAAAGTTCTTTTAATAGCTAAGTTGGAAGAAGCCATTGAACCAAAGGGATATGAGATGTAAATGTTGGCAAACCCTTGACTATAACATTGCAAATTATGAAACTCTAATATGACGCTAATCATCCTATCATTCTTCAAAAATAATGTTCCCAAAATGAAATATAATGACTGGGAATCCCACTTCACCATAAGTCAATAAACTAATAAGCTTGTTAAAAGAAAATAATTACTTGGCTGCAGTCTTTGAAGAGCATCTATTTATTTTGAAATCCTCTGAAATACAAGAGCAAAAAACTGAATAAATCTTAGCACAGGAATAAACTTTCCCTCTTGAATTTCTTGATTAATTAATGATTAGTAGACTCTTATATATGAGGCCAAACAGCTGAATGCTTAGAAACCAAGAAGAGAGAATCATAAGCCTTATCCCTTTCCTCTGAACTTCCATAATAAATATAGGTTTTCTTGGCATATTCATATGCTACATGGAAAAGAAAGTTGTTATTAAATTTGAATTTCCATCTTGCTCAATCACTATGCTTCTAGCTGCTTGAGCAAACTTGGAGTTCACGTTTGGTTTGTGGGGATGGTGACTCCAAGCCAGAGGTTAACTACCTGTACTCGGTTTAATTGTGAGAGAAAAGTACTTTGGGGAAAACTTCCTCCATTCATTGACATTCTTAATTAGCAAGCATGTTACACCAGGACTGATTAGATGACTCCTCATTCCATGAAAGCTTACTAAATATTTTAGTAGATGCTTCTACTTCTGAATAAATATGGCAATAACATGGGCTGAAATGTTAGTACCAATTTCAGTTTTAAAGCCCACAGACTCAAAAAATTGGTCTTATAAAAAAAAAAAAAAATCAAAAGGTCCAGAGGAACAATAGACATTTTCTGAACAAAAATAATAATCCAACAAATTTTTGCTTGTTAACTGTTAGGACTGCATCATAAATTACTCTCTCTGGACATCAGAGAATCCAGGAGGGGAAGAGCAGGAGGAGGAGCGAGAGAAACTGCCTCTGGTGACTGTCTCATAAGCACAAACTTCTGCTCAAGCTTATCTCCAGAGCTCTCCTAACCTTTGTGCATTCTTGGGATAGGAATGGGAGGAACCCATGGTCCATGCTTTCCCCGGGAGGGAATCAATGTAGATTCTCTCTTTCTTATTTTCCTTCTCTTTCCAGAGAAATTCTGCATTTGTCATGTCTTATCTCATTTTTGCCACAGGGTCATTTCAATATATTTCACATTATTTTGCATAAAATAATTCTGTATATCAGACTCACCATAACAAAGATATAATCAAATTTACAATGTATAGTTTTAAGGGTTAAAAAAGAGAATTAAGATATAGCTCATGACTTCCTTATTTAAAGAAAGTGGAGTCTAATTAAACAAAATGCATTACTTGTGCTGTTTTCAGGCCCAAAGACAATGCTGTTTTCTTAAAGAATTTCTGAGGTTATCTTGACAGATAATGTCCTTCTCTGCTGAGTGATTGCTTCAAAATTTAACTTAATGAAGTAAAAACATGAGGTTTGTGAATTTTCCTTTTTTTTTCCCCATGATGAATCTATGATTAATATATTAAGATATCTATGGATTTAATTATCATGAAAATTATCTCCCAACAAGAAACTGTTAAAAATATATTAATGAACAAATAGTCTAAGTACTGAAAATGGCAATTAGTGAGTAAGTAAATCACTTTGATTAGTAAATTATTACTAAATTATCCAGTCTTGCCTGGGACTGTTATAATGCAGGTGGATCAGGGTTTTGACTGAGTGTCAGAAGAATAAAACCTGTTGTTCTCCCAGCAGTAGTCAGAGGCAGGTTTTTGGGAATAATCCCAAATCACCTCTCTGGTGAGGAAATTGGAGCTCAAAATTCAGGTGGATTCTTTTTCCCACTTTGCATAATTCACAACATTATAGGATGACCTTTCATGAAGACCCAGAAGGAGGAAAAACTGAGACAGACTGACAGCTTCTCAGTAGATCAGCTGCAGAACTTCTGAGTATTCAATAAGACAGCTATAGACTTGAATTCATGTCACCTGAGACTCCAAAGCCAGTATACTCACACTTATTTTGCTCTAATCAACAGGGATTAATAAATGCTTCCAGTAATCTTAGCTGAAATGTGAATTGTCTTCAAACGATACTGTATCTGTATCATTTAACTGCATAAGGAAATATGCACACACCAATTTTACCATCTCGGGCTCCTAAACCAAATGTGATCAATACAGAAAGAAACAGTTTTACAATTAACGATAAATTATCTGGCATAAAGAGACTGCTGCTGGACAGAATGTTTCAGAGAGGATGAATTGACTATTGTCTACCTGTGGAGTTGTAACTTCTGTGCCATTACAGTATATACTTAATGAACACCAGAATTTTATGTAATACAAGGCTAACACTAGAACAGCATTTTGCAAAGGCTCTGCAGAACTAGACTGACTGCTTTCTTCAGAATAAATTAAATGTTGGTATAGAAATTTAGGTCGTTATTCTTAGGTGCTGTGAGCTTTTTTCAAGCTATAGTGAACAGAATATTGCTAAATTCTTTAGAGAGCCTGGAGCAGGCAATTTGTTAGGTGTGGTTTATATTAATTTTATTTGCTAAGATGTTTGAAGTATAAAGCAGTGACAGATCATCCTTAATCTGTGAGGGATTCAGTTATATCTAGACCAGAAAAGAGAACTACCTACTGATCACACCCTATTCAGAAAAGGCAATCAGTGCAATAAACCTGTCAAAGGTGTGTCATGACACAGGGTGAATGAGCAACTAAGTACCCCATTTCTAAATAAAAATTCATCTTTCCATCAGCAGTAAACCCACATTTTGGAAGAAATATCACCCTTTCTCCAATCACAGCCACAGTCCTCTCTAGAAAACGTTTCCAAGATGTGACAGCAAAGAGACTGGAAATTTTGCTTTCTTTACATACTTACGTAGTCCTCTGGGAAAATATTCCTCTAGAAATAGAAAATTTCATACTAAAGAGGAAGAAAAAATCTGTTCTCCTGTAAGAGGATGAAAACTATGGAAAATTATTCTGAATGTTTCTTGTATCATGTTAGAAACTGAAATCTACTGATAGAAGTTGTTTCAGGTCATGGTGCCTAGTCAATATGGAAGATAAAGTCTGGTCTTCTAAATTAATTGAAAAGTTTAAGTTAGAGCTTCAGAACACTGATTTTTTCATGTTGCTTGTTTCTTCTCCATTTATTTTACCTAAATATTTTTCATTCAGCATTTTTACTTTCCTGTAGGGTGAAAAGTGAAGTGATCATCAGTCCTCTCTAAACCAGAGTAGTAAGAAAAGCAGTACTCTATTAAACCTTTCAGGTCTATTAAATCATCATAGTTCATACCACTGGGTGTAAGTGCTTTGTGGTCGTCAGAGTCAGTGGAAATGAATAAAAATTTTCTGTGAAAGTCAAGTAATGTAACCAAATATAGACCACTTTTTCTTCTGGAGACCATAAGTTAACTAAAGCAGCTATTGTGTTGTGTCAAGAAAGACAGCAGTTTCATATTTATAGGCTGAGTAAATAGTAGAGTGCACTTAGGGATCTCAAATATAACAAATTGGGTCCTAATGTCCATATCCCAGTTTGTGATTGAAAACTCTATCCCATTTCTTTATTCCAAATATTTTAGCCTGACAGTGAAGGATGATAATCTATCAACTAGCTAGGAATAAAAAATGCTACATCAGATATAATGTGCTTAAGCAGAGAAGCTCTGTACTAAGGCTCATAATTTTGCATGGTTTCAAGAATATAAACAGGCAGATAAAATATCTCAAACAACATCTCAAAAATTGCAGCTAATGGTACACACATATCCTTTCGCTTCTAAAATTATCAAAATTCTCTCTATTAGGGCCTTTCAAGCAGAGTAAGCACTGATTTTGGTCTGAGCCCTAGGTTGACTTAGAGATCCTGAAACCAAATTATTAAGCAGAGTGGGGCCAGGTGATAGCAGGTGGGGCCAGATTCTAAGGAGAGATTTTTCATTACCCACAGGAGAAACGTTAAAAGTGGGCGTTACCGTGCAACCAGGTAAAATGTTGTACAAGATGCGTAGGATAAAAGTGACAAAGAAACTGAGCTTGTGCAGTTGTGTAGAGGACCAGACCTATGCATGTTTTGTCTTCTGAGTATTGCTGCAGGAAAAGTGGTCGGAGGAGAGGGTTCTGAGAGGTGGGGCAGAGGTGTTCTGAGGCAAGTCCTGCTCCACCTAGAGACCCGTGCTCAGTGTTGTCCTCTCACTTCCTGCCAACTCACTTCCTGGAGAAGGACTATCCATTCTCGTGTGAACAAATGCCTGAAATGTCTAATGTACATCAGAGGTGTGCACCAGGTAAACTAAAAAGGGAGCAGATTGGGCCCCCTTGCTCTCTTTTCTCTCTCTCTTTTTATTTGGCTCACCTTCTCCCCCTTTTTCCTCTCTTTCCTCTGTCTGTCTGTCTCTCTCTCTTTCTCTTTCTCCTCTCTTTCTCTTTTGTTTTCTTTGTCTTGCAACCCCAGCTCCTAACCATCCACGCAGCAGCACCAAAGTGAGATCTAAGGACTGGTGATGCTTTTTGTTTCCTTCCCTTGCTTTCCCTGGGCATAAATAGCATAAAAGCTCCCTGACACATGGTGCAGTGTCTGTTCAGCCTGATGAGAATTCATAGTGAACATCTTGGCCCCTAGTGATGGATCATAACAAGGTAAAGATGGGAAATAATTGTGATCTTAGAACATTAGCTGTGCGTGGAATTCTAGCTTCCTAAAATTTAAATTTAAATCTGTTGTCACCCCAAGGTGGTTAACAACTGTTATGGCGACTCTCAATTGACATAAACACATTTATCTAAACATCTGGGGTACTAGTTGTTTCTTTGCATATAGTATGATGAAAATTAGAGGTGTAGTACACTGAGACATTTCTCAATGAGAAATGAGAGAAAGAGGAGTTTAAGAAATCTTTTAATATGTCAAATCAAAAAAATATAATATTTCCATAAATGAAGAATAATGATAGTGCTTAGTTAGAAGACTGAGAAGACAACTAGTCCAATGAAATTAGTATTAAAAAGTTTACTATGTTGACATTATAATGACAAGAGATAGTTTATTAAGATTTTTGTTTATCTCTAGGTCAGGGTAACAGCAAAACCTTTTTAGTCTCAACTGCATTCCCCAGACTATCAAAGAGTAATAATGTGTCAGTGAAAGATTCCAGAGCTATCTCAGTGCTGTTATCAAAATGTTGCTGAGAGGAAGAAATGTCTTTCAGGCAGCAGCAGTGATCAGTTCAAGTAAGTGGAAGGCAGTAGGTAGCATACGAGAACTCTGAAGATTAATAGGAATTGTGCTTCAAGGAAAGAATTGACCAAAAAATCTATAAGAGAAATTTAATATGCAGGAGTTTTTAAGCACAGAGTCTTATCCAGAAGTAGATTTAGGTGCCTATGATGAAATTTAGGTATCTGAGGTTGGGATTAATCTGCCCTAATTTAGTATTTAAACTTCTAAATTAAAGCTCTATCAGTTGATGGAAGAAGAAATAGGTAATTCAAAGAGCAAATCCTTTAAATTATTCACATAAAGGATGGTGATATTATCTTTAATATCCAAAAGAGTGATGTAAATATTTTTATGAGAAAAGCTCCCTGTAGATTAAAGGAAAAATTTACAGAAATGTTCACTGTAATATGTAATTCACTAATTTTTAATATCTGTACTATGATGGTTTAATTTTTCTTTCCCTTTGTTTTTCAAAAAAATGCAGGATTATCTCAAATGTGGTTCTTAATATAATAAAAGGAAGATTTGGAGAGATCTGGCAACGTTCTGAACACAAAACATGAGATTTTAAATGTGAATTAGGTTGTATATGTGTGCATATTGATTTTACTTTACCAAGAATAAAGACATTAGTCACGATACACTAACAAAAAAGTTCAAACTTTTAAAATTAACTTATTGAGAACATTCACATATCGTGTAATAATTTTTGTTCAAAAAGTTTTATGTTTGAAAGACAATAGTATAATATAAAATCAACACTGTTTAGTAACAGCTTTACAAAAAACATGGAATTTCTTAATAGGACTACATTGCTGTTGGGCTATGACAATGCTGTAAATAAGTCAGGCTTCCTCTATAATCTAGATGTGATCCAATACCATTGTGTACTTTTGCATTGTCAGTTTTCATTTCAGTTACATAAATTGCTGTCATAAGAGCTTTTCAATAAATATCTTTGTGCTTCTGAATGATTACAAAGCTGATGTATCATATATATCTACCTAGGCAAGATTATCTCTCAAGTTCTGAAATGTTTCCTTTTCTATTGTAAGTAATGTTTAAAAGTAAAATGCCCCAAAGCAAATTAAAACATTATCCGTCAGAGATATCACCTACAATTCTTGCAAGTCCCCAGTAGTTTTTTATCTTATTAATGCTAATTTTTTTCATGAAAACACTGGTGAATTTGCTTCTCACTTGTTTCCATGGAACTGCAAAAACACCTTCCACATAGTAATCCATCAATATTTTTAATATACTCGTTTACTTCTAGCCCTGCTCCCAATTACAAAACTCCTTATTAAGAGTTAGAAGTGTTCCTTTCATTGCTTCTCCATGTTGTGATAGAAATTTGTATTTAAAAGGAAGATCCAAACCAGATCTTCTAAATGATAATGAAGCACAGGGGGCTATTTTTGCTAGTCTGTTACTCCATGTTTATGCTGGTCTAAATCCACTGAAATCAATGCAATTACTGTAGAGTAAGAGAATAATGTTGTTGCAGTTATTCACATCCAAGGTTTTAGTCTTTCATCTATTTGAACCTGTGCAGATTAGACACTTTTGAATGTCAGTTGAAGCTGATTAAAACATTTGATGTTATGATCTTTGCAGAGTAACACTATCTATCAGGTGTGAATATTTTTAAGTAAGTGATTGAAAACATTCTAAATCACATCTCTAAAAAATAACGTCATAAAAGTGCACCACCTCCTAACTGACCAATAAGAGCACTTTCAATCAGGTGTGTTACTATCAATCCTACTGCAGCAATAAGCAGGAGTTGTTAGGATCTGAGATAGGATTTTAGCTTTTTTGAGTAAGTGGTGTAAACATACAGGAAAGTATGTATTCTATTCTCTGGTAACCCTAGGGTGTTAAATATACTTGATTTTCATGTGACAATGAAGACAAGAATTGCCAAGTATGTTTTTAAAAAGTGAATATATTGCCATTCATTTCTGCTCAGAAAATCAGACCAGCAGCTCTTATGCTTTTGCTCCTATTACATGCATGCACGCACACACACACACACGTACACTTTGGAAGGTGACTTGGAAACTTTGAACCTCACCAATCTTCTGGATGAAAAATTAATTCAAAGATACACAGCTTCCTGAAAGATTTAACTTCATTAAATAATTATATTTCAGCAAAAATGCATTTTCCCAGAAATATTTCAGCCAGCTTCCTGGCCAGTAACAGTGTTTATTTTCTCTAAAAAAGTATTGTGAGCAATAACTTTGTTGTTGATGTTGTTGCTATTACTATTACTTGAAATTTGTTCTTCTACAAAAGGTACATCAGGTTAAATGACAAAAGGGAAATTTTAATTCAGATTATTTGTCAAATCTACAATACCACTTCACAAAAATAATCTGTCTTTGGCCTGGAACACTAGCTGGCAAACTCCCAGCTTACAGCACCTGTTTCATTGCTCACAGTGAAGATTTTATAAATACATTGCAGTCATCTTGAGAAATCATTCATTTCATGATATGACTGAAAGTTGTTCCTGGAATTATAGGCATTTTATTACACTATTTAACTGTTCCACGGAGTCATTATATGAAATACCTAAAAGTGTCAGGCATTTCACGAAATGGCTGGTGTCAGTGCTTTAGTCATTTTAGGAAACTTAGCATTATGACATTCTATTCACTACTGCTGTGAAAAATCAATTTTTTCCAAGGGAAACAATGTCCTATCAAAGTCCCACTGATATAAATAAGCAGACATATTTGTCATATACTCCTCACAATCTCTCAGCTGCTGCAGGCCTGAGGCACAATGCCTTTCCTGAGTTTGCTCAGTCAGACAGACCTCCTCCACTTTTGGATTGTATTTCTGGGTGGTTATTTCTCAGTATTTGTCACTTATAGAATAAAAAAGAACCCACAGGGAATTGCTATTTTATTTTATTTTATTTTATTTTATTTTATTTTATTTTATTTCATTTTATTTTATTTTATTTTATATTTTATTTTATTTCTAACCCACACTCAAGTCTGTATCTAGACTTGCTTAGTAATGTGAAACACTAATGAGATAGAGATAGTAGAAAGTAAGAGATAATGAAAACACCCACTTTCTTATAACTGACTCAGGCAGAATGAATCCACAGAACAGTTTAGTATCATAAAAGACATAGATGAAAAGGGTCTGAAAGGGATTGGTTTGAAAAGTAAAATCTGTCATGGGAAATATTGTAAGAATTAATTGGGTTTGTGTCCCAAGCAGCTTCTTCAGGAGAGGAAATTATTAATGGCAATTGTGGTTCACTGTTTTGAAGCTTTACTGATGGAGATCAGGGTTTTCTAAATGCTGTGGAGGCTGAAGGAAATGTAGAATAAGTAAATGCAAATGTTTCAAAGTCAAACTGAATAGCTGATGTCCTGGTTCTGAAAACAAGTAGTTATTGTGTTACCATATGGCTGTAAAGTGAAATATGAAGTATTTATAAATAAAATTATTACGGAAATACTTTTAAATATTATTTTAGGTTAATATTCATAATTAATCAAGAATTGTGCATACAATGCCTAAAACTGTTACTCATTATACAAACTAATTTACAAGACAACCAATACCAAGAAAGCAAGAATCATAATCTTGAAGAGGAATCAAAGGAATTTTTTTTTTGTTGATAGTGATATAATTTGTCACATGGAAGATACTTGAATACTTACTACTTCCTTCTTTTTTTGCATGCAGCTGGATTTGGAAACCTTCTAGTTTCTCCACGGGCAAAAAAAACCAACAATAGAACAGCCATGAATCAACTAATGAAGAAATTAATATTAATAAAAATTTTAAAAATTCTATGTGGCTGTATCTTACATTCTACTGCAGGATGGGAAATTAAACTTCTTGCCAAAAGGCAACAGAATAATCTACACTTACAATCTACATTTACAGTTACTAAAATTTTGAATTGCTCTTAAAAAAATAATTCTAGCTCTCATAAGGTATTTCAGAATTCTTTCATGGGTATACTGAATCAGGGCAGTCCTGCTGGAGCTAGCTTACTTGTTTATGAAAATCTTTTCCCATAATCTTTCTGCTAATGGTTGCCTTTGCTCATTCACAGTAGAAGGAAATTAACATGAGGTGAACAGATTTGCACAGTAGGAAATGTGTATAAGCAGACACCATTTTATAGTTGTTTGAGTAATTTGGGGACATTTGCAGAAAACACCAGGCATGATTTGTCAGTACTGTTATTTGATGTGCCTTGCACTGAATTTCTCCGATGTGAGCAAGTTAGCTGTAAACCCAGCTCTGCAACTTTTATGATAGAACATTCCATTGCAGCCAACCATTTTTCCTGCACTAGGGGATAGTAGGATGGGATCTTTAAAGAATTTAGAATGTTCCAGAATTCCAGTTTTCTTTGTCTTTCTGTCTATATCCCTCACACTGTGCAAAAAGTTGTTACCAAATGGAAGCTTCCTATGGATCAACTTCTATGGTCTTTGGTCAGGTGCATTATACCAAAAATCTCAGTGTTTTATTAAAAGAACTGAAATAGTGGAAAGCACATGATGGGCCTTTGCAGCACTTAGATTTCATCAGGTTCTTATATTGCATTCATCACTACATATTTTAATACATTCAAAAATGGCATGGGAAGGACAATGTTCCATCATTTAATTTCAGATATTTAAAAGCATCTATTTATATGAGTTTTGTTGCTTCTACTTGGAAAGTAAACTTGGAGTCCTGAGAAAGTACTTAAGAAAGTTGTCCTGGACTGACTGTCAGAGTCTAAAAGTTCTTTGATGTACTTGTATCAGCTATTTACTTAATAATTTTCCCATATTTCATTTGCTTTCTCCAAAAGTAATACAGTATCTAGGAAAATACACAAAGTTCTCTTCTGCTGCATTATATGTGAAAGAGGAAATAATTGATCAAAATTCCTGAGGACATACAGGGGATAGAGCCACCAGCACTCAGCAGCCCAAGGAGATTTTGGAAGTGAAGTGTCGTAACAGCCACATTCTTGTAACTGCTTTTTTTCTCCCTTTGCATAGCCCAGAGGGCTGCAAGGCTGGAGTGGAAGGCAAATACTGCAAAGGGATTGCACTATAAATAGTAGCTACATTTGATCTCGCCAACGACTTTGTGTGTATTCTGCCTAAAAATGTCAGGAGCAGGCATGATGCCCCCAGCTTAGCCACATTTCCTCCTTTCTCAGATAAAATGTGGTCTAAGAGTCTTGGTTAAGCATTAAGATTACCATCTTTGAGTCATTAAAATAACTCTGTGATGTCATTGGGACTATCAAGAATGTTTTTGATCATAATATCCTGACAAACCTTATAAAATATGTGTATTTATTTCAATGTCATGTTAACATATTTTGCTGCTTTTCTTCCAGCACAAATTACATATTCAGATAAGGCAGACCTTGAGGGAGACAAATGGAACCTGAATTTTCAATCCTGCCCAAACAGGATATAAAACTAAATCTGGTACTTTCTTATGATACTTCTAGTACAAATACCATATAAAGTAACAATTGCAAAGGCATAACACTATTCATTATGAGTGCAGAGCTGAAAAGTTAAGTGAAATTGAATTTTTTCTGTTAAGACTTGGTAATGGGTGCCTGGATAGAAATTATTTTGAAAGCAATAGTTAAAACCAGGGACATCTGTTCTCTCTTATTTTACTCAATAGGTACGCAATTGCTCCTACAATGAAAGCAGGTTACATCTCTAAAGTGTGTAAGATTGAATTCTGTTCCTGAATGTTTCTACACAAATGGAATTAGACAGATTTCTCCAGAGGATGAAATCAGTCACCATTGTGCTGCATAGATAAGTTAAACAGAAGAGCAGTATGTCTGAAAAGAAAAAATACATTGTCTTAAATTTTCCTTGGCACAGTACTTATATTTTGTAGCATTGCATTTATGCTCAATAGCAAAGCTTCGGCACTGCTCAGTTGTTGTAACAAAGAGCAGAATTGTACTCTGCTCGGTTTTCTCAGAGAATGGGCCACTTAACCAAATAATGCTGTAAGTGAGCAGATAAAAGTGGGCTACTAATT
The DNA here is from genome assembly GCF_000691975.1 of Corvus brachyrhynchos. Taxonomy (NCBI): domain Eukaryota; kingdom Metazoa; phylum Chordata; class Aves; order Passeriformes; family Corvidae; genus Corvus; species Corvus brachyrhynchos. The sequence continues at coordinate 6,584,556 of NW_008246057.1, read as the reverse complement.
TTACAAATGATCCTCTGCTACTGCCAAGTACTTCAGAAAGCTGGCATGAGCCTACCAGCAGGAAATATCCCTGTGTGCAATAGTTTCTGAAGAATGCCAGCTAGTGTAGAACAAAGAGGAGTCTAGATGTGTCATGAAGCTGTTTTTAGTACAGAGGGCCAAATATAAGGCCATGGAGTTACATTAGAGACACATTTGGCTCAGAGTTTTTGAACTATGAGTTAGCAATTTCTATTAGGAGAGCTGGGCATGAAAAGCATCTGGTTGTTTCGGAAGCAGCAAATAAGGAGTGCCCCAGAAGACACTGGTGAGAAAAGCTTTTGCTCTTAGCAACTTTGTATTAGCTGAACAAATTTGTGTTTGGGTTCCAGCTGCAAAAGCTGTACACTGGTACATGGAAATGGTTGAATTAGAACTTAACTATCCTGCATCTGCTTCTCACATATTTTCTCTCTTCTTTGAAACAACCAACTTTGCCAGGACACTCTACAATGTCTGTTTGGGGTCAAGACAATTTCATTAGGTATATAGTAAAGGCAGAGTTTGCAAACAGTAGTCCAAAGGCTAGCTAGGAGAAAACCAAAATGAGTAAATGACCAGAATATCTGAAGGGAGTGCAGCAGAAATAGAAACAGAAAGAAAGATCCTAGACAAAAAACAATAGGAGTAAATGGAGTAATTTGACAAATCTCTGTGGAAAAAAATTGATATTCTTTTTTTTTAAAACCTTTTATTTAAACTGTCTTTACTTTGTCTTGCATTTAAAAACATTCACAGTGCACTGCATTTCTTGCCTAACTCCCTACTTTGACTCACACTTGCTGCTTTCTGAGGTTTTTTTTCCAAGAACCTGTTTTTTCCACACGATATTTTCTGCCTTTTTTGTCCTCTACAGAAAAGCTGTACATCTTCTCCACCTTTTATGTCTTCTTTTTCCAGGAGAAAGGCAGCAGTCACAAAGAAGGAGCTGTGACTTTCATTTATTTCAAATTTCTCAGGCCACTGGGGCATCTTTCCTCCTCACCTTAGCAGCATAGCTGAAGGGCATCAGGAGTCAGTGCTCTGGCTCTCACTTGATGGTATTTTACTTGCTCTTTCTCAGTTGCTCAAATGAATTGATGGTTCTGCCCATAAGCTGCCAATCGGCCCAACACAGGAAAAGAGAGCATATTTGAATGGCTGTTTACAGATATATTAGTGAGCTAAGGAAGATTCATTTCTGTCTGTCTTCTCACCAGAAGAGTTAGTGTTGAAAGAGAAAATAAATCCTTTTCCTTGCTCCTTAGCATTAGCACCTGCATTTTGAAATGAATGCAGGAATTCAATGGAAATAGGACTTCTATAAGTCTTCTCAAGGTTTATCAGATGTCCTCCATGCATGCACAGAGAAAATAACCTGAAAAGAAATTAAGATTGGAAGAAAACAATATATCCAGAGAAGAAGAAAAAAAAATTTCTGTTATGATATATTCTCAATATTTAATGGGATCTTCACAAAGACCTTTCCATTGTGTGTTTTTTCTAATTGACAAAGGAAAAGAGTGTAAGGAAGATGCTGTGGGAAGAATCCAAAGTCCTGGAATAAATTCTGATGAGTTTGTAATAACATTTTATCTTTGTAGGACTTGTCTGTTGTATTCTGAAGGAAAATCATAAATAATTGAAAGAAAAATACATAAATACAGCAAATTTTAGATCAGAGGGCTCTCTGAATAATAGCCTCAATTTAATCCTCTCTCAAGCCCCATTTTTGAGACTCAGGTGAATCAGAGGCTCTGTTACTGACCCTGTCAGGCAGAATTTCATGCCATTTTTAATACCTTTTTCTTGAGACTTTTTAAATTGATCCTTAGAAATCAGTCAGTAAGAGAACATGAGAGAGAGTTTTTTGATCAGCAGGCTTTGACATTAATCAAGGCAGAGTCAGTGAGGCATCTCTCATTAACAAAGCTCATCTTTCATTGCTTCTGCCCCACCATGAATTCCACTTTATGTTCATTCAAAGAGTATGCAGGAGGTTCAGGTACAAACATGGCTTAGAAATATCGACTGCTACTTATGCATTCAAGAAGTACTTTTTACTGTGATTTCAGCCAGGGAAGTTGATTTTCAGAAAGCGTAATAGTTATGGCTGACTCAAGTGATGAAGACATAAAGAGCATTATGCAAAGGAGTGTGAAAGCACAAGGATGTCAGAAACAATATACTAAACTGTTCCAACCCTGAATTAAGATCAAACTCTTCAAAGGAAGTAGAATGAAATTAATGCTTTTATAACCCTCAACTGGTCACCAGGAGACAGAAATCCCTGTTCTTCTGCAGATTGGAAGGACAAAAGGGGCTAATAATAATATATGGAGCTCTCTGTAACCAAAGTATAAAGTTTCAGCACAGTATTTCTGTCTGCAATCTGGTAACTTGTGTACTACTAAACATCTTCTAGAAAAGTTTACTCATATCAAGAAGTGTTTATTATCTACATTTTCAGGCTTGAGCTTATTAAAGAAGTAAGAGAAAAAATTCAGTCACACACTTGCTATATGGATTTATGTCCTACAATTTTTAGTTGCATTTGATGTCTTATTCTTCCTGGTCCAATAAAGCTACACTGCACTGCCAGAGAAATGTAAATTGGTCTTAAAGTGACAATTTTGGCAACAAGGGATTGATTTTAAAAACCTCTTTGTCTAGTTTTTTTCCCAACTTTAGGTGTACTTAGTCCAGAATTTAAATGCATTTATAAGCCCCTGTTAGCTGCATACTTGCTTAAGGACCAATAACACTGCAAATTAGGACAGTCTTACAGGGACTGATACTCAAGGCCAGTTTGGCCACTCTGACAACCTCAGGGGCAAGAAAAGAAACTCTGAGCAATCTTTGCCTCCAGCTGCAGTTCTGCCAAGGCTGTGAATCTCTAGAAATTCTGTGTTTCTAAAATGGTGGGATTAATAATGCTTTAAAGAATGACCTATACATTTGAAGCATATCATATTACACTTCTAAGTTAATACTTAGAGAGAACATAGTGCTTTATTTGAGGTACAGATGGCATTAACCAGCTAAATTAAATTCTTTGAAAAAACAAACCATGGAAACTAACAGCAAACAGTACTTTATCAGAATCTATGTGTTCAGAGAACTACTTAGGTACCAAATCTTAACGTCAATCTTAACCTTATGTTTGCCATTTATCAGCAAAGTTCATCACTGAACTATTAGGGTATGATTGAGATATGTACTTCATATCCCTCACCAGCTATAGTCTGGGTCATGTATCTCATCTGCTTTACAGAAGTTCATTACATTACAAAGTAAAACAAGAAAAAATACTTCCAATGGCCTCAATAATGAAGGACAAAAGCAAATGGAAGTTACAGATAGAGATTTTACAAATTTTCTAAATCCTTTCATGGAGAGCTGCATAAGGAAATATGTGGGATGTTGACATTTTTTTGGGGTTCAGACAATGAAAATTATGGACATTTTGTTTGAAATTCAGTTGTTGAAACTTGCAGCAGATAACAGACACCTTGTATGAAGAGGTCATACTCTTTCTCCAAAGAGCTGGTGATCACTGTAAGCTCTCTTCCCAATTGTGCTAATAATTATGCTCCTAGGACAGTGAGGGGGCTCATCTCTGCAATTCCCACTCACAGAGCAGATGCAAGAGCATGGAGACAGTCTACAGCACTGCATAACTGTGTTTTCCCCGTTGGCTGAAGTCTTGTACAGCTGCCTGATCTCCCCTACGAAACTCAGCACAAGGGCTGGAGGCATGGGATTGCACTGCTTCTAATGGAGCAGCTGCCACCCCGTGGTGCGGCAATCAGTCACTTTTGCTCAGGAGAACAGGTGTATTGGACCACAGTCCAGGCCCCAACTGACAGTCCAAAAGCATGCTTAAATAAATTAACAGGATCAGAGAGAGCCTGAACAAAACTGAGCAACATCTTGAGCTATAGCTGAAGGCACTCCACAGGAAAGCCTGAGGTCTATTATTTGCTCCTCTTACTGAATTGCTTTTTATCAGAGAATTTGTTAGTATATAATTTACATACGGAGCCTGCAGCAGACACCAGATAAACTTAATCTTTCCTCCTCCCCCACTATATTCTACATCAAATAACATGATGTAAAGATCAATATTCTCAAAAACTGTAAGGAGATCTGATATGGCAGTGACAAGGCACCATAAATGCTGTAAATAATCCTCCATTTCCTGTGAAATTGCTGCATTCTGAAAATATAAAATTGGTAACATTTAACTAACATAGTTAATTTGTAATAAATTTTTGGGCTAATTGTTAGAAGAATAACATTAACAGAGAATAACATTAACAGCTATCAATATTATTATAGCTGGGAATAAAACCCTCCTGATCAGAGCAATCAGCTCACTGTTGTATGCATTCTGAGTCCTCCCAGGTGTCCCAGAGTGTTTGATTTAGCTTTTAAATCTCTAGTTGAGCTCCAAAATGTGTGAAAACTCAAATACCCAGACAGCTTTCTATTAGCTCTGCATCTGAGGAGACTCAAGAGTATAAATTAATCCTTTCAAAGTCAATTGTAACTTACCTTCATTAAATTGGCTCAAGATCATTCTGTTTGAGATAGTAACATATGACTGACTTAAACTTTTTGCTAAACACCTATTTTTCCCTTACCTCCTCCCTCAAAATCTATTTACTTTTGACGCTGACTGTCAGAGCTGCAAGAATAAGCACACTTAAGACTTTTGATTTCTCAGAGGGGGAGAGAGCTCTGATGCACCCGAATGTGTGATATACTACTATATAAATACCTGATCCTGAAGAGTCTGTCCCTCTGACTGGAAGGAGGGGAATCAATGCAGATGAAACAGCAAAGTGGAAATGGCTGTGTCACCTCTGGTGGATATCTAATGTCTACCCATTTAGAAAGTTTTTCCTGGTATTTAGTATGCCCTCAGAGCTCTCAGTTTCCTAAGACAGTGGCAGAATATAATCACTCACATTTGTGTTAGGGGCAATGCCAGCAGAATGAGTTCTGCCATGGAAGCAGGTGAAAACAAGCAGTGCTGCAGAGTTCTTTTCATCTTTCCTTCAGATCTTCTGAAGTCTTCAAGATCTCCTTTACTTGGTGATTTCTTTCTCCAAACAAGTTCATTTAGAGGAACATCTCTGAAGGGCAATGAACTTTGAGGGGCTGTCCTGTAACAACTACTAAGTCTGGATGGGTTGCTACGTAGTATAAAGGTAACATCAAGCTTTGGAAGTTTGAAGATTTGCAGAGGCACATTTACTTTTATTGCTGATGCATTTGGATGAATCACCTAATTCAATTCAATAAAACAAACTCAGTTTCCGGTCAGTCTGGTCCATATAGACTGAATATACTTTTAGCATTAAAAATGCCAGTAATATACAAATTAAATGAGATTGAATTTAGCACTTTAACTTTCCTAATACCTCACACGGATAATCTTCCTTGAGATAACCTCTTCTTACCTTATTATTGTCTAGTCTCAAGTCTTTCTGGCTTACTGTAGAATTGGCTTTTAAAGAGCAGTTCATTTTTTCTTTTTTTCCCCACTCAAAAATATAGTTGTTTTTTTCGATCAACATCCATTAAGCTTCCAATGTCTACAACTCAGAATGTTATTTGTAAGGAGTATCTATTCACTTTGAAGTGTTTCTTGGTTCCAACAATTCTGGAAGAGGACTTTCCGGATAGCTTTCTTGAAGGTGCGATCCTATTTCCAATTAATGCCGCCTGAAAGCCCATTCAGTCTCAAAAATACCCCATTTTAAACAATCACTTAAACTGGCATATCTTGCCCATTTTGACAGCTGATCTCAAAACCAAACAGGTTTCAGAAGAAAAAGCCTCAGTGTTTTAGTGAAATGTTTAATCATATGTAATCGCATCAAGCAAAAAAAGCTTAAGCCAAGTTATTGAATACAAGATGCAATTGATTTTTAAAATATCTTCATTTGTATCTTGCCATCTAAGCTGTAATAGAAAGATGTAGGGGTATTAAAGTTCTCACACCATCACTTTTCCACACTGGAGAAGAAGTTACAATGGATTATGAATTTTTATCCACTACCAGAGTACAGTGTACAGAAGTCATGGAGAGTGCCCAGCAACCGTGCAACTTTGACTTGAAAATAGTGCAGCACCAAGTAAAAACTTCAGATCGTTACACTGATACCACATCAGTATCGGGGGGAAGAAAAGTATCCTTAGAATTTAATGGCAGAGTTGGAGTCCTTATTTTTGCCCTTTTTCTTGGTTAGATTTCTGACTCCACTTCCTGCTGCTCAGTACTGACTAAAATGATGTCTTATCCTGGTCCTTTGGACTGTCTCTTCCCAATTTCAGCTTCCCAGCTTCAGTGTGTCCTGCCCTGACACTGGCTTTCTCAGCTCAGCCTTGTCCTAAGTGAGACTCCCAATATCCTGTAAACCTGGTCATGACTGTAACACTCACATGCTACTCCAAACTTCATAGAGTGGAGCACCTCAGATATGTCTAATCCCCCTCTTGTTCTGTTGGTAGAACGGTAGACCAGGGGACCAAACAAACAAACAAACAAACAAACAAAAAAAAAAAAAAAAAACAAAAAAAACCAGCCCTTTTTATTTATTTTTCTAGGTGCACTTTCTGTTCTTTGAGTATTTAAATCACCCAGTTGCAGAACATAGACATAGTATTTTATTTATAAAGAAGAGCTCTATTTCCAAATGAAACCATTAATCAATTTGGCATCTTGGGTGTGTTGGGATCTGCCTTATTTCTGGCTGTCTTCTATTGATAAAAGATATATGGAAACTATGGAAGCCAAGCTTCTGCAGGAATGTAGAGATACTTTGAAAGGTGTTCTGTATACAGGAGTTCAACTAATCCTTAATTTTCTTTACACTTTTGAAACAGATAGGAAAGATCACAGATGAAACACTCTGTTGAAAGCTTACAGAACACAAACATTTGAAGAGAAAAACAGCAAAAAAATTGATTTCTTCCCTAATAATGCCAACCCCCTTTTTTTTTTTTTTTTGCTGTAACTTATAAAGGTTTTACTGCTCATTAAAAAAAAAAAAAAACTAAAAAACCACAAGGATTTTTCTAATTAACTCTCCACAATATGCTTTAATTAGATAAAATAATGTAGGATATTGATGTTGGCATAAGCTATATAAGCTTTACAAAGTCTCTACATTTCTTCCTCACTCTCTCTAATTTAAATATCTTCTCATGGTGCAATAAATATTTTAAATGGAGCAGAAAGACATAAACATAATTAAAAAGTACTGTTGCACCATCTCCTTATAAATATTTTATAAGTTTTTACATTAAAATAATATGAGTCTGAACATAGTGAATTTGATGGGTATTAGAAGCATCTGTTGAATACTTGATAAAGAAAAAATTCAATTTCATTGAATAATAATTTTCAAAGCACAATACAAATCTTTGGATTATAGGGCATATTTTGGTATACTAGATTGTTTTTTATACCTCAAGGAGATAAGGCTGTTTTATTTCATTCTGTAAATTATTTCAAAATTTATGTTGTAGGAAGTTGTCATTTTATGGGCAAAAATTGTCCACCAATAAGAAATTATTAGTGTATAATTTAGGATGGTGTGTTTACATACAAAACCCACAAATGATTATGTATTAAGCATCTCATTGGGTAATTCAGTCAGACATACTTTAGTATAAGGAGAAAGACATAGCAAAATTCAAAGTGTACAGCACAAAACTCTTGACTGTTGTAAAATCTAAAACCAGAGCAGATGGAAAAACCCATTAAGACTGATTTTCAAATCTGAAACTCTAGTTCCCACAAATTAGTGTCAGCACTGTTACAGACCCAGATTGTGCAAACTTAGTGTGTGAGCATCTTAAATATGAAGAGATTCAAATAACCAGTCTGATGCGAATCTAATTATGCAACTGTATAAACAAATACGTGATTGAAACCACAGCTAAACAGACACAATATGTTATGGGCATGGGATTCTCATACACATCTTGTCCTGTTCAAGTCAAGAAATTCATTCAAAAGGGCCAATGAAGGCCTATGTACTTTCTAGTGCCAAGTCCACTTGGTCATTTGTTTCAAACAAACAGTAGGAAGAATGGTCACTGTTTCGTGAATAGTATTTATTTCATTTCACTTCCAAATGTAGCTGGACAGCATCTGGTATGTTGGACAACCCATTTAAGGCATCTGTCTCTGGTGTGCAAATGAAGAGGGAGCTGATAGCATAATTTTGGAAAATTTTCTTTCAAGATAATTTTTTTTTTCAGTATAATTTATTAAGTGTATTTGTGCGTAAGTTTGTATAGAGCATACTTCAGGATGTTTCACTCAGCTCTTGGCTTTATTTAGGTATGTTGTTATGCAAGTTTAACAGGATCCTGTGGGTTTCCATTTCATGTATGCTGACCATTGTCCCTAGGAAAAATATATAATATAGATATTAAATTTTCATAGAGATATAATGGTAATTAATTTTTGGCTGCAATAATAGACTCACAATCCAAATTTTATCCAAAAGATAAGGATGTTTTATAGACACATTGCATCATGAACTTTATGGTAACTTATTAAAATATCATTTGAACTTATTCAAAAAAATCTCTTTATCAAAGTGGCTTATTAAAAGTTCAGCATATGATGGGACAATCAGTTATCTGTCATAATCTGAAAAAACATGTTTTTGTGAACAGTAACTTTGACATGGGTAAGGTTGAAATGGATGAGGTTAGAGAGTTGTAAGATTCTCCAGACAGGATGTGACTGACAGCATCATAACCTGAGTATCTGATGAACAAATTCTTCTAGACCAATCTGATAATGAGAAAGATGCTTTTAGTTGCATGGTTTACAGAGGAAGTCTGATGTGCTTTACAGCAAACTTTTTTTCGTGCTCTTTCAGTGGCAGAGGGTTTAATAACAGTTTTGTGAGTCCTGCTAACTCTTCATGGAGAGAGTAAAAGTCGATTACTACAGGCTTACTACTTGAGGAAGACATGATCAAATGCTATATAGAAAATTGGAAGGTGGGATTGTGTAATTTTTCCCACAGTATAAGAGGAAAATGTTTGATATTAACTCTGAACTGTTTTAGAGTTCCTTATGATAAACTACTATAAGAGGTTGACATGCAGAAATAAAATGTTTATCTTAGGTTTTCTTTTCTTAATTTCTTTTTTTTCTTCTCCATTTTTAGCATACTAACATATATCAGAGAACCTTTGGTATGCTTCATGGATGTACTTTAACTTGTAGTTGTGGCCTTTATATATGTAATTTTATTAAGGGCACACAATTTACAAAGTTATTAACAGTTTTGGAGCTGTAATAACTTCCTCAAAATGCTACCAAAATCCTTAAAATGAAAGCAAATTAATCTTATAAATGTCTTATTAAAACTTCCTTATCTTTCAAAATTAAAACCACCTCATGAGCTTTTCAATAAATTCCAGTCCACTCATATAACCTACCCGTATGCTTACTTGATTTTGATACTGTTAACAAAGCAAATATATTTAATTCTTATTCTTCATATGAAAACTTACAGGAATTTTAATCAACCTGTTTTCTCAAAATGTCTTCCTGCTTAAGATACTATGTTGATAATGAACTTGGAATGGTCCATGTATTTGTGTGGATATTTCTATGCAAAATTTCAATGAAATGCAGCCACTATTTTTATATTTAAAATGAAGGCCATAACAAATTTTATGAAGCATGATAAACTATATTGAACTACAAGAACAACATTTAGTGTTTTGTGATACAAAACGTGAGATCAGGCACATATAACACACCACCAGAGATCTGATAGCTAAATAAAGGAGAGAAGGATGGAAATAATTTCATTCTCAGTAATAGATTTGAGCGGAAGGAAGATCTTATCTCATTTCTTCATCAGTTTTGCCACCCCATAGCTGCTAGTTAGCTGCCATCAGACCTTACTAACTGCTCACTTGCAGCATTATTTGGGAAGAAAATCTCTTAAGCACGGTCCAGGTGCAGCACACTGCTCCCTTGAAAAAAGAAGGATCAAAAGAAAGGAGAAACACAAAACAGAAGCACAACTCTTGCTTTTATCAGTAATAAAATGACCAAAATAATTTTAAAGAAGGATACATCTTAAAGTTTGTTATTCAACTAGATGTTTGGCTTTTTTTCACCCCGGTGTCATAGTCTGTCTATGCCCATGTTTTCTCACATTTTTACTTTTGCAGGTTCTCTATATTCAACATTGTTTACATCCTTTTTTCGTTTCAGAACTATTTGTAAATAAGTAGGATTTCTCTTTAAAAATGTAACCAGGCCCTTGTGCTACAAATGATCTGTAGCTTAAAACTAAATGTGCCAAATTTCATTCCTGAGGGAGGTCACTTGATACTGCTGCTTGATACCCTTCAACTGATAAATCTCTCATTAAATTAGACACCTCCACAGTTGAGAGAATTGCCTTTTATGAGTCTCCACTGCATTTTTGAGTATAAGTGCAAGGCACAACTATCTGTTAAAAATGATTCTGTAAAACATGACTAAACTCTGGAACCAGAATAATGATTTCAGACACTACAGGGGAAAAGCTAACTGCTTTATCTGAAGGAGATTTTGTTTAGTAACTACTTGCTACATAATACCTTGTTAGACATTTGATAAATATTTTGAGTATTCAGTTCCTAGAGTACATGAAGTACAATTACACCACCATGAATTAATTTATTTTCCCATATAGCACATAATATTAGATATTGTATTATTTTGTTCATACTAATGTTATCAAAATAAAATATAAGGTGAAATAAAGTGAAACAATTCTACTGTCTCTTAGTTCTTGTGCTGGTAGAGCAGAAAATATGTTTGTCTGTCATCTCTCTAAGACAGCCAAATATTCAGCTACCAAATTTTGGAAGCAAATTTTACATGTAGACCAAAAGAATCCCCAAAAATTCACATATATTTAAAAAAAAAAAAAAAAAAAATCATTAACTTTCTATTGGATATAAAGCCAAGAAAGAGCTTGCATTTAATTAAGGGAAATTAGCACTCTCTTACTGAATACAAAAGAATAAATAGCAATCCATTCTTTATTTGCACATATATGTCCTTACAAAATCTGAATTACAGACAGCTATGGCCTATATAATTCAGACAGATCTGCAAAATATGATAAAGTCTGATGATAAATATTCAGCATTCCATGCCAGCTGAGAATCCTGTAAAGGGTTGTCTGCCACCTACAATATCCCTAACATCAGTAGCCTGCTGCAATCCTTCACAGGGACAGCTGCCAATTTCCATCTGGAGAGATACCTTACCTTGTTAGAGAACAACTGTATCTCATTTGAACTAGTCCATTAAAAAAATCCAGCAAGAATATCTGTAGCACCAAGAAAATATGGAAAAATCTGTGGAGAGTGAGGGTTCAGTGAAATCACAATAAAGTTGGAAATTTAACCTCTCATGGCCACTGATGTCTTCCTGAGATATACCACTTCTAGATCAGATGAGTAAAGGTAAATATTTTCTTCTGTCTCTGAAGTCTCTGGTACAGTCACTTATTCACTAACTGACTACCAGTCCTGCAATATTGTTATATTCCTTACAATTCTGACCATTAAGAAGGATTATCTAAATAATATTTATTACCTCAAATTTTATATATGCAAATAAAATTACACGCTTGTATACCAGAATATGTAGACTGTCATTACTAAAATTCATTCAAAGACCATTTTCAAGGCACTCAGTACCTTCCAAAAGTTTGAGATATTATTTAATTTGTATTGGAAATTATGGTTTCAATCCTTTGAGGGATTTGAACATTGCAGAGTACTGTCAGCTTACCATGATTAATATGGGAACTGTGGGATTTTATCAAGGTTGTCCTGGATCCTAAGTTGTCCAAAGTGAATGAGAAAAGCAAAAGAGCAATTAACCTTGCAGTACAGAATTGTTAGGGGGAAAAGAAAAAAGGCCAAACAGACAGTAGCAGTCCAACAGAAGACAGAATTACATCACTATATTCTTTTCAATTATGTGACCACTGAGTAACACTTTGGCTATAAATATAAACTTCATGCTGTTGGTCTTTCCTTAATACATTTTCTTTCCTCTACATGTCTTTTTATTAATTCTACCATTTATCTCGTTTTTTTTACTTTCTAAAACATCCAACTTTGCCAAGTACAAGGGCTAATATTCTGTAAGAGTATCCCTAACCTACAACTAGGAAAGCAATTTAAAATCAAAGGTCTCAAAAATTCCATGCCAGAAAATTCAATTCTTTGAGCAACAGATAAGATGATATGTCAGTCTGTTTCCACAGCAGATGTATGGGAGAGTAGAATTCAAGAACAAAATTATCTGTTTTATCTTTTCTAATGTCTTTTAATTTCACATGGGTGTTTTCTGATAGGGAAAGTAGCATCAGGCTTCCGAATAGGTTTGTTTGGTTTTTTTTTTCCCTTGACCATAGTCAGTACCATTTAAAGTGAAAGAGAAAACAGGAACTGATCACATGAGATACATAATTAATTTTATAATGTTTTGAGAAGGTTTCTGTCTCAATTCTGTGTCTTCACAATAGATAAAAATATTTTTTTTGTTAATAATGGTATTTGATACAATTAAGGATACCTAGGGATATCTTGATCTGAAAAGGAAAAATAGAAATAAATAGTGTTGTTACTATTATGAGTGTTACTATTATGAGTATTTTTTCTTTATCTTTTTCTATTAGTTTTAATTACTATCTCCACCCTCCCTTTCCTTCTTGTTTTAACCAATCACTAACTCTTTCAGTCAAATTACAGAATCTTCTCTGAATAAAATCTTCTCTTGGGTAATTTCAAGTAAAATATAACTTTCACAGCATCATCTGTAAATGATATGTGTTAGAGGAAAAATAAATTATCCAGGCCATTGGAACAGAATAGCACAAGTTTTCTTAATGTTATGGATATAAAGATCTGTTAGAAACCTTTAAGCATTATTTCAGATTGAGTAAAATTTTCAAAAGAAATAAACTACCTAAGAAAATTATTTCTGCCTTTCAAAAGACAAATTTACATGTTGTCTGACTCAAAAATATTTAAAGATGAAACCTATTTCAAACATTTAGTAAGTCCATTCCTGAGCCTAATTTACTTGTGAGAAGTCAAAAAACCCCAAAGATTAAAGATTTGGCTGAAAAACTAAGTAATCTAGGAAACTCCTTTTTTGCTTCCTATTCAATCTGTTCTTCCTCTAGCGCCCACGGATTATTTTCCTTTTTCTCATGTAAAAGAGGATTACAATTTTACAATCAAAGGATCAAGGTGTGTCAGACAATCAGCTCTATAAAGGATACAAGAAGAATTTTTAAACCAGCAGACAAGCTACAATTCATATAGAGAAATATGGGTTGTGGTTGGATAGGGTTGAAATTTTTCTATGAAATAAAAAAGACATGACAGTAAGTGTTTTCATTTCTTTTTCTAGTATATGCACAGACTGCCACAAGCTACAGGGACAATCTACCCTGCAATAAAATGCACTTGGAGATGGAATTAGGGATACATTTACAGTCTTACTGAGTGTATTTTCTCATTTTGCATACTTAATTGCACAAATCAAATCTTAGGAATGTTGATTTGTGTGAGCTATATATCTGATAACATAAAACAGATAAATCCCAAAAAATACTCAATAGGAAAACAAATTTTAATCACTAAAAATTCATTGGTCATTCTATTTTTCTAAAAATTTTAAATCAATGCCTTATTTTGCATCCTCTAGCAAATGTTTCTGTTTAAAACATCTTGAAATATTTCCCAGTTTCATGTCATGCTTGTCTTGGTCTCTTCCAAAAATTATAATATCATCATAAATATTCAAAGACTCTATACACCATTGCATGACTTGTTAATTAAACCTTGATACTTCTCAGGTGCTGATGAAACTTCAAGCATCAATCTTCTGTAACATTGTGGTTTTGCATGATTTACAAATAGCATGCTCATTTTATATTTAGACTCAAGCCCAACTAAAGAGTTCATAAAGAATGTGAAGACTCTTCAGAACTCTCACTTGGATGCTGCAGACAGTGAAAAACTGAAGGCCCTGTAATGAAGAAACCTGATACATGGTTGTAGAAGATAGGGAAATTACTGCCATGATACCAGTCCCTTTCAGCAAACTGTGGAAGTCTGTACACAATCCACCAAATTTTTCCATGTTTTTTTAAGAGAATTTTAGTCTGTGATTATCAGAATACCTTTGTGCAGTCAAGGCTGCAGTCAAGTCCCTGCTCTTCTATGTGCTCTGGTTTTAAACTCCTCAGGAACAAGAAATTCCTCTTAGCAAAGTATGTGTTATACAACTGCAAACAAATAGTTCTGCTTTACCAAACCATTCAGTAGGCAGATGAAGAAATTACATTAATTAATGTATTTTAATTATATCTAGATATTTATAGATATACACACACACATACATATATATATATATATATATGTGTTCATATAGGTGGGGTTATGAATCAGTGAATATGAGTGAGAGAGGAGAGGATTTTCCTTAGGATCCAGCACTCATCAACTTCCAGCAAATCACTCTGACAACTGGAGGCTGTGTTCCAGTGTAGTATAGATAGATACCAAGTGTTCCACTTGGTATCTATCACAGAGACTGTATTGGTCCTGCTTACTGCAACCCACTGAAATACCTCAAGCCACTAGTAAACATATACAAAAATGAAAGTACACAGGTTATAGCACATTTACAGTACGCTGTCTTGTAATGATCAACTTAGTTTCTTGTTGGCCTGCAACCTCTGTAATAGGAAAGGAGAATTTACCACAGACTCCATACATATCTTTTTGGAAATTCTAAATAATAGTCTTCTGTCCTCACAGAGGAAAGAGAAAAGTAGCCCTCAGTCTGGAACTCTGATCAGTTTATTCTCTGAGCACTAGAAAAATTTTTTTTTTCTCACAGTTAATTTCACTTGTTAAAATGTGTATATGCACATACAGGTCCGCTGTAAAACTTATTTTACATACAGTCATATAGCTACAATAAAATTCAACATTTTGATTTGTCTAATCTGGCTTATGCCACTTTTTAATTTTAAGTAACTGCATGACAACTGAGCATCTAATACTCAGTGTTGCATCTAATGCAAGATAAGGAATGATGATAAATCAAAAATATGTGGATGTTTGACAACATGGAAAAATTTTAAGGAGCATACCAAACATATCTATAACTAAATGTGCATACTAAACATATCTATAACTAAATATTTTCAGATTATCACTTTTTTGCATGGGATCCATTAGGAAACTACTTCCAAAAGGCTTCCATTCTTTTGTGCATAGACATCTGCAGATATTACAACTGTAATACAACAGTTTAATTTTCTTTAGCACTGTTCATCCAAACGTCATCTCAAAGCACTTTATGGGGGTGCAATAGCAGATGGAATGAGAAACTAAAATGTAGTTTTACAATGAAGTGACTATGAAATGGTTCTGTGGGGTTTTGTGTTTATTGCATCTCACTGATCCTATAACAAATTTGCTTAGTTTAGCTTAGTTTATAGACAACATATTGATTTATTTATCAACTACTGTGCTTCAGAATCTACCTAGCCCTGCGTATCAAATCAAACTGAATTATTTCCTTAGATGCATTCTCAAGACTAATAAAAGTCTTTACAAAGGAAAAAAAATTGTGTTCAAAATGTAGTCCCATAACTCAACAGCTGGTCTTTAACAGAGATGAGAAGCAGTGTGTGCATTGTTTCACTGGTCTCGTTTTACTCCACGGTTATTTGTGTCTTGATTTAGCCCTCTTAGAGAGCTCTCTAATCTCTTAGAGATTCTGTCTCTTCTCCAAAGAGAAGAATTTTCACTTGCTGCAGATTCTTCTAATTTGTCAGAAATGTATATTCTGCAGACAACGGTTATTACATCTCTTCCTTTTTAACATTACTAAGACTTCTTAAACAGGCGGTACAAGTCCCTGGAATTTCAGGTTACCAGAAACTGTTTTCATTGAGAAACATCAAATTGATTATTTTACCAAACCTTTAAGTCTAGCAGGTGCTATGTAAGTAATACAAAGCAACAGCTTGTTTCAAACTCTTACAAAATAATTGATAAGGTAGACGGTGAAGGATAGAGGTGATATAAGGAATAGCTAGAAAGGACCCTGCTCTAAAAGCTAAAATAATCACAGGGCAGGCACCGTCTTTCTGGAGGACAGCATGACAGGTGTGATTGCTCTACAGTGATGTGAGACACCTTAAGATACATGTGATTCACATGTAGATTTTGGCATAACATGGACAACCTCAAAGAACCATAGGTGCAATAGTGAAAGAAGCACGAAGAAGGTCCCAAAGATGTTGTCATCAACAGCAGATTCAGACATGACAAAGTTGTCTGATCAGTGAAAGAACTGGGGCATGTATGACTGTTTTGAAAGTGAAAACAGGGTGTCTGCATTAGGTCAACTCTGCAAAGACCAGCACATTCACAGCTCTGACTGTCGGCTTTATCACTAACACACAATGTGAAGTACTTGGTATTTTTATGCCCTTCACAGGTTAGAAATGCAATCTCAGAAAACTGGAATTTCCTTCCAAGGGTATTAAATAATAAATTGACACTGGATCTTTGTTTTTTCTCTAACAGAAAAAAGAGTCGATGTCAGTCAAGCCAAAGGGTAATACCTTGAAATAAAGTTTCGAGGTTTGTTCTTGCTGTTAGTTTTGGGATTGTTTGGGTTTTTTTTTTCTTTTTGTATTACCCATACTGTGTGTATCAACAATAATTAAGGTACTTATTTTGATTTCATTAGTTACAACTATAAAAATATTTTCATTTCCTGCTATAACAATAGATTTTAAAAGCATTGCTGTGAATTAAAAATTTCCATCCTCTAATTAGTCAGCAGAAATTCTACAGAATTCATTCCCATTCAACAAGTCTGCATTAAAGATTTCAGAGCCTTGACAGCCCCTCAGTCCTCACGTAGAACATTCATCAAAGGCCATATATCTTATCAAGCAGATGGTGTTCAGGAAACTGTTAGAAGAGCTTAATTCTTCCTTCTGTGAGAAAGTGTGGGCTGAGAAGGAATTTCATTAAAGCCCAAAGACTTTCACCATTATGAAAACTCTCTGAATAGAATCAGGCCTGAAATGCAGAAGTGTGCAAGATTCCCCTGAATCAGCTCTGGCAAGAAAACACATGACAAGGCAATTTGCTATTCACAACCTGCCCTGCCAAAAATCAAATTTGATATGTACCATGGGCAAAATATTTTAGGAAAAGGCAGTACTGGAATAAATAACACGCCATACCTATTCACATTATCAGCACATGACACTGTAATGCAAGGCTAGTGTATAATTTGGCTTCCTGTATTAGATGTCAGTCTTAAAAAATTCCTTTCAGTGTTTCACATGAGAATGTAAGAATTGTCATAGAAGAACAGACCAACTCACCACCAAACAACTCAACGGAGGGAAAAATTATGTATGAATATATTTGCAAAATTTGACTCAAGATAACAGTTCTGATACCTGTTGGGTTTTTTTCTTCTTTCTCTCTCTCTTTTTTTCCCCTCTGTTTCCTCAGAATATTTCCAGTCTCCCATGTGTTCAGGAGAACAGGGACTTCCCACTGAATGCAACTAGGAAGAATCACCTAATACAAAATCAAATGGTTTTATTTTTTGCACAGTAACAAAGCACCCTATTTGTTCTAATTACACTGTGGAATATTAAAGTGCTTCTCATGTTGCTACAAAGATTTTTGAGTTTTGAAATAGTTTTATTCTGTTTGTGGGTTTAATATTTGCTTTTATTGTTTTTTATATTTAGTTTCTGAGTAATGTGCAATTATCATAGAGGTATATGCATTCTGTTTGCTTTGTTACTGTGCATCATTAACACACAAATAGTTCTAATTAAAGATCACTGAATGTAAAATATGAATAAAACTTTTTTCCAATCCATATCACTTACGGATTATGCTGTAGAAGACTTTTTTTTAATATGTTTGACAGCATTTGGGTACGATCAATTGTGGGAACTCATGCCTTCTGATCAACAAATCAATATGATTACGCAGAAGCATCTTATTGCTTAAAATACCCCTGTGTTCAAACATCTCACAACTTTGACATAATACCTTATAAACTTTGCTTAGTTATACATTCTACTTACTTATACATTTCACTTGCTCCTTATACTACTTATACACATCACTCAACTTATACATTTTCTTATACTTCTTACAACTTCTACGTAACACAGCACTTACGCATTTTACTTATACATTTTACCTACTTATACATAATACACTACTTATGCATTTTATGCATAATACACTTCTACCTACTTTTACGTACTACTCTACTTATACATTTTACAACTTTTGCATAAAATACAGTCCATATACATTTTGCAACTGCTGTGCATGAGATCTCACATTGCTGGATTGGTCCCTCTATTTTGTCCATGAGCTCCGCACGCATTTTTCTGAAAATATGATTGGTTTTAATCCAGTGCAGCACACTCCTTTTTTATCTATTCCTTGCTGTCTTGGTATTTAGTTTTTCAGCTTCCTCTTTCCCAATTCATTTTCAATTTAGCACAGTTTGCCTTTCAGTCCTTGATGAATTCCTGAGGGCTCTAACAGGTGGGACTCCTGATCCAGGCAAGCAGCATCGAGATGATGACAGCAACAAAACCCATCCAGTGATCAGCAGCCAAGATAGTCCAGGAACCCCCAAACAACACGACAGCAGAAAACAGATATAAGCCAATCCCACCTCTCCCCTCAAACCTTCAGACTGGAGCTTAAAAACCCTCTTGGGGCTGATGTGCTGCAGCTGAAGGTGGAAAGGCCAGGTGAAGCCAGTGAGGGTAATTCCAGCCTGGTCCCACTCTGAGGGCTCTGGTAAAAATAACTAAAAATGGTTTGGCTGGGGTACACTATCAAGGTTCAAATACTTTACATCAATCAATAACAATTCATCCTGACTTTCTGAAGCAGTCACATAGCTTGTTGCTGTGTCAGTTACCTCAGAAAGGGACCTATATTACTATAATTGAAAGCCTGGGAGTCACTCAGAGCTTTCCTCAATAAGGTCCACCATGGAATATTTCAAAGTAGCCAACATTGTTTTTCTTTCTTATTTTTGCCTGACTCTTGCTTTTCTAACTAGTCTCTTTAGGAAGAAGAATGTATCATCATAGTTCATCATCATGCTGGATTTTATAAACAAATAAATGCAGCCAATTATTGAGGAGAAATTTCAAAACAGAGTCAGTTCACTGAAGATATTCATTCAGTATATGGCAGAAATCAAAAACAGTAAGTAGGTATGGCATTTAGAGGAAAATGTGTAATCTTGGCTTTCAGTTGGATTCCCAGCATTACTTCTGATTATTTTATTCTCTTAGAATAAAGAGTTTGAGAAGTGAAACTAGAACACAAGATCTTTCTTCAGTGGATTTGGTCACAAGTCTTTGTTTTCTCTTTCTCTAAATTCAAGAATCTTCTAAACTTCATTGTATTGTTCAGATTTAGAAAACTTTAGTTATGGAAGATATTACAATTTTCTTGACATTTTATATCCTTGAGGAAGATGTGATTTCATATCTCTCCAGTTGAGAAGGGATACAAATAATGAGTTCTTTAAGAAACAAACTATCTGTATGAAGTGGGCAGCGTGACTCCTGGTGAACTATCCAAACGCAATGGTGTAGGCCTTTGTTATAGAGGGTAAGGCAGAGGAAAGAATGCTGTTACCAGATGGCATCCAGAGATATATTCCAAAATCAGTACAACTTCAGTTATCATGATTCCATAGTTAAGTAGTCTCAAAATAAGTGCACAAGCCTTATGCAAGTTATTAATACATAACTAGTGTTAAAAGTTAAACTAGAGTTAAAAGATCTTTGTCTTGAGATAAGTGAGAAGAAAACACTCTATGTATAGAAATGCTGTGTATTGCCTGTTGGTTGGATGGAGTCACCTGTATCAGAAATAGCACTGAAATTGATTGTATTTGAGTAACATCAGGGAATTCCTATGTTCTTCCTTCTAATCACATGCTGGAGTGTGTGGATACGGGTGACTGTTTTTACCTGATAATAAGTACAGAGATTGGTTATGTTAGACCTCATGAAAAAACCACCTGAAATGGAAGAAAGTCTTTGCAGCATTTCCTGAGCACTAGATCAGATTCCTATAATGAGTCACATTCCCGTAATGAATCAATTATCTGGGGAACTGACGTTTCTTACTCTGGCTGTTACCTGGAGTTTTTTTAGTTTAAATGGAAATACAGCCTCAACTGGAACTGGATGAACACTTCTCATTTTGTTACACTTCTGCCCAGATTCTTATTGATACTCATGCTCAGAATGAACACCATGCTAAACTGGGTTTAACATTTTGCAGCACTCTGCTTATGATCTAAGTTTGGTACATTTAAAAGCTAAATATGACAGACTGAGAGTTTGAAATTAAAAATATGTAGATGTTTTGCAATAAGATTTATTGAGGATGAGACTGCTCTTTTTGGCACCATTTTTGTCACTGGGGTTTTTCCTTATACTCTGCAACAGCATGGAAGACCATCAACTTTGTTCTCATCCATCTAATGACTAGAAAAAACTCTACATGGAAACTGAAATCTCATCCAAATATCATGAGAGAACCAGAATCTATTTTCACTAACCTGATATGCACTCATTTATATTTCTCTCCTAGATCATTCTTCAAATCTGTTTTCCATGTTCATAGTTCCATTTCATAAGAGTAGATGTTATTAAATTATTAAAAGTGAAGAGAGCTGACCATTAAAAGAACGCACTGCAGTTTGTCATTTTACAGTCTTCCCCAGAGGAACATATACTTTATTTGATATTTGTTCCTTCCATCTCCTTAGATTATTATGTACAGTTTAATAAAAAATACCTTCTAGCATTCTAAGCCACTTTAAAATATGGTGTACAAACCAGTATTTTCTATCATGGAGTTGTAGTGCAATTGTGTACTCCTGCTCTCCTACTCTTATCTGTAACGTAAGCAGGCCTCTTGCTGAGTTATGTTTAGCAGTTTCATTCCTACCCTTAGTGGAAGAGAGGTACAAATGAAAATGGTCTCCAAAGATACCAGATAGAGGCACTACAATGCCTACAAATCAGGACTGAGGTATGGAAGAAGTTATAAAGACCTTCAATCTCTTGCTCTAGAAATTGCTATCTCACTCTCAATTTATAAGGTGAGGGATGGCTCAGCTTTTGTCATCTGACCACCTACACCTTTCAACAAGAGAAAAGGAGACCTTATCCCACTCTACAACTACCTGAGGAGATGTTGTAGCCAGGTGGGGGTTAGTCTCTTCTCCCATATAACAAGTGACAGGACAAGGGAAAACATCCTCAAGTTGAACCAGGTGAAGTTTAAATTGGATATTAGGAAAAAATTCTTCAGTGAAAGGTTTGTCAAGCATTGGAACAGGCTAATCAGAGAAATTATTGAGTCACCATCCTGGAGGTATTTAAAAGATGTGTAGATGAGGACTTAGGAAAATGGTTTAGTGGTGAAGCTGGCAGTGCTGGGTTAATGGTTGGAGTCAATGATCTCAAAGGTCTTTTCCAACCTAAATGATTCTATGATTTTGATCCCCTGACCATCATTGTCTTGTGTCACATGAGGTATTTTTCCTATTTAATAATTTGTAGACTACCTGTTTAGATTATAGGCAACAGAGATTTTGTAGTCAGTTTTGATGCACTGGTTTATTTCCCAGATTTTAATCCTCTGAAATTCGCAATGAAAAACTGTGACATAAATTTCTGTCTTACTTCTATTGAAAGAGAAAACTGCAAGTAATAACAAGGTACCTTATTACACCGTGATTCAATTTATAAGAGGATTTTTTCTTACATACATAAGATCAGTTGAAAAATATTAAAAAATGCAACTAGGATCTTGAGCTCTGATTTAGTATTGGTAATACATAGGAAGAAGGGGAGAAAATGCTACTGAGGAAATGGGGTATGAATAGAAATGAGCAAGATACAGCATAAGAAATAGGGAAAGCAGCTCTGTAGAGAAGGACCTGGGGGTCCTGGTGGACAACAACCTGTCTATGAGCCAGCAGTGTGTCCTTGTAGCTAGGGAGGCCAAGGGAATCCTGGGATGCATTAGGAAGAGCATTGCAAGTAGGTAAAGGGAGCTGATCCTGCCCCTCTTCTCAGCCCTGGTGAGGCCACATTTGAAGAACTGCGTGCAATTCTGGGCTCCTCAGTACAAGGAGATATGGACCTTCTGGAGCAGGTCCAGTGGAGAGATACTAAAATGGTCAAGGGTCTGGAAAGTCTGAGGGAGCTGAGCCTATTCAGTCTCAAGAAGAGGCTACTGAGAGGGGACCTCAATAATGTGTATAAATACCTAAAGGGTGGGTATCAAGAGGATGGAGCCAGGCTCTTCTTGATTGTGCTAAGCAATAGGAAAAGAGGCAATGGGCATAAAATGATAAACAGGAAGTTCCACCTGAATATGAGGAAAAATTTCTTTGCTGTGTGAGTGACTGAGCACTGGAAAAGGTTGCCCATAGAGGTTATAGGGTATCCCCCACTGGAGATATTCAAGAGCCATCTGGACACAATCCTCTGCCATGTGCTTTATGATGACCCTGCTTGAGCGGGGCAGTTGGACAAGATGACCCACTGTGGTCCGTTCAAAACGGACGCAGTCTTGTGATTCCATGAAAGTGTTCCCTTTTAGGTAGAAAAAAAATCATAGAATGCAATAAATAACATAGCATAGGTCATAAAAAACACTAAAACCTTTTCATTCACAAAGGAACCCAAGTCATAGACTAGGAGTAGATTTGAAAATATGTTAAGTGCAGTAGTAAAAACATACTGATGTAAAACTGAGACTCTGGAGGGTAGTTTCAGCTTTCACAAATTCTTTCAGCTTTCCCTTTAGGAGTAAAATGATGGGGATGTTAAGGCATTTTTTTCTCTCTTTATCAGTCTGTTTGACTTTCCTAAAGAAAGACAGCATTATTTTTTAAAGATTTCTAAAATATTTAAAGTTCTGTGAAGTGTCCTAGAAGAACAACCTAAACAGCTAAGCTTATAAAATGTTTGAATTTTCTTTTATTCAACTAATTGAGTAAGATATTATTGAAGACAGTCCTGAATTTGAGTAAAGAATTAAACAAACTATGGCTAACAGCAATCATGATCCTGTTATCATTGCTGATGTATGGTTCACACTAAGTCCTCCTACACCACTGAGACATACAGCTGATTCTGCACCTCTTCACAACGAGTACTTGGAAACGGGAAATATATATCTATATAGCAGATGCTTAGGATGCAATTCTTGACAAAACAATGAGAAGAAAAAAAAAAAACTCTTCAAAAAAAAGAGTCCAACTTCCAATTAGGTAATGCCCTGTCTGGGAGATCCTGAGCCAGTAAATACTTCTGCAGACTGGAATGACTAGAATCCTTACAAGACAAAGAGGACGTAGTTGGAAGCCCATTACAATGACCCTGAGAGATGTGCCAGCAGAGACTTCGCTCCTAATCGGACAGAAATTTCATTGCACAAGAACTAAAATAAAATTCAGTCGTTTGTTGAGCACATTTAAGGGACAGCAGAAAGTTAAAATCTTCTCTTGGAGAGACCACAATTTATATAAGCTCTGAAATAAGCCTTGGGAAAACAGATATAACTGTACTAGGAAAAAAGGCCAATGCAAACCCAAATATAAACCAAAACAAACAAAAGAAACACCCAAATTACAAACAAATAAACCAAGGTGAAAAAAAATCCAAGTCTTCAAACAAAGAAAGCAAGGTGTGAAATAGAATATAGAATATAGAAATATAGAATGTTTTGAAATTGTCAAATTATAGACCTTGAGCATGTACCCATGACCTCTTTCTCATAATATAAATTCTGAGAAAACAGGTTCTTCAAGCTCAGAAGATCCTTGCTATTTAATGGAGAAAGAAAAGACATTTAACAAGAATCAAGGATATGAGAAGCTGTTCTAAAATGTGAAGGTGTTTGGCCTTGAATCCATCAGGAAATGACTTCTAAGACAAAAAGCCTAATGACTCAGTATCAGTTTTGGGTTTACTTAATTGATACTCTCATTGCAGAGATAGATATTCTTTTGCAGTACCATATGAAAACTCTATAGGAGAGATAGAAGAAATACAGAAGCTGGCTAAACAGCATCAAAGTGGTATAAGACCTAATTTCAGCATCCCTAAAAACCAGTTTGCCACTGGTGGGTGGACCCTAGCTGAGGTGCCCACCAAAGATGCTCTATCACTCCCTTCCTCAGCTGGATAGGAGATAGAAAATATAATCAAAGGCTTCTGGGTTGACAGGGAGAGAACACTGAACAGTTGCCATCACTGGCAAAACAGACTTGACTTGGGAAAATGGGTTGAATTTATTAACTATCAAATCAGACTAGGTTAATAAGAGATAAGAATGAAAATTTAAAATACCTTCCCTTACCCCTTCCTTCTTCCCAGGCTCAACCTGACTCCAGATTTCTCCACCTCCTTCCCCGAAAGCATGAGGGGGCAGGAAATGGGGCTTGGAGTTACCTCATGACATTTTGTCTCTGCTGCTCCTTCCTGCTCAGGGGAAGAACTCCTCAAACCCTTCCCCTGATCCAGCATGGGATCCCTCTCATGGGAGACAGCTCTCCATGAACTTCTCCAGCCTAAGTCTTTCCCATGGGCTACAGATTTGCATGACCTCCTCCTTCTCCACTGGCCATGGTCTCTACAGAACTGTTTCTCTCACATATTTTCACCCCTCCCTATAGATGCAGTTGTTCTCGCACACTAACTTTTCCCCCTCCATGACTATGTTTTCACAGGGACACTACCACAGTCACTGATGAGTTTGAGCTTGTTCAGTGTCAGGACCATCTTGGAGCCATCTGGCTCTATCAGGCATGGGGAGAACTGGCACTGATTTACAGAAACCACCCCTGGATGCCCCTCACTACCAAAACATTGTCACATAAACTCAGCATAATGACTTAACACAGAAGCATCTTAAAAGTAGCTGGATCACCTTCCAAGCAGCCACCTACTGGATTACTGTTCTAGAACATCATAAACACACTTGTGAAAGACTTTCTTCTAATTTCAAGCCTAATTTTATTCATGGACATTAGGCATATACAGTATAATCTATAGGAAACAATTTTAAAATTTTCTGCCGTAGTCAAGAAAAATCCTTATTTACTTTAAGAATAGGAAAAAAATGCTTAAAACCAGATGAGGTTTACAAATCTGTTTCTTCTTTATCTCTGTATGATTTCTTAGCGTTCTGCCTTATGCAGTCCATATGCCAATACAGAAAATGCACCTAGTTAAAAGAGATTAATCTAGTTAGCACCTCAGTAAGTAGTAGACAATTTAATATTATTTAATGTAAATAGCCTTCAAAATATAAGGTTTAAAATTTACATGGATTTAATATATTTTAAAATATTTTTTAATTGTCTAGAACTTAGTAAGCTATGCATCTTATTCTATTTCTATGTAGATGGCCTTATTACTGACAAAAGTACTTAAATCTATGTTCCAGTAAAAAATCTGTATTGCACTTTGTAGAAAAGTACTGCCTTTTAATTTAAAGACATTGTAATTTGGATGAGATTAGAATATTTTCTTCTTCCTGCATTTGATTATTTTTTCTTCACATTGTTTTTTCTCCATACTGTTTTGTTATTTTACAGCTATAACCTTGCCATACCAATGTTTTCTTTTTTCTCTCTTTTTCTTTTTTGTTGTGTTTGTCTGCTGAATTGATAGTTTCATATTGCTTTTGAGAGCTCCTCAGAAGAACTATATTTTATGAATTATCCCTTCAATAATCTCCTTGATTAGTATTTAAAGAACTTACTGGCACAGCAACTCTGTAATTGTCCTACTTCGCTGCTTGATATATGTATGCTATGTGGCTAACTTTGAGTTTAGGTTTTGAAGTACGCAAATTGCTGAAACTGAAAGTTAGGGATTTACTTTTGCTGGTATCTATGACATTGTAATGTCTCCAAAATTGTTTTCAGTGTCTGGAAAGTGTGTTTGAAATATGATGTCTCAATAGGTGTGTAAAACTTCTGGCTGTTATTTCAAGGGTGTATTTATGGAGAAAGTAACAGTATTACTTGGATAACTTTTAGTATTGGAACTGCTTGAGTCATCTTCACTTCTTAATGACTGCTGCAAAGCATATCTGGAAGCAACAAAATTTGCAGTTTGAGATCTAAAACATAATCCTTGCACCTAGCCCTGAGAGGATTCTCATGTGCCACAATTATCACCCTTTGATTGTTTTATTTATTCCTGAAAGCATCTCTTTCAGTCTCCTTTTCAAGTTCCTGTAAGTTCGAGAATTCCTTCTGAAATTCTCTCTTTTGTGACATCATTACATCTTTCTGAGAAAGGCACTCTGGAGACTTATGTTCAAATAATCTTTCATATTAAGAGTTTTCAGTAGCCAGGTACAGTGGCATTTCTTGTTTTTCATGCTTTGTTGAGGGAATTATCTGTGATCCTTTAAGGTTGCAAACAAAAAAAATAGTAAACTTGAGGTATTTATCTCCTGGAAATAGGATTAAAATACTGCCCCTCTTGTTTTCTTGTGCTTTATCTTGGTGATGTTCTTATTGTAATATGTTTAAGTACTGTACTTTCTCAAGTACTAGTCATGCAGTTCTCCAGAATAATGTGAGATTAGCCTTCTTTTTTTAAATACTAACAGCAAAAGAAAATAAACGTGTGTAATCATGTCTTGAGTGATCCTTGCTGTCTGTAACTTAAATGAGAAAAAGTTTAAGGAGACAGGAAAAGCAGAAAGGGAAAGAAAAGGGAAGGAGAGATACACAATTTCTTTCTCACTAAAGAGCAACATGAATTTTTTGACCATGAATCAGCCAGCAATCAGGAAATGCACAGGTAAAATGTGATTTATATACAGTGTTTTCTGAGCTACTGTGTATCGAGTCTCAGAACTATTTCAGCCAACAATTTGTACTGGAGGAGAGTTTGGCAAGGAACTGGGACAACCTAGGGCCAACCAGTAGCAATCTGGGAAGGCAGTTTATCACCTACTGGTAGATGCTCTGATAGAGTGTTCATCCACTACTTCACTATTCATGCTCAGTAGGCATGGAAAAAACTGCAGCCTAGAGCAATGACCACAGAGAAGATCTGATACCCTCAGTCAACCCCTGCCAATATACAGCAATTGCAGTGCACTTTCAGAGGGCACTTGATGTAGTTCTGAGATTTTGCTTAAAATAAATCTAAACTTATATGTCTTTATAATTAGTTTAACTCAAGTCTGCGATTACAAAATGCCACCAAAATATACATCCTGTCAATTGAAAGTGGGAGAACATCAGGGTTTCACACAGAAATCAGAACTCATCCTAATAAAACTCAATGGGAAGCCAATTCTAATCACACAATTTAATTTTGGTCCTGAGATTAAAAACAGGGGGAAAACTCACAATTCATTAATTCCTGCAGGAAACCAACTCTAGATTTAGGATTTGAAAGATAAAAAAAGTAAAAGTGGGATAAAAAATATCTGAAATCACAAACAAATTGCACATTTGTATTACAAATATTGCTTTTAAAAATAAAGGTTACTTTCTTCTTAATGTCAAAAATCCTATTGTTCCAAATATGTTTACTCTTACGGACTGAAAAATCAGATACTATTACACAAAGAACATTATTCAGTACTTTTAAAATGAACTGTTGCTTTAGTGGTTCAAATTGACACATATTTATGAAAGATATACACAGAAACTCAAATATTACTGGAATAGAAAATGTAAACTATACACCTCACATGCTGAAAGGTTAAGATAAAAATATATTCACCTTGCTAAGTTTGAGGAGGCCAGAATTTTCTTTTGGTTTTTATTTGTTTCCTATGACTCTGCTTGTAGTGTGTGGTTCAAGTGAAACTTCAATCAGTGCTCAGAGATTTTAGTAAGAGATTTATCCTACCGAAATGCACTGACAAATATTATTTGGCATTTCTATGCAGTTTTTAGCTGTGTGTAAACAACAACACAAAATAAAATATTATAGAGTTATCTCAAGGATGACCCCTGCATGGTACATAAGCAACAAAATCCTTTTCTCATGTTTGACAGAGATCAGGAAGTTTCTGCTACATTCTATCCCAATTTTTATATACATAAATATAAAATTCCAAGTATTTTTCATGTTATTAAAGACCTTTCACCAAAACTTTTTTCTCTACTTGTCACGTGAAAAGGGGAGATTTCTTTCACCCTTAGTGTGGGGAGATTTCCTCAACCTTTAGGGTTTGATTTGTCTGTCAGTGCTCCAGGAAAGGTGAGACCCTCGTGCCTGACCAGTCTGTCAATGTCCTGTTATGGGGACACTTCACTGAGCAGTACTGCTGGATTGCAGTGGGGTTTGACTGACTTAGTCAGAAACACACATCAAGAGCAGAAGCATAAGATCTCTTCATAGATCTTCTCATTTTATGACCCCTCAGTAGGTCTTACACTTTATTCGAGTACGTTACCTGCTGTCGGTGACAGCCAGCACCTGTGAGGGACTCACACTAACAGTTTATGAAATACTCTTTGTTAATAGAAAATTGTGACAGGTTAAGGTTTGGGGATCACTGGTGATAGTATCTGACTGCAAAAACATACTCAAAGCAATGCACGGACCAGCTCTAATCCCCCAAAAAAATATTCAGCACACACAGGGTGCGGTTCTCACCCATCAGGCATCCCTACCAGGTAGAAGAGAGGTTCAGCCCATCGACTGATCCCAGCAGTTACAATGGAGATTTCCCTACCCATTCTCAACTTACTTTTATGCTATTTCTTCATATTTAGGTGGAGCTTGAGTGACACCAGTCATACATACCTTTGTTACTTATCAGTGTAAAATTCTCTCTCTTCTCTCTTAAAGACATAGTCCACAAAATCTAGAGCACATGCTCAGCAAGGGGGGGTTGTACCTTGCAGGAGGTGTGTGGTAATATTACAATTAGATTATAATGACCAAGTTCAACCAAGGAGAACCATTTCACCATAGTTGTTGGCTCAGCAGCAGGACATCCTCTCTCCCCTGGCTGACAGGTGCTATGCAATTTATCAGCTGCCAAAAACCATTGAGTTCCTCTCCCTGCAAGGATTTCATCAGAGCCTGGCCTTGATGTTTCCATTCCACTCCACCCTCCATTCCATTCCCCTTAGCAGGTGCTTACATTTGCAGATTACAAGTATGAGGAATCATTGTGGATTAGGTCTCAAGTATGCCAGGGTGTAGCAGCTGCATTTTATCCTGTAATTTCTGTATCACTATAACATCTGTTGGCATGTGAATATAATTTCTCAGTTTCCTCTAACTTTACCCCCCAGAGGTAAAAAAAAAAAAAAATTAAGCTTCCAAACATGGATTTAAAATCATGCAAGTCAATGGACTGCAGACTTTTAAACTGTCTGCATACAGCTTCTGGGCATTTATGTTCATGGAACTGAGAATGCATATATATTCAATGGGTACCTACTACATGTACTTAAATAACACACCTAGCAGAAGAAATGCACCATTAGATGTCTTCTAGAGACTAGAATAGAAAGAGTTTGATTTGATGTTCTCCAACATAAGTATATACTTGCTCTACAAATTCACTGCAAGTCACCTCTACAAATCTTTGAAAATTTCTTGGTCCTCCTAAATTAGGATGCACAGCTCTATTCAATGATTCAAGAGGAATATGGAGGAAAATACAAAATCATTAACTCCATTCAAAGTTCAATTTCCTTGTCTTCCTTCTGAGTCTACTCATCTAAATAGGTCTTGTGAATGAAGACAGAAATGGTAAAAATAAACAAGAGTATTCTTCAGAGAGAGTACAGCACACAAGGTGCACTCCTTATAGAAGGGTGGCCTGGGGATGTGGTCTTTGTTTCCATGACTGCTTCTACTTTTCAATATTTAATGTAAAATACATTCACTTGTCAAGGATTAGGATCTCATATGCTTCTTCCATTCTCTTTCTGTTGAAAGACTTCCTCTGGCAACAATTCAAGCAGCAAATTGTCAAGGTGGCAAAACAGTATGAGAGGGACAGTGATCAGCTGTTCTACTTAGAACTAAATCCAGCAATTTCTGCTGCTAGGACTGCTGAGAGCAGAAACACACAGACTTCTTTGTTTTCTCTTTCTACAGTTCCCTCCCTGTCAGTCCATCCCTTGTCCTTTGGGCTCTAAAAGTCCTGTTTTAGATTGTGCCCTAAACTCCTGGAGTACCAGATTTTTGACCATGACCATCAAAGTCATTGCATAAACTTCTATCCAACAGGAAATTAGGATTTCCAAAATAATGTAAGCTGGCTTTGCCTGCTGGTAGTTGTGCCTTTTACAGAGTTACAGCTCTGAGGCTGTCCATGAATGTGGGGTTACTGACTGATCCAATATGTTACATAAATTCACCAGCTTGATAACCTGATCTCACAAAACACAGCATTCACAAGGTAACTAAAAAATGTAAAAAAAAAAAAACAAACCAAAACAAAAAATTAAGAAACCTCCAAACAACACACACCAAAACCCAAACCAAACAATAAAATCCAAACTTGAGCACTTACCTTACTTCTCTAATGAAAGCTCAAAACACCTTTAGCCAATCTTCTGTAGAGAGAAATTTGTTTTTCATTTATTCAGGGAAGACATTCAGTATAACTCACAGAATGATAGGATAACTCAGAGTGAACAGAACCTTAGTCAAAACTTCTCAGATCAGGGAGAAGTTGTGAGATAAATCAGATTGCTCAGAGATTTATACAGTTGGGCAAACACCTAAGGATGGAAACTTGTGAAAAAAAAATCTTTCTTTGGACAACCTGCTTCAAGGCTTTATTATCCACACGGTGAAGACGTTTCTCCTTATATCCAGTTGGTTAGACACTCCTACTGCTGTTTATGACAACTCTCATTTCACTTAATATCCATTGTCTCTTCCCTTCCTGCCTTCAAATGCTGTGATGAGCCTGGTTCTGTCTACTTGATGACTTTCTCCCTAATAATAGAAAGATGCTGTTCAGCTCCCTTAGAGCTGCCCCTTTTTTCAGCCAAGCAAGTCCCTCAGCTTCTCCTCATCAAATTTTGTCCTGTTAAATTGATAAATAAATCATGGCTTTAATTCTTCCATTTTAGTGTTTAGAGCTTCCATTTAATATTCCAACCAAATTTATCTTTAGGAGAATATGAAAGTTAGGTTAATGAGAAAATTGGAAATTAGGGAAGATGTATAAACATACATGTTCAGACACTGTGATTTGATCAAAATAAGAGAAACTGAGTGATTGGCTAGAGTGGAATTAAGAGTCACAGAACTTTTCATGCTGCTATTCTGTGATTTGTCCCTATTTCTAATTTAAGTTAAGAAGTAATGAATTATATAAAGTTTTGCATGATGCTCTTCCAACTAAGTCTATAAAAGAATGATGATTTCATCTTTTCTCTACTTTGTGGTCATAAGTATTTTCTAGTGCCCTTTGTACAAAAATATTCAAAAGGGCTTTAGTTTGCATAAGCCCTTTTAGGATTATAAAGTTCCCTGCCTTCTCCCTTATTTGCCAGTGTGTGCTAACTTTGGCTGAAATAGGGCTAATTTTTTCACAGTAGCTAGTATGGGTCTGTGTTTTGAATTTGTGCTGGACACTATGTTGGTAACACAAGGATGTTTTTTTTATTGCTGAGCAGTATTTGCACAGAGTCAAGGCCTTTTCCGCTCCTCACCCCACCCTGCCAGCATGGAAACCAGGGTTGCACAAGGAGCTGGGAGGGGACACAGCCAGGACAGATGACTCCAAATGACCCAGGGGATATTCCAGACCATGTGGCATCATGCTTAGCATATAAAGCTGGGGGAAGAAGAAGAAAGAGGAGGAAGTTCAGAGTGATGGTGTTTGTCTTCCCCAGTGAACACCAGGTGTGAAGGAGTCCTGTTTTCCTGGGGAGGGCTGAACACATGTCTGCCCATGAGAAGCGGTGAATTAATTTCTTGTTCTGATTTGCTTACACACCTAGCTTTTGCTTTACCTATTAAACGGTTTTCATCTCAACCTCTGAGTTTTTTCACTTTTACTCTTTGCATTCTCTCCCACACCCCGTCAGTGGGGAGTGATCAAGCAGCTGCATAGTTGTCACACAGGATTCAACCATGACGAAGAGAAGAGAAAGCACTTAATACCACTAACTTCAAATTATTTTAAAAACCGCACTTTTGAGATTGCAAGATTCTGTAAAACATATCACAGTAGGACGAGACTGCACCTTACACTTCACCCCTAGTCTCATATCTCTGTATATTTTCTGTTGAGAAATGGATATGAAACCATATTCGTTTTAGGAATAAGTACACCATTTATAAAAAAAAACCTGGCTGGATCTACATTTAGAAACTGTGTTGTGAAATCCCTGATTTCTTTTCCCTGAAAAGAAGTTCCCACAGACAGCTGAGAATGAATCATAAGAGAAAGTCTGTAACATAAAGTCCTTGAAGACTTTTTATTTTGCACTGCAAATGCTTTTAGCCAACAAAAACTGTCTATTTCTGATTTTAAATATAGCCATCCAGCTGAAAGTGCATTCAAAACATTGTTTAAAAAAATACTCCTTTTTGCTTTGTACTTCCAGTTTCAAAGGTGTGGGTATCAAAGGAGAAAGAGCCTACAAAAGAGCCCTGTAAACTGTGTTACATAGTAAGAAACCCATATCTGAATGGAGTCAAGAAGAATCCTGTAGGTGTTCTTGATCTACAGTTTTAATGAAGGGTCACACTGGAAACATTTATAGTTCTGACACCCTCTGGCTAGAGTCATGTGGTTGCTAGAGATTGCTGAACTGAGTAGCCCAACAAAACCAAGGCTGATTCAACTCCAGCAGCAAGACTGGGCACATTTTCTCAATATGCACACAGACAAATGCATGTATTTTATACACATGTATCCCCCTGGAAAGCCACACAGATCAGCACAGACAGAAAACACAGCATTCATGCAAGTAGAAACAGCATCAATGGCCTTATCCTGTTCCACTCACAGGCTAAGCATGCATTAGCAAGAAATATGTCAATGTACATCTCTATAGATATTGTATCTGTACAACACACGTTTCCCCAGGAGCTGGACTTACAAGTCTCTGTGCTAATTAGCCCTTATGTCCTCATTGTCCCAGCTGCTGGCACCCAGGCACTCAAAGCCCCAAGGCACACAGGTACACACACACGTGCAAGCCTGCGCTGGAGTAGGCATCTGGCAGGACCTGCAGCCCTACGAATTGGGGGGCTGTTTGAAAGCAAACTAGTGAGAGATTCCAAGTCAGAATTACAATTTAATAGAGAAATTAAGATAAAGGCAATAATACAGAAACACTGGCTTAAACTGACAGAGTCAGGATACAACCTGACACCCTGTTAGTCAGGATGGTGGTAGCAGTCTGATTAAATGGTGCCTGCAGTCCTCCTGAAGTGGTGGATGTGGTTCTGTTTAAGCCGTGATCCTGTAGAAGGGTCTGCTCTTCCTCTGAAGGTCCAGTGGTGGTTATGTAGCTCCTGTCCTCTGGGAACCCAGTAGGTAAGGGCTGCCTGCGGTGTTCCAAACCTCAGATTATATCCAGGTAGGAATACTTGGTTCCTCCCCCTGGGCGGAGCATCTCACGATGGGATGATGTAATTTTATGAGTCATGAGTGAGGCTGGATGGCTCATTAACAGAAAAATCTCTCTCTGGAGGGAGTTATCAGGGATGTGTCATGGAAGAGACAAAGAACACTGCCCCACCTGGTTTTAACAGATGGTGATATAATACAGCATATACATATAATACATACTTGGAGGCAAAGAAGGCGGGAGGGGCTTCTGGTGTGAGTTCCAACAGGTTTATTTGCAGGAGGGACCAGGGACCAGCAAAAGCCCTGAGGAGATGCGGGCTAGCCCCCTTTATGGGGAGGTGGAGCAAGGCAGGGAAAGGGAAAACCAGTGGGGTACAAGCAGAGGGGAGGATACAATTTTTCAGAACAAATGGGGAAAAGAGGGAGGCAGGAGTCATAACAGGGAACCAATTAATAACTACAAAAGGGAGAACTTTCTGGAACGGGGGGAGGTAATTTAGGACTGGGAGCCACCCAGAGGGAGGTAACCTAGACCTCAGTGATCTCTTCTGGTGACTGACATTTGATGGTTTCAGCCCGAGAGCAGGCTGACCCACCCCAACACCCCACCTGGTTTTAACAAGTGGTGATAGAATACATACTTTTGGTTACATCTTACATTGTAACCTAAGACAGGGGCCCAGGCTGGAGCAGGTTTGCTGGCAGGACTTGTGACCCCACTGGATACCCATGCGGGAGCAGTCTGTTCCTGAAGGACGGCACCCTGTGGAAGGGACCCAAGGTGGAGCAGCTAATGAAGAGCAGGGCCTGTGGAAAGGACTCGTGTTGTAGAAGTTTCTGACAGTCTCCTATTGGATGAACCCTGTTGCAGTGGGGATCCTGCAACACGCATATATCAAACCAGGAGTCCCGTGGAAAGGAAATATATATGGACAGACAGATTTTTGCTAGATGTTTCAGAGATGTTTACTTCTCCAGCTGCATGGCCGGAGCTCTGCTGAGGAACTGTTCCAGTCACGGGACCAAGGGTACTTCTGCCCTCGCAGGGAACACAAACCAACCAATGAGAACGAGGCTGAGCAGGGGCAGGGAAACCCCGTGTCTGTGCCCCCAGGGCCCCTCTCCCCGGGC
>NW_008246057.1:6546290-6548806 GCF_000691975.1 Corvus brachyrhynchos | reverse complement strand
TACCGCCGCTGCCGCCAGCCGCCACCCGCACGCCGCCCCTCTCGGTCAGGCGTTCCCGGGGCTCACTCCACCACGCGCTGCGCAGGGCCATGCAGGCACCGCCGGGTCCCACTGCTCCCGCCGTGCCTCGCTCCGCCACCGACACTGCAGCTCGGGTGGCTCCGCCCGCGCGCGGGAACTGCCTCGCTGCTGCTCGCAGAGCGCTCGGTGCACGTGGCCTGGGCCGCACGGTCCCTGCGCCAGGCTTCCCTTCGCCAGGACACAGCTGACATTGCTCAACAGTCTCGGTAACGAAATAATATTCACGAAAATATTCTTCCATCGGCATATATTTTGACTCCAGTATTAACTGTGTCCAAATGGTTTTCCAAAAGCCCTTGGTAAGAATTAAATCCCAAGAAACATAGAAAAAGTTCTTAAACAACCATGCCAGGAAGTGTTTCAGTTCTTTTTGAGCTTGAATCAAGCTAAAATTTACAAATCGTTGTTCAAGAATCATTTTAAGTTTAAGATAAATGTCCATATGCGGCTCTGAGAGCCAAGAGTCTTCCCACGGTTCCTCCATAGTTAAGATATGGAATAGCAAAGCAAAACCAAGAAGAGGAATCCAAAGTTTCCAGGGTTTACTCACACAAATCAGTCGCTTAGGGATCGGGGATCGTTCTGCTCACAAATCTCCACCATTTGTTGCAGTGGGGATCCTGCAACACGCATATATCAAACCAGGAGTCCCGTGGAAAGGAAATATATATGGACAGACAGATTCTTGATAGCTGTTTCAGAGAGATGTTTATTTCTCCAGCCGCATGGCCGGGGCTGTGCTCAGGAACTGTTCCAGTCACGGGACCAAGGGTCCTTCTGCCCGCGCAGGGAACACAAACCAACCAATGGGAACGAGGCTGAGCAGGGGCAGGGAAGCCCCGTGTCTGTGCCCTCAGGGCCCCTCTCCCAGGGCTACACGGCAGGGGAGGGACCCCAACACCACCCCATGCTGGAGTAGGGGAAGAGTGTGAGGTGTCCTCCCCCTGAAGAGGAAGGAATGACAGAGATAATGTATAACACACTGATTACAGCACCCATCCCTCATCCCCCTGTGCTGCTGGGAAGGTGGTGCAGGTAAAGAAAATTGGGAGTGAAGTTGAGCCCAAGAATAAGGGAGGGGTGAGTGAAGGTGTTATTAAGATTTATTTTTTATTTGTCATTATTCTACTCTGACTTGATTGGTAATAAATTAAACTAAATTCCCCAAGTCTGTTTTGCCCATTACAGTAATCATTAAGTGATATGTCCCTGTCCTTAGCTTGACCTATGAGCCTGTTTCCAGTTGAGGAGGGGAGTGATAGAGCAGCTTTGGTAGACATCTGGCATCCAGTCAGTCAACCCACCACACTCCCTTCAAGCATCCAATAAAAATTCTTGTACACTCCCAAAATATTCTTCCTCTGGATTCCATACTGTGTCCCATACACCTAGGCAGTCATCATATTCAGTGTGAAAGGGGACCTGGAGAGAAGCTCCCACTGTCTTATAGTGGTGGGTGTAATGTGGTCCATGGGAAGGAAACTCTCCTGTGGCAGACCTGGAGGACCCAGAAATGGAATTTTTCTCTGACTGGTTTGTTGAGGTTCCTCTACCTGTCCTTGTGCCTCTGTGTTCCTCCATGCATGTAGATCAGAGCCTTTTATCATAAAATTTGCCTCTGCAGGGACCTCAATCAAAATTCAGATCCCCTAAAAAACATTTTGCAGTCCTTCTCCCTTCCTAAAACACCTAAGCATCTATCTGGTATTTCAATAAGGGGTTATGTCTTTTTTGTGTTCATAGACATGTGTTACAGCGGGGATTACTGTAACAAGCATATATCAAACCAGGAGTCCCGTGGAAAAGAAGTATATATGGACAGATTCTTGATAGATGTTTCAGAAGGATGTTTATTTCTCCAGCCGCATGGCCGGGGCTGTGCTCAGGAACTCCCTCAGTCACGGGACCCGAGGGTCCTTGGCCACACAGGGGAACACAAACCAAGCAATGGGGAATGAGGCTGACCAGGGGCAGGGAAATCCCGTGTCTCCCCCCCTGGGCTGTTGCAATTATTAAAGGATCAGGGGCATGGATCATTGATAGAATTATGGGATCTATAGAAAAACTGTACAAGCAATAGGCCTAGAAGCAAAAGGCCTGTGTGTGAGAAACTGCCTGCATGAGAAAGCACTGGTGTGAGAAACAAGCCTGGGAATAAAGAGGGAGTTTGAAACGATGCAGCTGTCCTGATAAGGTGCTAACCAGGGAACAGGAGGGGTAAACACCGAATTCTTTAATCATAACATGACTATGGAGGCTTGCCAATGTAGGTCCAATTATGTAGAAATAGAAATGTGCTGTGATAAGCTTTAAGCCACTTAGGAGTTAACAAGCTGGTATACTATATAAGTGCTTTTGGATTGCTAATAAACCGGAGTTTGCGCTTATCAACCACATTGGTTTTGGACTGCATTCCTCCCCCCGTCGGGATCCCC
>NW_008246057.1:6486656-6545428 GCF_000691975.1 Corvus brachyrhynchos | reverse complement strand
AAGGCGCGCGCTCCCGAGGGGCCCGGGCGCATCTAGCACAGGCACCTCCGCCGGCACGGCTGCAGTCATGTGCTCGTGGGATGGCTGCTGTGTGGCCTCGGCCACGGGATAAGTATGATCTTCTGCTTTAGGGGTAATGGGATGATACAAATGCTCCT
Source organism: Corvus brachyrhynchos (assembly GCF_000691975.1). Classification (NCBI taxonomy): domain Eukaryota; kingdom Metazoa; phylum Chordata; class Aves; order Passeriformes; family Corvidae; genus Corvus; species Corvus brachyrhynchos. Next base: position 6,545,270 of record NW_008246057.1, on the reverse strand, counting down.
CAAGAGCTTCCCTGATTATAAAGTATGCACGGAAAGCTTCTCTTTGATCCCATACTTCATCCCATATCTCGTCCCAGAAACACCCCTCACAAGATTCAGGAGGTTCGATATCAAAAAGTAAGTCTCGAGAAATATAGGAGAACCTTTTGTCCAGAGAGAATATCCAAACCAAGATGAGAAGAGAGAGGTCTAGAGTGGTTTTTTACTCACGAATTTCCTCAGGGATCGGTGTCTTGCCCGCATTCCTCCACCAGTTTGTTACAGCGGGGATTACTGTAACAAGCATATATCAAACCAGGAGTCCCGTGGAAAAGAAGTATATATGGACAGATTCTTGATAGATGTTTCAGAAGGATGTTTATTTCTCCAGCCGCATGGCCGGGGCTGTGCTCAGGAACTCCCTCAGTCACGGGACCCGAGGGTCCTTGGCCACACCGGGGAACACAAACCAAGCAATGGGGAATGAGGCTGACCAGGGGCAGGGAAACCCCGTGTCTCCCCCCCAGGGCCCATCTCCCAGGGCTCCATGGCAGGGGGAGAGACCCCAACAGACATGCTGTAACATCTGCCTATCAAAACTGTGGAATGACTGGCTCTGTGGTTCTCAGCAACATTCCACCAGGTTCACAAGTCAGGCATTCATCATCCATATTACTTTCACATTAGAGAAAAGAAAACATATTACTAGTCCATTTTTCCTTAGAGGTTAAAGTAGGAAATCTAAATTAATTTTCATCTTCATGGTAAGATTTAAACCTAAAGAGATCTTAAACTCACAGGCAAAAAAAAAAATTACACTGAAGAATAAAATGCCTGCTAAATGTAAATAGTCAAGAACACAACCAACTGAAACATCATCCCTGCAAAATAACTGAAGGGTTTGCTACCATAGAAAATGTAAACATTTCAAGTTACAAAGTTGCTAGAAGAGAAATTCATATACCCTTATCTATACTTTGCGTTCCCCAAACCTGTCACTTCAATGATCTGAAAAATAGAGAAGCTTGTTTTGCTCTTTGGATTGCCAAAATACTAGTAATAACTTAAAAAAAAAAAAAAAAAAGTCCTATCTACAAAATCATAGGCCATACAGACTTCCCCAAGAATGAAACTCAATCTGGGCTATTCACATGGTCAGCTGGGGTTTTTCTGAGAACACTTAGCTGAACCAAAATCATCCATTTCTATGCAGATCCTCATTTCTCTATATCTTCCTGTAAGAAGCTGAAATTGACAGTTCTGTTTTTCTAAAAATCGCTTTATATGGAGGTGAAAAATAATTAAACCATAAAGATTAAAAAAGAATGTATGACTATTTAACTTCCTACTACAGACTTTTTAGGCATGCTGTGAAGATGTCTTAAAACTGTTTAGACATAGTTGAAAGGGAAAGGGAGTATAATAAAATAAACCCTACTGTCTTGTCTTTGAAGACGAATAACCAGCCCAGATTTTGCTCTTACATATAGAAGAGAAATGGAAAACCAAATTTATATACATATTAATCAGGAAGCCACCAAAAAGATGTTAGGTATTTTCAACAGAGTGCTGGGATGGAGAGGGAGAGGTAGAGGGAGAAGGAAGAAGGGGCAGAAAAAGGAAAAACTAAGAACAAAGAAAATTGAAGAACAGTGATTTCTGCATTAATAGAAGGGGAAGAGACTTGAGAAAAGAATCAGAATATCAGGGATCTCATACAGAAGTCAAATAAAATTGTTCATCTTGCACTGAGAGCAAGCCTCAGTACATGCAGCAACAAAACCACCTTAATGATGCCTCCATCTTCAAACATGACATATGCTCATCAATGACTAGAAAAATCAGGGGTTAATGTTTGCTGTTAGAATTGCTTCAGTTCTATTATCAAACTCCCACAATATATCAAATACAGCATATTACTTTGCATCAAAACATTCTTTCCTCCATTAAGGCTATGGTTCTTTGCTTTGGCTGAGCTGGAGCTCAGTTTCCCACAGCAGCCCTCACAGTGCTGTGCTTTGCACTGGTAGCTGGAAAGGAGCTGATAACACTCCAGTGTTTGGCTGCTGCTGGGCAGGGCTGGCACAGCATCAGTGCTGTCCCCCAACATCTCGGCCCCATCAGGGGGCTGGGGGTGGGAAAGGTCCTGGGAGGGGACAGAACCAGGCCAGCTGACCCAAATTAACCAAAGGGCTATTCCATACCGTGTGATGTCAGCTCAGGTATAAAAGCTAAGGGTGGGAGGAGGAATGGAGGGACATTTTTTATCTAGTGCTTGCCTTCTGGAGCAACTGCTCCCTGTGCTGAAGCCCTGCTGCCTGGGAAGTGGATAAACTTCACTCACTGATGGGAAGTAGAGAATAAATTTTTTTTCTCTTTGTTTATGTAAGTGCAAACTTTTGCCTTTTTGCTTTAGTAAACTGCCTTATCTCAACCTACAAGTTATTCTCCATCTTATTTTCTTTCCCCTGTCCTGCTGGGAAGGGGAGTGATAAAGCAGTTAATGGGCACCTGGCATCCAGCCAAAGTCAACCTACAGTATCTTTTCAGCTTGGAAAGACAAGTATTAGCACAGTATACCTGAAGTTTCCTTGTTTCAAACAGCTGAATTCCCAATGAAACATTACATCCATTTTGTTCAGCAATATGTCTAGAATTTCTCTGATTTTGTACCAGAAATTAGGCTTCCCATACATCAAGGATGCAAACTCTTAAAGACTTCAGTATTTTTAAGGTTTCTTTTTTACTTTTGCCTTCAGTCTCACAAAGCAGAATGACAAAGACCTGTGGAAAATACATTTTGTTAGATCTGGAAAAAACAGTTCAGAATTCCCCTTCCCCTTTCTTTTTTTAATTCTACATTTCTGTGGTCTTCACATATTCTTGCATGCAGGAAGCCTGTATGTGTTTCTATATTCCACTTAAATTCAGAACAATTTTTATCAAATACTATTGAAATACTATTGAAACACTATTTGTCAAAACGAGGCAGTTTCAAATTTCTATGTGAACAGGGGACATAGTTGAAGTGACTTGGGGTGCCTTGGAAACAGTGTGGTACAACAGAAAAAGAATTAAGAAAAAAATTTACTTCAAGTAACAGAAAGTGAATTTTTTCTTATCACAGACAAAGATGTCAGGAATTCTGATTATATTTTTGTGGAGCATTTTTAACAAACAAGATATTTCCTCTGAACAAGTTGACCAAACCCGAGATTTTTTGCCCTACAGAAACCAACAGGGAATCAGAGGGCCTCAGGCATTCCATAAAACTATCTTCTTGTTATGGAGATTGATTGACTTAACTTAGCGGAAATTTGAACAGCTTGCAAATCTGCTACAGGGCAAACTCCCATTTAATGAAAGTTTCCCAGAGTCATTGGACCAAGTTTTTCTTGTACAATTTTGCTGAAGATGCACCAACACCAATGAAGTAATATTCTGTCTCTGTGTTTGATTTCTAATGAAAATACTAACTACAGGAAAATGAAGGGCATGAGAGAAATAAAGCATATGAAAATAAGTCTCATAGAACAGGAAAAAATTAGTGTAGCTTTCTTCTCAAATCAAAATCTGTTGAGTTTCTTTACGCTATCATTTTCTTCCTATCTACTTCAGCATATGAGAACAGAGCTCATTCTCTGCAGAGATATCCTAGAGATGTCCTGGAGATAGGATGTCTTAACAACTGTCTTGCACAGCAAATTATCGTGAGAAAAGAATTTAAGCCCTGGATTACTTCACCATGATGCCATCAAGCTACCCCAGTTGGCTACTCCAGCTTTAATACTTTAGCAATAGTCGCTACCTTTCATTTGTCTGAGCCCTATGAGCAACAGAATGAAAATTCACGTCATCTCTACAAACAAAAATTTTGAGTTTGGTGCATCCATGCAACAACATGGGCTTTCATTTGCAGTATGAACAGTCCTCCATCCTCCAGAAGGAAGATGATTGCCAGCAAACTATAAATAAGACTTTCTTCTCGTCTGTCTAGTGAACCAAACCTCCAAGGAAGAAAACAAGTTAGGCTATGCTCTTTGTCTATTCCCTCCACCAAAAACAAATAAGCAGATCAGTTTTTTCAACCCAGTGAGTTGAGTTGGGGTCCTAAAAATATTACTACTTACCTATATGAAAGTACATCAAAAAAATCTCTCTTGAAAATACATTATTAAATCTGCAAAAGCAAGTGTTCAAGTGTTAAGAACCAGCAGATTCCTGTTCCCTGTAGAAACTAAATTCAAGCTTCTAGCACATTTCTCCTACACAGTGAGAAAAAGGACCCCTTTATGGAAGCAGCATCCTCCCGTGTAATCAAGAATGCGCTTGAAAGAAAGTGGTGGCTCCAGAACTGCAACTGATGTGTATACAACACATGCAGACTGCTCCCTCCTTTCCCAGGTTTCTTGTGTGCAGCAGTGTTCACATACAAACCCCAACACTTAGGCTGAGGCAGCAGTCAGTGTGTCCTAACTCTGACAGCTCCTTGTAGACTGGGTAAGAAAGCTGTGTTTTACTAGTGTCTTGGCCAATTAACAAGGCAAAAATCACAAATTGTGATTTTTAAGAGTCTTACTCTGAAACTCTACATTAGAGAGATGCTATCCAGTTTCAGATATCATGTTGAGGCAACTAGATACTGGTTTTACAAAAAATCCCAAACAAAACTGTGTTGCCCTTTCGTTAGTCACAGCCACCGGTAGGAGATGATTCTGTGTCTATTGCCGAAACAAGCTTAGTGGTTCAGAGTTCACTATATTTTGTAACCCATTATTTCTTTTCTACTAATGCAGTGGCTTAACCTTTTTGCACATTATCAACTATGAAGATATCTTAAAAGACTGAATCTCCATTTCTTATGAAAGTTAATTACAGTTTGGAACAGCTAGGAAAAAAAGAGAAGAAAATTGGATTACTTGTGACAACACCGTGACAGTCTTTTTGCATATGATGATTTACAATAGCCTTTGAGTTCTGGGTGCAGCCAGATGATAGCAATATCAAAACTATCTTGAATATGTAAATGTGCATATCTATGACAAAATTTTTTATTTAATTTGTGTTACAGGTGCAAACAGTAGAGATAAAACAATTCCCTGGAGTTTTCATATCTCTGATTATGATCCCAGGCATTTCAGATTCTGAGCCAAAATATCTTCAATATTTTTAGGGTACCTTTTCATGCATTCGCAATTACTTTGTAAAAAAATTAATGCTATTAAAATTCAGAGATAAATATTGCTTTTTTTCTTATTCTTATGTTTTGCTTTAGAATAAACAGAACATAATATATATGAGATCATTGTGCATAAGAAATTTATATGACAATTTTTAAAGAAAATAATTTCTATAATATGTAAGTAGTTTGTTTTTTTACTTAAGTAAATTTTCTGTTTTAGCTAAATTTTAAATACTTAAATGGCATAAAGTTGCATTAATGTTATTGCCAATGGTAAAATGAAATAAACACAAAATTCCAGTTCATATTCAACCTAGTGAATATTTTTATTAAGAATATATCAGGGAAAGGTCAATTTTTACACATGAATAACTTGAATTTGTATTTCAGATTCATATGCTTTAATGCCTACAGCAAAACTTTCAACTGAGCAGAAAATATTTTTTCAATGAGCCATTTACTAAAACAATCACATAAATGTACTTCTAACACTGCATGAACTACCACTGTGACAATTTTCCATGATTTAACTTTCAAATTTGAAATTACTGACATGATGACAAAAAAGACAAATAATGAGAGCAAACACATTACAGGAAAGGGCACAATTTTTTTTTGTAATTGTCACAGAATTGTGTCAAATGGACATATAGCTCCTGTTGTGGAAAATAATCTTGTATCTTTGTTTGATTCCAGTTTCATACTGTGTATAATAATTTACAGCTCTTGGGGGGCAAGTGTCACCTACCCAAAACAGTGCATTTCCAGTCTTAAAAGCTTCCTTGTGATATTGCTTAAAGTCTTCATTCTCAATATTGTGTTTTGCATGTCACTTACTTTTCCCAAGTAATTCCCACTTCCTTTTTTTCACTATATACTTACAGTGTATTCCTAAATGAATCAGCCTTTTATATCCTCAAAGTATTAGCAATTTCTCAACTTCTTTTAAAATATTATTTTGAAAATGAAGAAATAAAGAATTCTATAACATCTTGTTATATTATAATTTAATATAAGGATTTCTTAGTATTAATTGGATTTAGTCAGTAAAAGAAACTATTGACTTAAAACACTTTTCCACCAATATAATGAAAATTAAAGAATGTGTGTAGCTTGCCCCAGAAATAGGCATTCTTACTGCTGGGAGATGTAATTTTACCTCTACAAAGAACATACCTGATTTCATAGAACTGCAGATATGCCAACAGAGGATCTAAAGACATGACATGCTTTATAAACTATTGAAAAGCAATTGTTTTCCTGCTATTAACTCCTATTCTAAATACACTTAAAAACTGCACAAGTTTATTGGTAAGTGTAGATTTTTTTCTTCATGGAAGACTGTACTTCCTGAAAAGAATTTACATTCTTTTTTTTTCCATTTTCCAAGTCATAAGGTAATCAAACAATTTTGAAATAAGTTTAAAAGAAAATTTATCAAAACTGACTTGTACTGAGGCTTATGAAAACAAAACAAAACCAATCAAACAAGTTGGTTCATTCGTCAAAAGTGAATTTTGAATGCACCCAACTCACGTAAAAATAAAATAGAACCTTATAGCATTGAAAATGTTCTGCCCTCGGAATGTGAACATGTGTTTGAATTTGACAATTTTAAATTTAAAAATTCTTATAATTTTCCATTTCATTGATATTTTGCATATAATAAAAAAGGAAGTTGTTTTCTGATAAATTGATTTACATACATAGACTATCTTTGATAGAAAGGAACATGATATAACTATTCTTGACTTAATAACATGCATGGAAAAATTTGACCTGAATTAAATACTTGAAAATATTAATTGCTGAATGAATTTTTTTTTAATTTCCATTTATTTACTTAGCTATAGTAAAAGTTATTTTCAAGATATTCTTTCTTTCACGCGGTTTGCTAAACATTAAAAACACAAGAAGCTGGTTTTGTTATGCACAAAACTAGCAAGAAATAAACTTTTAAAGAAATGGATCTTACTGTGATATTCACCTTTTTGCAGTTTATGACAATATAATGATGAATTGTCTTGCAGTAACACTCACTGAAGTCATGAAAGGTTAATAACTCATTTAAACATTCATTACATGTCCCTATCAAAGTCATCTTAATTTCACAAAGACATCTAAGTTTCTCTTTAGGGAAACACTCTCTCAGGATTCAAGTGTGATTCTTTATTAACAAAATGGCAAGTGCAAAGTTACATGTCAAAACCCTGACTGATGATGCTGCAAATTGGTTCTTCCACCAAAGCAGAAGACTTTAAATTACGCTTTTTAAAGGTGCGCTCCCTCAAAGGCAATTAATGTGTCAGTTGTCAGTCAGGATTATTTAATTTCCCAGTGAGGGCTAAGAAAATGGGTACAGCAGATTGATGAACAGAACATGGTGCTGCCCACAAGAGAATTCTAATAATGCTGCCAGTTTTCCGCTTTTATTTGGTCTCAAATTTAAGAATTTAAAGTTCAGTGTGTCAAGTAGTATTTGGAAATTTCTTTTAATAAATTCAAAACCAAAACCACCCAACCAAAAAAACCTCACAATAACATCCACATAACAAACCAAATCATCACCAGGACGTGTTTCAAGGAGCATATTTTTCCTAGACATTCACAACCTTCCCCATGCAAGTCAGAAACAAGCATGATAAAATTGCTATTTCCAGTATATCTGTTTTGCTGTTTATCTTGCTGACAAGTAATGTCCCAGACAGCCCTATCTCAGAATGAACAACAGTTCACCCAAAAGTTGTAACCAGATTTTAAATACTTTTTACTCTGTGATTCAGGGCAGTGATTTTCAACCAGTGTCCTATGACTTAAGAATGTCATAATGGTCTGAATTCAGGACTCTTTGCATCTGCATTACTAATTTTTCCTAGTTCAAATCAAAAGTGTTCTTCAGAAATGAATCTTGAATTTGAATCCACTTATATACTGTTCAGTTCACATTGTGCAGCATTCTTAGACTACATCAGCTGAATTTCTTACAGGTGAAATTAAATTGGAAAATGAAATCAATCCAGGATTATAAATTAGTCCTCCCATGAGTCTGCACTAAAGCCAGCCTGAAGTATACTCTCAGAAATTACGTGGATATGAGATTCTCAGCACCAAGTATTCCAGTGCAAAAATCCATTCCAACTCAAGCACATAATTTGCTGGTGTATACATAGCTCAGATCTCTCCTGATGATGCTGTTCCACTTGTCATCATGTAGTCAAACTTCCAAAATATAAATATTTCTGTAGGAATGCAACAAACATTTGAATTGAAATAAATTCTGAGAACTTGAGAAACAGAGGCCCTGCAGAAGAACTTCAGTGTGGAAACAGTCAACCCAGTTATGTTTTTCTCCTTGCAAGTCCTGATGCCTCAAAAAACAAACAGCAGAAAAGCATAACCCTGCCTTTCAATAAGATAAATGTTTTCTGTGTATACAGATGGGATTTTATAAACCCAGAAGGGTAACTTACAGATAAATACATGAGTAAGTTTTCTGGAAAGATGAGGCCATATGCAGTAGGTTTCCATTCTCTGAATAAATATCAACATCAAAATTGGTGTCCTGACATTTGTCAGATTAAAGCTTGCAGTATGTGATATTACTTACGTCTATTGTTTTTCATTTTTTTGATTCAGAATTCAATTTTTGCAATCTTCAAGTAACAAAATGCAGTGTTTCTAAAGATACCAGATATAAATAAATTCCCTTTAAGCATGTAAACATGATGAGTTTGAGATATTATTATCAGAAGAGCAGTGTTCCCTTGAAACTGAGGCTGTTGTATAATGGAGTGTAAAAAGTAAGGTCTCTTCATGTATTCAGAGATTTTCTATTAGAACTGCGACCAGAACATCCTACATGCAGTTTTCAGTTTTCTTGTATGGCAAGTTTCTACCTAAGCAGTGACATGAAACAATTAAATGCATATGGTATTGTTACCTATTTAATAAATGCATAACATTTAGAAAATGCAGAGGCTATTCTTATTGAAAAATAGATAAGACAATATGAATTTAAGTTTTCACACCAGAGCACTTGTGTTCTGCTTGACACACAAGTAAAAGAAAGTAACATTTAGTTTTCTACTTTCTTCTTTCAAAGACCTCTAAGAAAAGAAGAAGAAAGCTTGACTATTTGGAATATAATGTAAATGACAGAATTTTTGCTAATCCTTACAGAAGTTCAGACTGTCATGAAGAAAGTGCATTATCTTTCAGGAATCTAATCCAAAATGCCTATGGTACTTTTACAATCCACATGACAAGAGCCTTTTATTTGTTTAAAGCCATAGGTATCACTAAGGAGCAGAGATAAAGACCATGTAACCAAGGAAATGTGCAAAACCGATGTTGATAAAACATCTATACATTAAGGATAGAATCATAATGTACCTTATAGAATATATTAATTTCCTATATTAAGGAATTTTAAATGTATTTTTGAGTGTGGACAATACAAGCACACAATTCATTAGGAAAATACTCAGTTGAAGAGGGATAATATTCCTGTTCCATTAATACCAATAGCTTTTTGCTTTCTGAAACTTCTCTGATTTGCAGATTTGATTGAAAGGTCATTTTTTAACATTAAAATGTGCCAAATTAAATCTAGTTGCAGAATCCTATGTCTTAATAATATTTATATTTTAAATGTCTTTTGTTATGGGCATGTGAGAGTACTTTGATAGCCTTGATATCTCTTTTCTAGAACATGGTCGACAGGGACTCAAAGCTGCTCTCAATAAACTGAGCCATATGTATTAAAATATTTAAGAACATTTTGCTAGTGGAAGACATGTCTGAGGAAGTACTATTTTCTGAATCATCTATATTGTGGCATCTGGCTCACTTTAAAATTCATTTTTATCTGAGTCATTCTTTTTGCAACTTGACACAATAGCTTGACTTATTTTTAAAGATAAAAAATGTGTTTTAATTCCTCAGCATGTGAAAAGCTCCTTGTCTGATAATGTTTTCCCTCATTCTTTTCTTCCAATATTAAAAGTTATCTTGTTTTCACTGCACTAGTCTCTACACATTTACTTAAAAAAAGTCAATGAGATTTAAAGATCCTAGAAAAGAAAAAAATTCCTGACATCTGCACTTATCAGGCCTCTTTCTTGTGGGTAGCCTTTGTGCTGTTCCTTTTCTGAAATGCAAAATTTACTTCATGGATCAACAAGAGGAGAAAACTGTTTTTGCATAAAGATGGAGCTGAAGCAGACATCAACTGCACTCTGAAATCTAATGGATGGAAGGATCCTTCCTCTGTTTCATGACTATGTAAAACTTTTGCATATCTTTAGAATAGAAATCATCACAAGTCAGCCAAAGTGTTTGGAAAAAAAGTTTATTCTGAAGAGGGTTATGCAACATCCTTGGGCTGGGGTGATATTCTGCCAGTGATTCTCCAGAGTGACGTGAATGCTGACAATTTTTATCCTATTTCAGGGAAGAAACTTGCAGGCTTGACACAGCTTTTACATTTAACAGCATTCCTGAAATTCTACCTTTTAGTTCAAATTATTCCAAAGACGGTGTCATTCATGGACAAATTTTTCTTTATCTTAACATACATGCTTAAGTGGAAAGTTGGCAGCTGGGATAGAAGAAAGAACAATGCAATAGTCAAAAAAAGAGAAAAGTAGTTTTCATACATTTTTATAAACTGAGTCTCATAAATATACTTTTTAATACTTATGGTTTTCCTTTGGAAAAAAATGGAATTTTCCCCATCCTACTGGCAAGTAGATCACTGAGGTTTACACACCTCTGCTTAGGAAGCAGGTATTGTTTCTTGGTCTTGTTTCTGGACATTGGGATTAAGGATGATGTAACCTTACAAGTTTTCCTGCCACCAAAGATCAGACAAAGACAACTTCTATCACATCCTTTCTGGCGTGACACCTCTGACTTTTTGTCTGTCCTCTTGGGACTAAAATTAATCTTTATTATTTCTGAAATGGATAGAGCAAGCATTCACAGAAATATAGGTATATATGGAGCATCAAGTCAATTTTCTTCCAGCACCGTAAATGCATTGTGTATTTCCATGTTTTATTCAAATGTAGGAAAAAAGTTCTGATCCCACTGAAACCAGAAATAATGTTTCATTAGGTTCAAAGAGAGAAGAAATGGCAGGAAACAAGAAAAGGCAAGGGGAAGAGAATGGAAATGATTTTGTCACTATTCAGACACAAATATTAAATGAAAACTATGAACATTCCAGAGGGAAGCTACTGCTGGGAAATCATAAACTACACAGATTAAAATGCATATGTTCAAATTGCCTAACTTCCTTGGCATTTTTTGAAGAAGAGCTAAATCTTATTCTGAGAACACAAACTGGACAGCCCTTCAGGATTTAATAATGAAGCACATTTTTCCCTCAAATGTGTTGTGTCACATGTTAAAAACTTGCAATAATACAAAATGTATATTTGGCTAAGTTTTAGCAAATAAGAATGACAGAAATGCCAAATTTTGCAAACACAAAGGATTATTCCTTGACTGGAAATAATTCTCTGTTGACCAAAGATGAAGGAGATAATCAATTTTGTAACCAGCTTGCCCCTTTCCATTAGCATCAACAAGGTCAAAAAATGGTAATATGCGTAAGAAAACACATAATATGTTTCTCTTTTCTTCTCCTCTACTGTCTGGGAAGTGATAGGTCCTTACAAATATTTTCAAAAGGAATCACACGAACTTTAGCTATCACACCTATGATCATTCGTGTGATTATTGCCTTTTCACCCAAATACTCGTTGCTTAGTTCTGTGCCTTAGCCAGTGAGATTCTTTTGTAAGACCAAAGGTACCTAGCAGTGACCTTGAAATTTAAGAAAACAGCTCTGAAGACAGCCTCCACACTCCCAAGGAACAGGAAGAGCAGTGATTACCAGAAAACTGTACTATTAAATTGTTCAGACCAGATGTATAGATCTATTGTTGTGGAACAGAAGAGAACCGTAGAATCACTGAATGGTTTGGGTAGGAAGGGAGCTTAAAGATCATCTAGTTACAAAACCCCTGACATAGCAAGGGATGTCTTTCACTAGAACAGGTGGCTCAAAGCCTCGTTCAACCTGGCTTTGAACACTTCCTGGAACAAGGGCATCCACAACTATAAATATCTCAAAGGTGGGTGCCAAGAAGACAGTGCCAGACTCTTCCAGTGGTGCCCAGTGACAGGGCAAGGACTAATGGCCAGAAACTAATATACAGGCAGTTCCACCTCAACATGAGGAATAACTTATTTATATTGAGGGTAGCAGAGAACTGGAACACGCTGCCTGTGGAGGTCATGTTGTCTCCATCTCTGGAGACATTCAAGATCCACCAAATGGACACATTCCTGTGTCACCTGCTCAAAACCCACCTGTCCCATTCCTTGGCAGGGCAGTTGGACTGGAAGATTTCTAGAAGTCCCTTCCATCAATAACAATTCTGTGATTCTCTGTGCAACCTGTTCCAGTACCTCACCACTCTTACAGTAGAGAGTTTCTTCTTAGTATCTCATCTAAACCTATTCTCTTTCAGTATGAAGCCATTCCCCTTATCCTGTTACTATATACCCTTGTAAACAGTCCCTCTTCAGTTTTCTTGCAGGCTTCCCGGAAGCCTGCTGTATGGTTTCCCTGGAGACCCTTCTCTTTTTCAGGCTGAACAACCCCAATTCTCTCAGCCTCTCCTCATAAGAGAGATACTCCATCCTTCTGACCATCTTCCTGGCCCTCCTTTGGACTCACTCCAACAGGTACAGGTCCTTCTTATATCAGGGGCCCTAGACCTGGAGGTAGTACTCCAAACAGGGTCTCATGTGGGTAGAGAAGAGGGGAAGAATCACCTCCCTCACCCTGCTGGCCACACGTCTTTTGATGCAGCCCAGGATGCAGTTGGCTTTCTGGGCTGCAAGTGCACGTTTCTGGGTCACGTTAAGCTGCTTGTCAATCAACATCCCCAAATCCTTTTCCTCAGGCCTGCTCTTGATGCATTCTCCACCCAGGCTGTATTTGTGCTTGGGACTGCTCTGATCTACATGCAGAACCATGCACTTGGCTTTGTTGAACATCATGATGTTTGCACAGGCAAAAATTCCAAGCCTATCACAGTCCCTCCGGATGCCATCCCTCCCCTCTAGCCTGTCAACTGTACCACATAGCTTGATGTTGTCAGCAAACTTGCTGAAGGTGCCCTCGATCTCACTGTTATGTGGGAGGAAGTATGTCATGAGGGAAAAAGTAAATCATGAGAATGATGCAGAGACATGAGCTGACTGGTGGACAACCTTAAGAAGTGTTCAAACCACTGGATTATTAGGTATTTTGATGTGAGAGTTCCTTAATTCTTCTTGCAAAATAGTTCTGCTAATAAAATACAAAATGATCCTTTCTTACTAGTACTTAGCCAGACCAGCGGAGTGTGATGTTATACATTTTCATTGAATATGTATAATGAGCTGAATAGACCCCTTACAGACTTGTGCCTAAAATTCACCTAACCAGACTTTTCCTCCTCAGTGCTACCAAAAAAAAAAAAAAAAAGCAACAGGAAAACCTGTTCCCATTCCCATTCCATTTATGAGGAGAAGTGCTTCTTCTCCTCATAAACAAAATAGTAAGCTTAAATACTTAATTTTGTCCTGAACGTTCAGATAAGAGGTGAAGATTCTCACTCAAATTTTATATAAATATTACTCATGCCTTAAGTATTGCACTGCACCAGAAGGTTTATGCATATCTCACAACTCACTTCAAATCCCAAACCAGAGTTTCAGTGCAGTGTAAACTATACATGTACCTCTTCTTTTCACAACAAAATATCATTAACAGAGTGCACAGACACAAGTATGTAAAAGAAAATATCAAGAGAAGTACAAAAAAATGAATCACTATACAGGGAATACGTCTGTTTCTTTTAAAAGGCGTATTGGGAGCAATTTGGTAATATTTCATCACACATGTCTCAGGTGTAACACCTCTAAAGGTATCAGCAATGTAGATCAGTCCTTCACGTTCATTATGCATAGTGCCTTAGTGTCTATGTCTTCTAAGTTGTAGAATGCAAGATGGTTGGAGGTTAATATCAGGTTTCCTATGTATGCTGTCTTTGAAACCAGCATGCCATATCCATTTAGGATTCAAGCAAATTGAACAGAGCACAGAAGTGTTTTACATATATTCACTCAGCTACTCTACAACAAAATTCACTTGTAATGTAAGAGGAGACAAATATCTGCATAACGTTTCAAGTGAAAGCTGATGCAGGCTTTAAATCTGAAAGCAAGAAGGATGGTTTAAGGCATGGAGTCTAAAGAAGAAAGGATTTAAGGAGGATAAAGTGTGCTCACAAATGAAAAGTAGTTCAAGTAAGACTGAAAGCAGAATTGCTACAGGGATTGTCAAGCAAAAAGCAGGGTGAACCAAAGTAGACAACAGCAAAGAAGGAACATTAAATTTGTATACAATGCATATATATCTGTATATTTGTAAATACATGTAGGAAATTATGGGTAGGATCAAAATACTCATATGACATGTGTGTTGTACATCCAACACTGGCCCTTCATAACAAGGGATCACAGTTTCTCCTTCCAGACATGGCACAGATGCCTTCAAAGCCTAATACACTGAATTTCAAGCTCCTTCAAAGCCCATGTATAATCCTACCACAGGATGTTCCCATTTGTGTTCTCTCATCCCTGCTACATGCATGCAATGAGTATCAAAAAGAAAAAGGTGAAGGATGCCTTGACAGAGAGGAGTGTCTAGGGCCAGAGACAGGCAGGAGTTGAATGCAACCACAGGGTCAGGTTGGGAGGAAATAAGTATATTTACAGTGTGCTTGGCTGTACTTTGAGGAGAGGTATCTGAGTGGGAGAGGTACGAGCTAAGAAAGTTCCTGGAACCCCTCCCTTTATCCACCCATGCGATGCCTGACTGGGGCAGGAGTTTCCATGAAGGACCACAGTCTACCGACAAGGCACGCACAACGTATCCAGGGATGCACAGGAAGAAGCCTACATAGTTTCAGAAAAGATAAAGGCAGAAAATACTCTAAAAATTCAGAACTTCTGTTGAACAGTGTTTCATTACAAGCAAAACCACCTCAGTTTAGTGGAGCATGTATTTTATGCAAAATCCAATACACTTTAGGTAGCACCCTGGTGTCCCTCAGATGCACTACTAGATAAGATCTATATATTTGGTAATTATAACTAATTCATAGCATTGGTCATGATGGGTATTACAGGAAAGTAATTTTTTTTTTGTATCTTCTAAAATACAGTAGTAACAGAAACATTTTCTAAAATCTGATTAAGTTTGGCAGTACTTTTTAAAAAAGCATATTCTTTATTAGATAGAATATGAGACATATATTCCTGTAGCATATGTGAATAAATATTTTGACAATATTTTTTAAAAATTCATTCTCTTACCCAGAGTAATATTTTTTTGCCTCTTTTTTAAATACAATTTAGTTTTTAATTAATTTTCATTTTTATCATCTGAAACACTTTCCCATGGAAAATTTGAATGATATGTACTTGCAGTAATTTAAATTATGATACCACATAATCCCAGTTCATCTGATACTTAAGTTTAGTTGCATTTATGTTCCTATACAAATAATTTAGAAAATTCACAGCCAGAAACAGTATAAAAACAGTAAATAATAAAGTGTCACCATATTTATGAGTAAACAAAAATTTCCTATTATCCTCTGTTTTTACAGACAAGATTTTCTGCATTTTTTTACTATGTGCAATTGTGGATTGTGAACAGAGAATTCAACTCTGGTTCAGATGTTGACTCTTAATTAAATTGGAATATGGTATGGACAAATTGAAATGTTTTCCCTTTATGCAACTACTTATTTCCTCAGCCTAAATAAAGAAATTCAGCTGGCACCAGTTGTGCAAACTTTACATATGTCATTTATATGAAACTACATAGAAATTCCCTAGCAGATTTTTCATTAAGGTGGAGACAAGATTATCCCAAGATGATACACAAGGGAAGCATAATACAGGAGAAAAGAACGTATCAATAACGTTAAAGAAATTATCTCAAAACAGAAAGCAGGATGTGATAAAACAGAGTTGAAATGTGGTCTTCTATGATTATTAAAATAGATACTTACCTTAAAATTCTTAAGCAGATCAAATGAAAATCCAGAGTAATAAAAAAGGAAATGAGACAGTACATAACATATCTAAAGAATGGATTAGACCTGAATTTAAATGATTCATTCATATTTGTTTCTTATGAATGTAAAATAAAACAAGTAGAACATGAATGCAAAACAGATTTCATATAGACTGACTAATTGGCTCATACAAAGTGAAGCAATAGTGTAGGTTATAATCATATTGCATGTATGAACACCCTGAAAGATGTTTGGACACTGCTTTCCTTAAATGAAAATGCAGATTGTTTTCCTACTCTCTCCATGCTTGATCAGTAAAGTTCCATGTAAAACTACAGACAACACAAAAGGCTATTTATGCTTTCACACTTGAAAAGCCAATGACCTAGAAAAAGACCATCTGGGGCACACACACACTATTGCTGATTTCCTTATGAAATTATTTCATTTCTTCTATTAAAATATTTTAACAGAAAATATACTAGTGTTATTTCAGAATAACTTTCTGATGCCAATTCCCAACTTCACTATGTATTCAAAACAGTTATCACCAGAGTCATTGAACCCCTGCTGTCAGGAAGCTGGGCTTATTAATAAAAATTAAGATGATAATTTGTCATATAAACCTGAGCAATACCACAATAGAAGAGGTTTCCTTGACAAAACAGAGGGGAGCAAAGAGGTTGTAAAACATTATTAGCTTTGAATGAGGAATATGCTACAGCATCAAGACAAAAGGATAAAACTTTTAGAACAGACATTATGTCAAGTTAACTGAAAATAAAAAAAAACACTGATTAGTAAGGAGAAACATCTAGTGCATTTTACAAAGAGCTTAATACTGGGGTATAAGAGAAAAAGGATGCACCATTTTCAGAATCAGACACATTCAATCAATATAAAAATCTTTCCTTGCCTAACTTTTTCACAGAATCCACTGGAACTTTCATATTCAGAGACAGTTTTAGATTTAGATTCTATTGCATTCACATTTACATATCATAGACTGTAAAAGAAGAACTAAATCAGGCAAAATTATATACCCAATCCTGCACTAAATTTAGCCTAAAAATTAAATCATGTTTCTCTTCTTTAGCCAATATCTTAACAGAAAAAAAATATTATTTCTCTAGTTATTCTAATAATTCAGCTCTAGGTAGATCTTGCCAATAGCAGCACCACTTTCTGCCTCATAAAACATCAGTATAGTATTATGAAGCTAGTAGGATAGCTGGACTTGGTTCATTTTTTAAAATAGATGGATAATTGCTTTCCTATTGAAACTCTCTTTGGACTTAGTGTGTGTTCCCACCTTTCACTGAAGGCAGTAGTAAATCAGGAAAGAGATGGGAGACAAGACCATGGATCACCAGTGACTCTGCTTTTCCTCAATTCTGTTTTCTCTCTTACTTATAGATTGGGCAGCAAATGAAGAAGATAGAAAAAAATCAGGACAGCATAAGGATTCTTCTAAATTACCTGCAAACATGGCAGAAATCAAAAAACAAAAAAACCAAAAATATAAAGTGACTGAATGAAACGACAAAATCACCCAAAGAAATCCCCAAATAACCAAACCAAAAAGAAAGAAGGTTCCAAAGCAGAAAACCCAAATTACTCTTTTTCTTAATAATCACATTATTTCTTTTTCCATTGCTAAAGTATTTGCTTGTTTCTGTAACTGTTTACTGAAAATTATATTCTTGTCTGTATTCATCTATATGCTAACAGATTTACTTCAACTCTATTGTAAAGTATTTCAAAAGCGGCAGATTATTAAGGAACAAATAGATGAAAGTGCATGAAGTTGCAGACCCAAGAATCCTTCAAATATTCAAAGCCTCAAAAGCTCTAATACTCAGTAAGAAGAAATCAGTAGGACCACAGATATAAGTGGTCTTGTCTTTCAGGTATTTCTTTTATTTCTGTGAACTGCTGCAGCTCAAAATTCTACCTGAGACTTGAGTGTTGCTTTACTTACTTCCAAACTTTTGAATTCTCTTTTGTTATTAAAATCTAATGACAAATACAAATAATGACAAATTCAAAATGTAATGTGGCAGCAATGCCAAAACATATGCAGCAGTGCCAAAATCAGCATGAACTTTATGCAGGCTTCTAAGTAGAAGTATAAATATCGAGTCTTACTGCAGTTTACTTGGTAACAAAGCTTACTGCAGATTTTTAGTCCTAAAGTCAAAAGGTCCAGAGAGGCTTTTATTGCTACTTTTTGAAAAATTAAAAGTATTGCCCCACAGAATTTAATTTGTGTAATTTCTCCAGGGAGATTTTAAGTATAGAATGTAAAGGGGTAGAAGAGACCCCTAGAGTGCTGTTAGCTTGGGCAAGAGCTCTATTCTTGTGCCAAAGGGTTTATTTCTAAGCAGTAAGATTTTTCTCAGAGGCCCTAAACACTCTTGTCTCCAAATGTACTCTGTGCCAGAACCTTTCATAAAGGTTATCATGTGATGTATTTGCTGTAAGCGCTCTCATAAAAATCATGTGCAAAGTAACACAGTAGAAGAGCTAGAGGACTTCCCGAGACCCACTTTTAATGCTGTCTTCTTTAAAAGCCAATCAGTAAGTATAATTGAACAAAGCTTTTCTCAAGGGCATTTGGCAAGTGTTTTCCTGAGGTCTAGATACTCATCCATAACAGAAGAGTTGATAATACTTAATTCAACATGAGAGTCAGGTCTAGTTACTTGACATGGAATCTGCAACTGTTTTCTGCCATGTTTATGATGGCGCTATCTCACTTTATACCAATTTCCATCTTTATAATCAGTCTTTTTTCAGGACTTTGTAACTGGGAAAGTTAGGCCTCTTAAAAGACCTAATCAATTCACGCTCAAACTTTTAAAATTTATTAATGTAAACTGAAAATACCTTTGCTATTTGTGAAGAGACCATTATTTATATCGACCTTTTCTGCTAAAAAAAGAGCGAAGTGTAATAACCTCGCATTATTCCTCCTTTCGTCCTGTGTTCAGATTGAAATTTACTGCTTAACCTGAATCCTCATTTTACTGTAATATTCCTTACAAAAAAAAAGTGTTTTAAAAGTGGTTGATCTGCTTCTTTAGTCTCCTCACCCATAATTTCTGCTAAACCTTGATTACCAGCAATGTTTTTTCAAGGTTTTATATTTACTCTCTGTAATGGGTTGACCTGGGCTGAATGCAGGTGCTCACCAAGACACTCTGTGACTCCCCTTCCCAGCAGCACAGGGGAGACAAAATAAGATGGAAAATAACTTGTAGGTTGAGATAAGGAAAAAAGCAAAAAAAAAAAAAGTAAGCAAAAAACCCCAAAAGCTTGTGCATGCATAAGCAAAGAAAAAAAAGTTTAATCTCTACTTCCCATCAGTGAGTGAAGTTTATCCACTTCCTGGGAAGCAGGGCTTCAACATATGGAGAAGTTGCTCCAGAAGGCAAACCTTACAAAATAACAACCATCCCCTATTCTTCCTCCCTTCCTTAGCTTTTATACCTGAGCTGACATCATCTGGTATGGACTAGCCCTTTGATTAATTTGGGTCAGCAGGCCTGGTTGTGTCCCAGGATATTGCCCACTCCCAGCTCCCTGATGGGAAGGGAGGGGAAGGGCAAAAGAAAAAGAAAAAGAAAAAAGAAGAAGAAAAAGAAAAAGAAAAAAAAAGAAAATAAAAAAGAAGAAGAAGAAGAAGAAGAAAAAGGAAAAGAAAAAGGCAATAGAGACAGAGACAGCGCTGATGCTGTGCCAGCCCTGCCCAGCAGCAGCCAAATACTGGAGGGTTATCAGCTCCTTTCCAGCTACCAGTGCAAAGCACAGCACTGTGAGGGCTGCTGTGGGAAAATGAGCTCCAGCTCAGCCAGACCAAATAGACTCTCATTGTTTGAGCTTGCCCTTGTAAAAAAATCCCAAAAATTTCAGGTCAATAAGTTTGTCTGATCTCATATTTTGTCACATACCAACGTGAATCTGTGATAGTGCAATAGGTATTGCCTATACATTAGACATTCAAGCATGGCTTTTTCATACTATTTCCACCAATACCTAAACTGTGCACAGGAAACAATACTGAAAATTCCATAGCCATGGTAATGGCTAGTGGTGCCAAGTTTTAATGACCAGATTTCTCTGGCCAACATTTATAATAACATAAACTTCTTGACAACATAGAAAAAAATACATTCCTTAAAGATTTGAACTATTTTTCAACCTTAAATTTAAAAGTAATTCTTACCTTCTCCCATAGAAAGTGCAAGTAATCAAATCAAATCATATATATATATGATATAGGCTGCACCATGATAGATCTTTGATGATAGTGATAAATTTGATGGAATTCCTCTCATTCAGCTTAGACTTGTACATCTGCTTAACAGAGGAGATCAAGAGGCTTCTTACAGTAACATTTCTCAGATGTAACTTAAATATTTTCTCTGGGGTGATGGGAACCACATTGTGATCTCTAAAGGGAGTCTGGACAACTGCCTCTGATGTATAATAAAGACATCCGATGAATCTTTTCATTTAATACAGAAAACCTCTTAGAAATTTGCATCCATTTTTTTCTCAACAAGTATTTTTCTTATGTCAATAGCCTAATAAAGCTAAGTAAATTCAGCATCATTTAGTTTTAGCAGCCATCAATCCCAACAGCTCAACACATATGGAAATTCATGCTTCCGGCTTTATACATTTTTTTCTTTTGTGCTGTAATACAAGAACATTAACAGATAAATCTTGGATGTAGTTTAAAGTTTATTGATGACTGCAAATAGAAATAGCTTCTGCTGCTTCCCAAGGTTCTTATCAGCAGTCATTCCCAATAGGACCAAAAAGAGCAGACACTATATCAATAAAAAGAGCTTCATATTTGGGATGTTGTGTTTTTCTTTTCTTTTACTTTAAGCCAGAAGGCCCACTTTACTCAGTTGATCGAAATTAGTTTGGTTCCTTTGTGGGGTGGGATTTAGTCTTTACTGAATTCAGGTTTCCTCAGAAATATAGAATCATTTGATTTCAAATCATGGTATATCTAGGAGATAATATCATACACAGAAAATAAAACCCTAAATTATTTTTTGAAGCATATGTACATTAAAATTTAAAACTTATCCTCATTGTACACACCAAACTTTCCTCAGCCAGTTGGTGCTTCATCTGTCTCTCTTATCACTGTGAGAGATCAAGGTCTCAAAGAATCGGCCATTTGCCAAAGCAGTGGGTGCTTGGCTGATGGAGTTCAAGGTTGCAGCCCAGGTGCAGAGGGGGTGCACACCCAACACCAGAGGCTACATGAGGGTTTTGGCCCAGATAAGGGAAGAGGCCAGTAAGAAACAGCTCCTGATATGTGGGATAATGCTTTTCATTATGTCAATTTCTGCCCTTACACAACTGGCTCAGGTGTGAAAACTCCTCTCTGAGGGAGATATTGGGACATTCACCTGAAGGTATTCAACCCTTCTGATGGGGCATAATTGTCTCAACTGTGCTGACCTAAGAGGCAGCTGTCATGTCTTAGAATGTGTGATAAACCACCGAAGAACCCTGAAGTGTCCCATGATCCACAGTGCTATAATAGTGTAAAACTTCCTAAGCCAGGGAAGGCACGTGGGTGTTCCCATGTAACCAGAGTGTACTCACTGAACTCTGTGTTTTGTGGGCTTTTTCTACCACTGATGGACCAAGACTGTGACCATCACTTTGACAGACATTGAAATTTCAGCAGTCAAATCTCATTGCTATATCATGGGTGGTGACTATATACCTTTTTCTCTTCTTTTCCTCTCTCTTTCTCTCCTAACTTCTTATCAAAATATATTGAAGGCAAGACTAAAAATTTCCAGTCAATGTCTTAATAAGTGCCTTGTTCTTTGGCTAGGTTGAATTTGGCTAAGTATAAATTTGCTAAGTTAAAGTTTGTGAAATGCCTTACTTTGTCTGGGTGTTGTTTTACAATTTGCCGAGTGCCTCATTCTACCATAATGTTCTAAAGTTTGCAAGTAAAAGTGTGGTTTTGAACCTCCTGAGAATTCTGTTGTTTCTTCTGTGCACAGCCCAGAATAAATCAACCAACCTTCCCCTAAACCCACCAAGTGGACTGGGGCATAACATTCCCCCAGAACATTTTACCTTTTTACAAATTTTTTGCCAGCGACTTTATATTTTCCAGATATTTTCTTCCCCATCCTAGCTGCAATCATTAGCAAGTAAGTTATTGTATCCCAAAGTTTGTTTAGCATAAAAACTCCAGACTTTACCTGCCAACTTTATACATGTCAGTAAAAGTTGTATAGAAAGAAGAGCTGTGCTGGATGAACTGTAACTTATTTTTTCCCTTCCTCATAGGATCTTGGCTGTATTCTTAAGTTTCTATAACAGACTAATAAAAAAGCTATCTTCACCAGCTACTAAGTGGTAAAGAGTTTACAACAAATCTACATTCTACCTATTTGCCATGAGCTATTTCAATTGTATTTTCTAGCATTTCAAGAAAAATCCTTGCAGAGTGCTTAAAAAATGTAGGTTGATAACATAACTGAAGTGTGGAACTTACATAGTTATGATTTACCACTGTTAACATTCTCTGTGTTATCACAAAACACACAGAATTTAGGCAAGCCACGTTAACAGAGAGAATCTCCGTAAAGTATACGTAAATATAAAACCTTGAAAAAACATCACTGGTAATCAAGGTTTAACAGAAATTGTGGGTGAGGAGACTAAAGAAGCAGATCAACCACATTCCTGCAGTTTCCACTCTGAATTTTCATTTTTCTGAAACCAAACTTGGTTGTCTTATCTACAGTTGTGCAATACTATAACTTGGTATATTAAGAGTTTTACACTGAAGTGCTGATTTCAAGGCAGAAGACTACATCTATTAAATGTCTCTGTAGAAACATTGCACGCCATAAACATCAGTGTTAAATTTATGGCAAAATTCAGCCATTTCTAACTGCCATTGCTCATTCAAATACTCCTTCAGCTGCCTTGTTGCAGCTCATTCTGCAAGTAAAGACCTGAAAGTCATGTGTGCATACATACATTTTATTTCCACCGCCTACTTTCACAGCTTCAAACTATTCAAGGTAGAGTAACCTCTTGAGCTAAAAGTAATTTGTCTTTTCTAACTCTCAATATATTTTCCTTCCAAGAACTTCCCCAAATGCAATAATAAAAAACCCAGATTGGAGGTATTGGGTATTTTCCCTTTGGTGACTCCGTATATAGCAATATTTATTAATTTTAAATTAATTCCACACACTAGGTTTGTACCAGACGCCAAAGAACTCAGAAGCATTCTTCATGGTCACAATAAAGAATGGTGTCACAATCTTTTCTTTGGACTAATTTCATCATAAAGCAACTTTAGACAATCAGGCTGAAAATATATTAATAAATGTGACACATGAAATTAAAACTTTCATCTGGTGGGTGTGGTGGCCGGTGGGCCTGTGGTTCAAGGGACAAAGAGAGTCCAGTGGTAGGACAGTCCCTAAGATCAGAGATCCTCCCCAGGTTAGGGTGACAAAAGAGGCTTCTCCAAGGTCACTCTGCCCTGTTATGTTAATGTACCCAGTTCTGCTTCCCTGGTTGGCTGTTGGCCTCTCCGCCCCCTTGTTACCTTATATGTCCCTGCCCTAGAAGGTTCTCCACTCCATGTTCCCCCATTGGCCCTTGCCCCATCACCACTCCCCCGGAGCTCCCTATTGGCTTCCTTACCTTAGTTCCGCCTGTGTACTGCCCCTGTGCCCTCAGATCATTGGTCCCTGATGCTCCATCTGCTCCCATACTTAAACCTGAACCCTCCATTGTTCTCTGTCTTTGTTCCTGGATCCCTTCGCGGTGTGGCTGTAATAAACCTCTGTCTGTGGAATCCCATACAAAGACCCTTCCTGCCTCTTTGCCGTCAACTCGCATTACTGGAGCTATCCATGTGTGTGTGCGTGTATGCGTGTGTGAGTGTGTGGTGGTCCTGCTGAGCGGCTTCACTAAGGAGATGCTTTTAGGAAGGTCGCGGCATCTCACTATCCAGCACCAACAAGCTGTGGACCATGACAGGTGGGTATACAAGTCTTCATTTAGAATAGATACTCAGGATCTTATGTTTTCCAGATCATATTAAAATAAACAGAAAATTATGGTTTTCACCTAGGAATTTACATTCCAATGAAGTATAGGGAACTCAACAGATTTCCTTAATGAGGCTTTAATGCTTCCGTGTAGCTTGAAATAATCAAATTCTACTGATTCCACCAAAATTAAGACAACGATCCCATTGAAAAAGGTAACTAATTTGAGGGTCAGTATGATTGAACAAGCTTCCTACTCTCCTTCTGCAGTCTCATCCAGAAGGCAGTACAGAGCACTTTATCTGTGATGTTCCAAATTACCCTGTAGAGGAGCCAATTTCTGAAATTGGAAAACTCAGAAAAGAACATCATAACAGTTGGAAAATAACATAATAGCATAGACTCATGAATTAGATGTCTTATTTTAAAAAGTCTCATACAAACCAATACATTGCCAGAAAGCTTTTTAAAAACAGGTACTCTTTCGAAGGAGGACAGTAAGGGAAAACACATGATCACAAGTTTTATGGGATCAATCTAACAATTTTACATTAAAAAGTAACCTAGTGAAATATTGGTACACATGACAGAGCAACCAGGTAGTCTTCTTTGTTCTAGGAAATGTGTTTATGTACACCCATGTCTACATATGGTGAGAGGAGCAGTATATAAACACAGAAGGATTATTTGGAGCAGGTAGAAAGTAAGACAAATATCTCCACTGCAAGCTGCCACTGAAAAGGACAAGGAATACCAGAATGCAGTTCTTAATTGGGTTTGACAGACTTTTGAGAATGGGAAACATCAGTACTATAGCTGTCACCATGTTCAGGGACCATAGCCAAGAAAGCATAATCTCTGAAATGCATTAGCATTTTCTGAGACTCTCCAGTTTTGTGACTTTAGATAGAACTGAGCATCTCTCATGATTCTGCGGAAGTGCATCCACTCTGCTACATAATCATGAAAAGGTACCTTGAATGAAAGCCAGGGATGTGCCTTAGTACTTGTATTCTAGGGAAGCTGTTGTTTTATCAAAATTTACAGTACTGCAAATTCATTAATCTCAGCATAATGAAGGACTGGGAATGCAATCACAAAACACACTCCTATAAAAAATACATGTTAGAAGGTCCCTCTTAGTGATGGGCATGGCATCTGGTTTTTTCTAGTGTAGCTCTAGCTTGCTACTGCGTTTGTATGGATACCTTAAGATGGTTTTCTATTTTATTTTATGAAACTGTAAATAGACAACAGTATAATAAATTAAGCGAAAGTTCTGGAGAGAAAATACTTTTTCCTGTCATTCCAAACATGGCACTTGAAAGAGCTGTTACCTGGGTATAATGTTGTAAAGGGAGGAGGTTTTGTGCCATGTATGCAGCCAAAAAGCATTCTCAAATGAGACTAGATAGTTTGTGACATAAAAATATTAATTCCCTTGATAATTAACTACTTAGCTTTTCTTCATTACTGATCAAATTTGGAGGTCTTTTATCTCTATCTCTCTGGCTCTGTAGCTTCTGTGCCAGAGCACGAGGTGTAGCGATCTCTAAAAGGCATCTCCAAAGCGAAGCTGCTCAGCAGGATCAGCCACACACACTCACACACACGTGCAGGCACAAATGCACGGACAGCTTCAGTAATATGGTCAGCGGCAGAGAGGCAGGAAGGGTCTTTGCGTGGAGTTCCACAGGAGTAGTTTATTGCCTCTACACTGTGAAGGGTTCTAGAAGAAAAAGACCCAGAACAATGCAGAACTCAGGCTTAAGTACGGGGGTGAGGCTAGCACTAGGAACCAATGGTGTGAGGGCACGGGGGCAGTGCAAAGGTGGGACTAAGGAATGGGGACCCATGGGGGAGCTCTGGGGGAGTGGCGAGGGACAGAGGCCAATGGGGGGAACCTGGAGTGGAGAACTTTCTATGGTATGGAACATATAAGGTAGCAAGGAGGTGGAGCGGCCAACAGCCAACCAGGGAAGCAGAACTGGGGTAGATTACCATAACAGAATAATGCTGGGAGAGGCTTCTTTTCTCACCTGCCAGACTGCTAAGTCTCTGGCACCAGGGACTGTCTTACCGAGAACTCTTTCTGTCCCTTGTACCACAGGCTAACCAGCCACCACAGTCTTTATTCACTTTCACTTGGGCTTGTGAACACTAAGATCTCAAGGCTTAGCTGGAAGTCTTCTGAACAGTTCAGCACAGTATGTAGGACCCAAGCAGTATAATCAGGTGCAGAACCTAAGAGGAAAGAAAAAATGCCTCAGAGGGAGTATGAGAGGCCTTGTGGATGGGACTAAAACTCTACAACTTCATGACTGACTGTTTGGGATTTTTTCCTCCATGTATTAAATGTTCACATCTTCCAGGTTAGGAAGATACCATGTAACTACCTATACGGACTTTTAAAACCAATTTCTTTTAATAATCCCAATTTTGAACAGCAACTTCATATAGCCAGTCCCTCTGATTGTTAGGAATACAAATTTATGAGAGCAGTTCAGCATCCTGTGTGATCTACAAACTGTCCCAAAAGCAAATGATAGATGTTTTAAATCATCTACTTATTCTGACATACCTGCAGCCTCCTGCAACTCTGTTTGTTGTGATTGGTTTAAAAAGCAGACAGTTCTAGAATGAAAATGTGAATAACACAGTCCATTCACCAAAAAGCAGAGCGGAAAATATCAAAATTCAAGAAATATGTATTACAAGAAAATGTTCTCATTTTATTTTAAATACACAAAAAATATGTAGTTAACACAAGGAACTTACTTTCTCTAGTTGAGCAGACGTCCTTAATATTATCCTTTACATCCCCTCAGTCCCATCTGAAAAAAGGTCAACAGAGTTCAATAGTGCAGCAGTGAAGCAGCAGGACATCTTCACAAAACCATCCTAACTGTCCTTGTAAAACTTCTGTGTTCATTCTCGGGCAGTGAAGAGAATCATTATTATTGTTACTAATGCTGAGGAAAAAGTATTCCAAAGTAAAAAGAAAATTACTTTATTAGTATAGAATGCCTCATTTCCCACTGCTGGTTATTAGTGTTATTTTGCTATTGCCTATCGCTTGTCTTTATTCACTTTCAGTATAGAACTTTTATCATCCTTTCATCCTACTCTTAATTTTCCTTCTCAATGCTTATCTTCAGAAGATTGTTGTCAGACCACACTATCTTTTAAGACCCAAATAAGAGACATTTAATACAGAACACGCAGAAAGACTGGCAAAGAAAGCACACACTCAAAAAATTACACAGATATTTCTTGCTTTCATTTCCTTTTCTCATAAACCTGTGTTAATATTTCATTTTTCAAAATTTTAATCCAGTGAAGTGCTGGAAATTTTGTCCCTAATCAAGCCAAAGATACAAGCTAGAAACTTACACATACATTTCTTTGAAGTCAGTAACCTTACAGAATTCTAAACTGAACCAGTCTTAAATACTTTAATGAACAGGGAGCAGACACAAACTTACAGTTCTGATTTCTAGAAGTGAGAAGATACAAGTGCCTTCTACATGTCATATCTCTTGCTGTTGCTCACATAAATCTATCTATCTATCTATCTATCTATCTATCTATCTATCTGTATAGATCTATATCTGTATCTATATTTACGATCCTATTAACCCTGGTGGTTTGATATGAAGACAATGGCATATGATTTTAAAGTGATTTTGTTTTGTTGTTTTCAGGGTTTCTTGGTGGTTTGGTTGGTTGGTTGGTTTGTTGGTTTTTTCCGTGTGATAATTCTCTTGACAATTTCAATTATCTTTCTTTAGAATGGCCTCAGCATCATTCCTCATCATGTGAAAATTACCCATGACTTCACAGAGTTTGTAAGGCAAGAAGTGCATTGTGGAGGATCACTGCATTATGCTGGTTTGGGCTGATACGTACAGCAAGTCACACAACTATTTTTTACGTGTTCCTATAGAACAATAGGAGTAAACAGTACTGTAGATTTCAAACACTGTTTTTTCCATGAGTCAGGAATATTCATAAGTACAGTTGTTTTCCTCTTCAGTGTGAAAGATGTGAAAGAAAAAGTCTATGCTCATTATGTATCAGCTAGGTTTTCATGCTGGATATATTTGTTAAGGATATATGACAGTAACTAATAAAAATACAAGACTCAAAATTATGGCTTTTAATAATGGAACCAGGGATAACATAATGATGTTTCTCATTGCACATTTGCTTATGCTTTGGTGTCTAAATCATAGGTCTCACAATTTTATTAATGCTGTATCTAGATGTTTGTTAGCATACATCTATTAAAAAAAATACTTTTCTTTAGCTGCTCTTACCTCTTTCTTACACTTTCTTCCTCAATTAGATTTCAGAAAGATCCTAATAAAATATATATAACAAACAACAGGCAAGTAATTTTCACAACTAACTAGTATTTTATATATGTATAGAAACATATATATAAATGTCTAGGAATTCTAAGGACAAATTCTCAGGTTTTAAATGTAAATTTTGAAGAAAGCATTGTTTAAATCCAGGGTAGCAATTTCCTTCTATAGTAGAGCTGTTGGCAATATCCCTGTTATTCCAGTACACACTAGAACATTAGAATCAATTTTTTAGATCAGGTGCCTTTGAAGAAAGAGGTCCCCTAGGAGACAGTCTCATCCCACATAATTTTAACCCTTTTCTATTTTATGTATCTAACCCACATTAGGATAAATTGCCTCATGCAGTCAAATGATCAGATAAGTATTTTGGCGTACCCAGGAAAGTCAATTATTCTGAGCTAGATCTTAAGCCAAAGGAAAGATCTGAAAAATATTGTATATTTCTCTTAATTCTGCCCCCTATCCAGTCTTGTTGATTGCAATGATAGGAATCTTGGCCAACAACAAACACACAAAGAAGAGTAAGCACACCTACACAAAGTTTGCAAGTGGACAGATACTTAAGCAAGTGACCAACTCATTCAGTTTTCTGTCATTTGCATAATGCCTGCCCACATGGAAAGTCAACTCTAATCCATTTTCAGATGTGTCAGCTATCCAGTCTAAGTTCTGTTATCCTAATATGGTACATTATAGAAATTAACTAATGTCTGTTAAACTCATAATAGTCTTTGTATGGTCTACAAGAAGTATCACAGTTTACCACTGTTCAATGCAATTCCCCTTCCAAATGAATACAAACTGCTGTGGGCTTCAAATCACAACAGGGAAAGAAAGAAAAACATTTTTAAACCCATTATTACTTGCATATCCTTCACCTTTGACTACAAAAAATTATTTAGCACATTTCTGAAATTTCAATTTAGCACTGCTTGGTGCTTAAAAACAAAATACAAATGTCCAAAGATCAGTCAGACGTGTACAGAATAAACATACAGCTTTTCTTTCTCGTTGTATGTGAGTTCATTCAGTTGGATCTTACATTCCTGTAATCATTTTTGGTCACAATGAGAAGAGTCACACCTTTTATAGCTTAATTGATGCATGCACCATCTAAAAGTTTTATAAAGCACTTTGTGGTTTTTTCCTTCTGTTCTTTTAATACACAACAGCAATAATGAAAACAAATATAAAAACTTTTTCCTTTCAGCTCATGCAAGCATGCACAGCTTTAAACCAAAAGAAAGATGTCATTACAGGCTAGTAATTTTTCCAGAGAAGATGCATTAGCATTAAAAATAAATGCTATGCATTCACATAAAAGCAGAGATAAGTCTACACAGTAAATCACACTTTTAGATTCATGATATTCAACAATGTGCAAGAAAATGGTAAGAAAAAAGCTTTTACCCTATGTATATGTATGAGTACACAATGCACTTAGTACCTTTAGGAAAAAAAGATGCTGATGCTCTTTAGCAAACCTGTATGCAATGAATTTTGAGGAATGTAGTTCTTTCATTAGAGGTGAAAGAAGTGTGGATAACAGACGGCCTGTTAATTTACTGAATAAAGTCCATGTGAAAAATGGCTTAGTAGTATGTGTTCATCAGTTCCAGGAAACTCTTCATTAAGATATGTTTAAATACAACCTATCACGTTGATGAAAGGCTTTTTATAATAGAACTTTTTGCAAGAGTGCAAGATGTGACTTTGAATGTATTTGTTATAAAAATAGATGAGAAAAAAAAAACCAACCCAGAAATCAAAACCAAATAACACTTTCATCTCTGGCCAGAATTGTAACACAGTAAATTCTACTTTTTTGCCATTTCTAGTAGAAGGCTTTAGGCTGTTCCCTGAGCTCAGAGCACCAGTCTCAGAGCTGGCCTGGGCTCACCTTGGCCAGAGTTGAGCTGGGCTGGTTTCAGCTCGTATCTCAGCTCCAAGGGCTTGTTGCCTCCCCTGCCTGAGCCTGAACTGTGCCAGTGCCTCCATGGGAAGGGTCTGGCAAACCCAGGGGGTCCCTGTGTCTGAGCACAGGGAAATGGTGAGGGTTATGCTCATCCTTCAGCTGGGATCAACCAGAAGGCATCAGCCATAGGTAAGGAAGTATTTTAAAATAAATCCAAGCTTAACAAACTGAGGAGGAAAGACACACCCCACCTTTGCACACGAATCTCCTATGCACTTCACAAATGACCTGTTCCTCCTGGTGAGACTTTGTGATGTTTCAAACATATTAAAACCTTTCCATCCAGCAGCTCATGAGGCATAATGAAGTGCTGACCATAGATCCCAAAGAGATACTAAAAGGATGGGAATAAAGCCAGGTAAAAGGGGTAGATCCTAGCCAGTTCACATACAAAGATTTTAAGAGTAATGTTACTGTTTGTTTAGACTCTTGGACTGTTAAATAGTTAATTGGACTAACATAAAGTTCATAGCTAAATGTATATTATGTTCCTTTCTTCTTAAAAGATTTTGAGTGTAATAGAACATAGTGAACAGTCAAAAAACTGTTTGAGAACAAAGCTGGTTTTTTACTGTTTTCACACTTTGATTAAAAATAATCTGCAGCCGTCACATGAAAAATGAAAATCTCAGGAAAAATTAATTAAAATCATAGTTAGGTAATAGCCTAGATGTCTGCCTTAGCTCTGCTCTCATGCACTCTCTGTACCTGAAGATTTAGCAAAATTTTAAATTTTTTTCTTTGCTAAGAAGGGCTGTCTTCCCAACACACATTGACCACTGAAATACAAAGTTAGGAAGGCAGATATCTAGGACATCTAGGTCAACAGAATATGCATGTGGCATCACAGGAGCAAATATGTACTTGTGAATGAATTTGACTATCTGCTTGTCCTTCAATACAGGGTAGAGGAACCTCTAGTGTTCAACATATTATTCTGATTCGGACAGAGGAAATAAGAAAAGAATAAAACATGCAAAATGTGAAAGAAATATTGAATATTCTGAACAAAATTTTTTGTTCCTTTCCTCCTCACAAAGATATCTTTCTTCAGTCCTAGATCATTGTGTTCTCAGCTGGTGTATAAATCCAATTAGAATTAAGTTGCTGCATCTGTGTGCACTGTTACCCTTTATCCAATACATATTCTTTGTCCAGAAATTAATTTCTTATTATTTTTATATAGTCTAGGTACAGCCGTCCTCAAGTTTTTAGACCAGGCTCTGCTCTTTCCGTCTATAGCAGTTTGGATGCTGTCTTCCTTTGCTTTCACTAGATAAACCCGGTTCCTTCTGAAGGAGAAGGTATAGACTTATCTTTGAGGAGGTGTAGCAGTTGCATCTGGTGAGTCAGTTGCCACCACAGCCAAACTGAAATCCATACCAAGCCTTTGACATTATTTCACTCTTCCATCTTCTTTATCACAGAATAAATGAGTTAGCTGGAGGCATGGAAAAGGAGCAGTGAGGACTGAGAGGAAATGAAGGTTATCTTTTGGGATTTCTCAATTTTTTTTACTGAACAACTTTGGTATGTTATATTAAGGAGTTATTTGCAGCTTGATGACAAAAAAAAAGAACCACAATAGTGCAATGTTCAGTTGCAAAACAAAAGATGGATCAATACTTATTGAGCCTTACTTTACCTCAAGTCTCATTTCCCCAAGTTCCTTCTTATATTCAGCAGAGAAAAGAAAATTCTCTGAGGGACAGCTTGAAGTGGTGACAACTGTAACATTGTGAGCAGTTAATACCATCCCTGCCTGGCTCCGTGGGGTCCCACGTGCCCCCACAGACGCACGGGTGGGTTCAGTGTTACAGTCAGTAGCAAAGAGTCGAGAAGGGCATTTGTGTGCGTTCTGCCAGGAGCATTTATTGCTGCTACGCTGTCAAAGGGTGCAGGGGCAAATATGAACATGATCCCGAAACTCACAGTTTTATCTGGGGGTGGGGAAAAGGCAGGATTAGGGAACAGGGACCAGTGGGGCAGCTCTGGGGGAGTGACGAGGGGTAGAGGCTGACAGCCAACCAGGGAATCCAAACTAGGATAGATTAACGTAACAGAACAAGTATCCTGGGAGAAACCATGAAGTGGTTGTTGTGGTACTAGGGACTTGTCTTACTGAGAACTCTCTGTCCCTTGTAATGTATGTTCACTGGCCACCACAAGCAGTCTTACTCCATTAATAGGTCTTCCAAAGCCAGAGGTCTCTTGGTGAATATTCTGTAGTGATCATAACAGCAAGGTTCAAATGTACTTCTCTGACATAGCTACACAAGTTTAGTCCTATGTATTGCAGGATATTCGGTTGTGGAGCTTAACACAACAATGTACTTTGTATGTCACAAGGGACTTGCATAAACCTACTTCAGCATGAATTAAGCCCACAGCTTTTATTCTAGTCTTAAATAATATTGTAATAGTTTTAACCTAAAGTGCTATAATTCAGATAAAAAGCATGGAAAGTTGTGTTTTGAGAGGGTTGGGGGATTTTATTTTATTTGTTTTAAATGGAATGTGTGAATGCAAGATATGAGTAGATATAATTATCTTACCTATTCTTTGTCTCCCACTCCATGCAAAAATTCACCTCTTACCCTCTTATTTTTTGTGAATAGGTGTACCCTCTCAAAAGCCCCTCTTTACAAACTATTCCCAGTGGAATCTCATGAGTGAAAAAACAGCTACAGACTGAAACAAATGTATATGCTTTTATTAGACTGGAATAATTCCATTACTATTTAGCTGTTTATTAGTGTCATAGAGTTGAGTGGTGTTATCATTAAATACTTGACATTATAATGAGAGTTCATGGAAAAGCAGTTGGACATTCAAGTCAGTTTTTTAGAGCGATACTCAAACAGAAGATAGGCTTTGACAGAATGAAAGAAAATTATAATTAAAATTTCAGAGGTTTTGAGAAAATATTTATCTGCTCTGTTGTTTTGCTTCCCTCATTTCATGAGTTTGATTATTTAAAGCCAGCATTTTTAACATAAAAAATTCTTTAAAAGAAAAATAAATTAGAAAGATATCATTTTCCCAATTGTGTTATGAATTATGAAACAACCTGTAACTTAATGATTGCATTTTCTGCTGCTGTCAGTGTGTGTAATGGACAATCTCCATTAAATCAGTGGATATGCAGTATTTTGCTATCTATTTGTTGTTCACTGCCTCTCCCTGTCTTAACTAAATTTAGATATCTATATTCAAAATCAGGTTTGAAGAGATTATAATAATATATCATGGACTATTTTTTGCCATTGATCAAGATAAATTCTCTTTGTTTCTTAGTGACTCTATCTCATTGCTGTCTTACGAGAAGCATGTGTGTTATTTCAATTTTACAGATGTAGAATGGGTATATATGGAGGTTAAGGTTTACATATTCATCAATGACATATCTGTTAAGGTAAACGGCATGCATGAGTATATATTTCCAATTACTGACATGCAATTATTGTTACCCGTACTGTATGCCAAACCCTGCTATCAGTCTCTTATCTGGCTTTTTGCCAGTGAAAATGCTTACTTTCTAATAAGGAATTCAGTCTACACCAACACTTAACATATTTCAAATAGCTCGGTTATAGTTGCACGTGCTGCAAAGTAGCAAATAGAAATAACACATTAATTAATTTTGTAATTTCTGTGGATACAACACTGTAGCATGTGGCTGTATTGAGCCTTGCATAAGAGGTGCTTATTCTCAATGCAAATCCCACACTCTGTGGAAATACAAATAATAGTATCATGTGTGAAGCCCCAGAGGTTGCACAGATAAGAATACATAGCTGCAAATTAATGAACTAAGCATGCGAAATTCAAGGAATTGAACAGTCTCAGAGCAGTCAAAAAACCCAAAAGGAATCCAGCAGGGTTAAACTCAGTGCTGGGTTCAACAAGGAGATGAAGGAAATCTCAGTTCTAATTCTATTTATGTTTTACAGTAAACACTAATTGGATTTTAAAGAAAATTAAGAGTAAAGCCTAGAACCTTCATTATTTCTCAGTTACTGATATAACTGCTCTAAATGCAAGCTATCAAGTCAGAAGACTATTTATTCTTCAGTCATTCTCTGGGCTTCCCCTGTGCCAAGGGGTGAACAAAGGAGCTGAAAGCAGCAGCTCACCTGTGATAAATAGGAAACTTTCACAGAATATAAGATATATAGATCAGATCCCCTGACATGGTTGTGTGAATTTGCTAAGCACTGGGTTAATGGAAAAGTGTCTCCTTTGACTGCATGTCAGAGGCAGATCTGTTACTCTCCCTGATAGAACAGTCACTGGCATTTGCCCTTAGCGGAGGGCTCTGTGAGCTCATGTCTTACACAACTTTCTAAAACTTTACACCATGTATCAGGAGGGTGACCCCAGGACAGAGGATGAGAATTAGACCCAATGTGAGGCACCTAATTGATGCCATACAATAATCCTAAGAGTCTAACATTCCTCTTTGGTTTTCTGTTTTAACTCTTCAAACTAACCTTATCGCTATCTGATCTACAACTGAAATCAGCAATTCTCTGCTCTGATGATTTCAATGGGAATATTACCAAGGGATCTATAACCCCAGTCATAGGTGTTATGAAGACTTTTCATCACTTTCAGAAATTTGGGCTCATTCAATATAGAGATCATGTTAAATGGGATATACAAGTCTGTGTAAGACCCTCATTGGACAATGGTCTGAAACGCCTAAGTGCAAAACCTGTATGAAAAATCCAGTCAGAAGTTCATATTCTGTATATTATGCAATGATAGTATTGTGAAAATAATTTAAAAGTAGAAAAAAAGGGAAAAAAAGGAAGAAATAAAAGTGAAAACAAAAAGAAAGAAAAAAAAGCTTTGTGTGTATAAATTTGAGACCAATGTATCATGAGCTACTGCTTTAAATACCTTTACCTGTAACATTTACATTAGTGCCATAGAGAGCATAGTAAAGGAGAAGGAGGTTTCTTAAGAACATAGGGCCAGATTACAAAGGTTTTTCATTTCATAAAGTCATTTATAATTCTCCAAAGGGCAGAATTATACTCAAATTTTAGAGGTAGTTTCTCATTTGATATTATATTGCCTAAATATAGATAGATACAACAGATACCTGTGGGTGAATATGACAGAAAACAAATATTAGAGCAGCACTTCTCATCCTTTCCACAATTCAAGTGGCATTGTCAGCAGATTATTTCAGAATTAAGTATTTGAGGCTCATATAAAATAATTTAATGAAACTAGATCCTTTCTATCTACTTTTTATGAGATTATTTTTTCCACCAGGAAAAACAATTTCTCATTAGGGAGCTAAGTAATCAACAGTGTTCAGATTAAGCGGAAATAGTGAAAAAAGTTTTCTACATTTCTCACTTCATCTTTCTGTTTTCTGTTGGTTTAATGATACTTTGTGATACATCATCGGGCAAAAAAATGTCGGAGCTGAAAAACAGCAGGAAATATTAATGGGCCTGATATTTAGTAGCAGCAAGAATGTACTATTCTCTATAAATTACCTTTTTTTACACATTGGGAATTGAGTCCTCAATATGTCCTTGATAAATGGAAAATACCTCTGGCATGAGGAGACCAACAGGCAGCCCCTCAGATATTTTAAATGATAATTACCACAGCAGGCTGTTTTATAACAGAATGATGACCAAAATCTGCAACCAGTTTTATAAACAACAAGGGTAATAATAAGGGTATTAGACAACTACTTTTATTTTAGCACTTCATAAGAATCATTTACCTTTATTAGATGGCTTTACCTTTATTTCATGGTGGAAAAAGGGAAACTCCAGGTCTACAACTCCATCATTCTTCTTTTGAAACTATTTTATATTAATAGGGCCCTGGTGATTTCATATAATTTACCAGTCAGCCACTGGTAACTTCATAAGAATTTTTCCCTGAGGGGCTGCTGGATGCTGAACTGCTGAGTCTGAGCACTGACATTACATTACTAAGTGGATGAAAGTGGTAGAATTAGATGAGAGCATTTACAACAGCATTTGGTCCTTGCTGTTTTGCATCAAGAATCCCTGTTGTGCCCAGTGTGTGAGACCACGGAGAGAGAAGATACATATTTAACAGAGTTACCTGTCCATTCAGTAACCAGTGTTACTGCCTGCATTCCCATCTGAAGAAAAAG
This sequence comes from Corvus brachyrhynchos, assembly GCF_000691975.1. Lineage (NCBI taxonomy): Eukaryota > Metazoa > Chordata > Aves > Passeriformes > Corvidae > Corvus > Corvus brachyrhynchos. Next base: position 6,508,391 of record NW_008246057.1, on the reverse strand, counting down.
CACTCATCAACTAGAATATTTTAGGTTTGTAACAGCTTGCAAAAGTGGTGAAAGAGCAGAATGGATTTTAACTTTCTGACTTTCATGGCAGGAAAAATTAAAAAGAAAAGACTGAGAAATTGTTATAACTTATATGTATCTATAAGTCTATAAATATAATAATTCAGACACAAACTGGATATAGTAGTTTCAAAGAGAATGATGTGTGACTCTTGGAATTAATTATTTTTTTAAATGCCATTTCTTGTTTGAATTGCAGCAAGAAGTTTAGGTATATCACCAATTTAATTTGTGGTCTTCTATCAGAAAGCAATCAAGGAGCACTTGATAGGAGGGAAATCCTCTTGGATTTTAAGGCCCCCTCATCATCCTCTTCCAGTTTAGATTAAAGGATGCACTTATATTTATGTCATAACCAAACCAGATGTATACCTCTTTATTTGAGTTCAGAATGCAATGTCAGACCTGTCATATAGAGTAAGAAGGAACCACTGAGTGTTCATATATTTCAGAAAATATAACCCAATCCAAAAAACCGGTGTCTTTAAACCTCTTCAGTTCATAAAATTTTACCTTTGGCACTTGTTATCAAAATCAACTATTGAAATCCTTGCCTTTCCAATGAAGAACCATTATCTTCAATATTACATAGAGAAAGACAAAATAAGCTGTTTAAGCAACAGTGGCACATTACTGAGTGTGAGGGTTTTTTGTAAATATTTTCTGTGAGCTATATCATTGATCTCAGTCATTAGGATTTAGACTTGTAAATGTTAATTACATTATTACTATGAAACAAATAGGCACAACTCAAGGTTTTTATATGTGACGTCCTTAAATTAGGAACCTTTATTTAAGGTCTATGAAATTTCAAAACTCTTACTGAAATCACAATGGCTATATTATACTGTAGGGCTGACTGCAGCGCTATGTCATATTTCTCATTAATCTTCCCCATTCCTTGATACCACGAGGAATGAACCATGATATTATTTGATTGGGAATTTTGCCCAGTATCTGTGGTGAAAATTCTACAGCATCTGACCTTTTATTTTTTAATTTTATGTCTTTAAGTTAATGTTGGAAGTCCCTGAAGTATGACAAAGAATAATTTGTGTGGGAACATGATATAAGTACAGGCAGGTTAGAAATGGAAACAAGTTCACATGAGCTTATTGACCAGAAGTCTCTTCCCCCATGATATATAGGTTTAGAATTGATCTCTATAGATTGTCTTAATTTCTGTCACTGTGTAGTTCAAAGTTTGCAGATCTCTTGTGGAATGAAAGACATAACCCCATAAACCTGTGTAGCTGAGACATTGATGCTTCTCATTCAGAAAAATGACCCTGGGATAAAAATGAAAATGAGATGTAACTGCTCATCTCAAGAGGTTATCCCAAGACCTAAAATGTGAAATAGAATTTTTTAAATATTTATTTCATTAAAATAACTACAAATTTATTAGTATACATACTTCAATTAATTTATATCATACGTAAAACAGTCCTATTCAAAACAACGTTAAGGGACAAAGTGTTGCAAGAAGCCTTCTCATTCAGATTAGGGGAAAAAACAGCTGTGATACTGCCCTTCAAAAGCCTTATCACAACTCTGTGTCACAAGCTCAAGCTTTGTGTCTGCATAGAAATGTCTTATAATAAAAGTTTCCAAATAATAGGAATTTGAGAGCTGCTCACATTCTTTATGGTAGGATCATTTTCCAACACATTTTTAGAACAAGTCTTCATTTTTGCTGATCTGTTGTTTTATAAAGATACAAAAGACTGGCAAGAACTTCTCTCTTTGATACTTGCCTCCATATATGTGAGCTATGGGCATATATTTTACCACCGAGAAATTACTTATTTTGTCAGTAGGCCTCATTAAAGCAACATAATGTTTTCTGATACTAGCTTTCATTTGGATATGATAAATATGAAAAATTCATTTGCTCTCAATAGCTGCCATATTTCAGGTAGTAATGAAGGAACCCCATGATTTACATGCATGCTCTAATTTCTGAATAGTGACTTTAATTAGAATTATTAACCCAAAACCAGTGCTAAAAGGGGTAGCGTAGCTTTCCCCTGCATGTGCTCTTTGTATCAGTCGTACTTGCAGTAATATCAACATCAAAACTCCTGTTGATTTTCCCGAGAGAGAGATGGGCTCCATTTACTGCATACTCAAGACCCTAAAGGATCTTTTAAAGCCTTCAATAAACCAAGCCCCTGTTGTACTGTGGCTAGTTAATTCTGTTAGAATTATTCCCTGAGTAGCACTACATTGCAAAACATCTTTTTTTCATTTCAATTTCTTTTTTCTCATACCATTTTATTGCTTTTAAGCTATTCCCTTTTCTTCATCTTTCATAATCAGCTCCAATGTCTTCTTAGGCTAGCACTCAAATTTACTGAGAGGGCAAGCAGCAGGCAGTGAAACAAGGGCAGACAAAGGAGTAGAAAATGGAGATTACTGGGAAAAGACATGCTAGTTCAAATAGTTTTAAGTTATTCAAATGCATCTACTTCCATTTTTATATGGCTCTTGACACTAAATACTTGAGTTAGCTGAACATTATGGTCGTCTCACTTTCAGTAGCTTAATATACCTTAACAGTGATATCATTTCCCCTGAGAGTCACAAACCAAAACCACACAGATAAATCACTGAAGTTTGAAAAGAATTATAATTTTTAGTTCTTTCAGCAAACAAAATTAATCTTCAAATATATACATTTTGTCAAGTAAAATATGTATTTGTTTATACTAACCAAATCTTATTTCCTCAGCTATATCGGTTAGTAGAAAAGATAACAAAGAACTCATATACACCTAGGCACATAACTGTATATACACAAATGTGCATTTGTAGAACCACGTGTGTTGTGTATGTATTTATGTTCCGTCCCCATAATGCTCCTTTCTTTGCAGTTTATAGCACCATCTGCAAATTGTCCCCCGAATACACCCAGATGCTCTGAAAAGGGCAATGAATACTGGAGAGAGAGTTAACTTGAAATGCCTATATTCCTTTGAAGGAATATTACTGTAAGGACTTGACAGTACATTCCTGATTAGACCTCTTCACCTGAACCCATTCTTCATTCTCTTTCTGTTGGCATCGGCTTTTATTGTAAGGGGATACCTTTGTGCAAGCTGCTTTGTAGAGCCAGTGAGTAACTAAGGCAAGCTGTGCAGCTACTGTGAAGTGCACAAAATTATACTCTATTAACTATGTCTCCTTATGGGATTAGCTGGATGATAATTAAGCCTTCCCTGCTTCTAGGTGACAAAAACCTGTCAGCAGCTCCGGATCACCATTTTTAAAGTAGTGGTGATTGTAGGGTGTAGAGTTGCAGAGCTCCATCCTTTTGTGAGATGCGTTGGTTTTCTGTCAAGATCAGGGATCAGGGACCTGGGTCACTTGCACCAAAACACACTGTATTGACACTTGTAATATTTTTTTCCAGAGACAGGGTAAGACCTGGAGACAAAGCACAACACAACTGCATGAAATACAGTTGTGCTTACAGATGTCTGGCAGGATGAGACTGCATGTTACTATGGGAGTGTTTCAGAAGGCATATATCAGTCCTGTGTTTTTAGGTCATCTGCACTTTCTCATACACTGCAGTCCATAAAAAATGCTCCAAAGGGGAGCCAAAGTTTTTCAAATATACCTTATTTTAACTGCAAATGCAGGGAATGGCAACTACCTGTGTGCCATGCTCTATCTGAAGCATTTAACCTGGAACCACTGTGACTGACAAAGGGTGAAACTACCAGGGGAAAATCCTCCAAAAGATTCACCCAGCCCTGAAATGTGTCTCTGACACAAGCTAATGCACTGGCCAGTGACTTAATTTTGTTAAGTTCATGAACAACGGAAGTCACTGCCTTGAATCTTTTCTTTGACATTACAGGATATAATACATATCTTAGGAGCTGAAAGGCTGGCTTATAGTTTCAGCTGTCATAAGTTTTAGTAATGCCATGAGGTTGTTGGTTTTTGGACATTTTCTTCAAAGCATTGTATTTTCTTGAAATGTCTGCTAAAATATTTAGTAAGATTTTTTTTTCTCCATTTCATTTGCTTACACTTCAAATTAATTTCTCCTTTAAAGGAAAATGCTTCTGAAAAATAAATAATATTTTAGGAAATAAATCCTGATATCACTCATTTACATCACTTAGCAAAGTCTCTTGCAATTAGAGCCACTGGGCCTGAGAAGAAAAACCGAGTCAATGTCAATGATTTTCTTTCTACCATCAGGCTTCAACAATTTCCTGAGTTTCTGTAAATACAAAACTGTCTTGTTCTTCATCATATAATGCCCAGGTATTATCTTCAAAGATTAAGAATAAAATGTCCTGAAAACTACCAGCAATCTACACAAAGTACTGTCACCATCTACAGGTCTATTTCATATGATGACATGATGGGTCAGTAATCAGGTTAGACAGTTTTTATCACAATTTACAAGAATATTGTTATCTAATGTAACTTGACCAAGTTTCTTGAATATTTGAAATCTTGTTGACATTTTCTGCCCTATATATTAACAAATCTATTTTGATTCTCTAAAATCTTGAAGAATTATCTTCATTTTTATGGTGATATTTATTTGAAAATTTGTGATAACAAAGGAACAGTAATCCAAGCTGTTGCATAGCAGGTGAAAACACAAGGTAAAAATAATGTGATGTTTCTTATGGGATTGGTAATTGCAACACCACAAATTTAATTTTGGGAATCCTTTCAGTCACTGCAATTCACTTTCTTTAACAAGTTCATTTATTCAGTCTTAAACATTCCAGAACTCGATGCCCTGTGATTAGCACTGCTTTCTTGCATATGTAAAGGGGAAGAACAGTCAAATAATTTGTAGCAGTTTACAAGACTATTGACATATGCATTGATGTTACCCATGACATGATAGGCCCTAGCGACGGTAATCCACAGAAGGCAGCACACAGCACTGAATAACATAAACCCCACTAAATTGAAAACAGTGCTAGAATTCAAACCAACCTAATTCAATCAAATACAGCTGTGCTTTAGACTGCCCATAGACCATCTTTTGGAAGACTCATTAGAAACAAACAAAATTACGGTGATCATGTTTTTATTTAATGTGTGATTCTGTCAGTATTCATACTATGACTCGGTTATGGATATTATATAGTCTGTAATAAAAATATAGTGCCAAGAACACTTGAGGGAGGTTGAAAACTATATTTTGCTTTTTGCAGTATATTAACAACTATTAAAGTGCTGTTTCAAACTGGGAATACTCAAGCTGGACTTCAGGGCTGTTTTTTACAAATTAGAAAACCTAAAAAATTGGAATGCCCTACTGTGAAAAGAGAGCGAGAGAGGAAGGAACAGACAATTTTTTTTCTTTTCCTGTATGAGAAATGTTCCCATCTACCAATGACAGATATGTGCATTATGGAGAAACCCATAGCACATGACCTGCTCCCAAATGTTGTAGTCAAATAGAATTTAGTATTATATTCCCATTATTGACCTTAACTGAAGGTACATCCTTGAGGATGCAGTATGACATTGATGGTAGTGATAGAGAATGGGGAGTCTTAAAAAGATTTGTTAAGATTATTTGGTCATGCTTGTCAAATCTCAGGCATCTCTGACTCATTTCATTATTTTTATATTTTACATTGAATCCTGGGATGTTTCATGTTGAATGCTAGGATGGAAGACTGAGTACTAAGATACAAATTTGACCTTGTGCAAGATGGCCCAGCCCTGCGGAGGTTGGCAATGTTTTCTGAACCATGAATGTGTACGTGTGATTGGTACTCACTTTGCCTCATGTTGCTGTCAGTTCTCCAGTGCTGCTCAAGTGTGACTGCAAAATCTGTCCTAAAATTTTAGAGAAATAATCTGTGTATCCGCAAAAAAATGTGGAAAATCAAGAACTAAACCAAATTGTAAGCCCTTGAAACCTTGCCACCAGCAACAGATCTTTGGTAACTCATATGAGTATAGAAATCTTTTTGTTTTGGCAGTTAATTTGTGTGGTAGTAGGAGAAATTGCATAATTGCATTCAGTGCCTCCCAAGTTATTTGCTGTTGAAACAGAATTTTTTTCCAAACATCAGCATTTTTAGATGTTGTCATAAATTACAAGTTTATTAGCACAAGAAAAAAAAATTCTAATGTTAAATCTGTTTAGTATAAGCTTTGTATATTAATTCAAGTGAATATTCATCAGCCAGTAGTTCCAAAAGAAAAAAAAAATCCTGCCAAATGTAAGCAATGTAAGAAGATACGCTGATACAAAAATGATTTTCACATACCTGTCTTTAACATTCATTACCTTTCCCTATGAGTCTATCTTTACAGCAAAATAGATCAAAAAACAGGCACTATTTCAGCCTTACTCAAAAATCATAAAAAATTGGTTCAATCAAAATCATCCTTCCATAACTAAAGAAGGAATATGAATCAGTGTGGTGAGTTAACCTTGCTGACTGCCAGTTGCCAAACCATCCATTCTCTCATTCCCCTTTATCAGCAGGACAGGAGGAGAAAAAAAATGTGAAAAGGGTCACGGGTTGGGATAAGGACAGGGAGATCACTCACAAATTACTGACATGGGCAAAACAGACTTGACTTGGGGAAATGAATTTAATTTACTGTAAGTTAAAAATAGAGTAGAATAGTGAGAAATGAAGACAAAATTAAAAACACATACTCCCAGCCTGCTTTTCTGCTCAAACTCAACTGCATTCCTAACTCTTCTAAATCTTCCCTGAGTGGCACAGGCAGACAGGTAATGGGCATTCTAGTCAGTTCATAACCTTTTGACTCTGTCATTCCTTCCTCATCACACTCTTCTCCTAATCCAGTGTGGGTTCCTCAACCATGGGATAGAGTCCTTCATTAATTTCTTCCTTTTGGATCCTTCCCACCAGCTTCATGAACTGCTCCAACAAGGTTCTTTCCATGGTGTACTCTTCTTCAGGAATGGTTTGTGTTCCCTACATGGCTACAGCTCCTGACAGAAAACCTGCTGCTATATGTGGTCCTCCATGGGCCTGTGTCACTATGGTCTTCTCCACAGGTTGCAGGAGAATCTCTGCTCTGGCACTTGAAATACCTCCTTTCCCTCCTTCTTCATTAATGTTGGTGTCGGTATGGCCGTTCACTTCTTTTTCCTCTCTCTCACAACTTCTACACAGCATTCTTTTACCCTTTCTTAAACGTGCCATCACAGAGGGGTCACCAGCTTGGATCATGGGCTCAGTGTGGCCCAATTCTGGGGCCTTTTGGAGCTGGCTGGAACCAGCTGTGTCCAACATAGGGCAGCCCCAGGCTTCCCCTCACAGAAGCCACTCCTGCAGCACACTGTGCTACCAAACCTTTGCCATGTCAACCCACCACAATGAGTTTAACAGCCAAAGACAATACAAGGCATTTCACTAAATCCTATGTGACCTTCTACAGGCTTTTTCATTCTGCAGTTTTAGAGCTTCACTGTAAAGCATCAGCAAAACTGGCAGTGGAAACAGCAGCAGCCAAATTTTCTGCAGAAAAGATTGTCCAAAATGCTATTAGGAAAACCAAAATTATTATTCTGAAAGTATTTCCTTAATTTATTCTTATTTAGAAAGGAAAACCAGACAAAATTGTGTAAATTGCCTTTCTGGAATGAGCATGCATCACATCTTTTACTTCTCTTGTAGCAATATAAAAAAATATGGAAAATTCAGTGTCAAAAAAAAGCCAAAACCAGAAATGTAATTAAAAATATATAAACTAAAAAAAAAGAATGAAAGTCTCTCTTACATATGACAATATGTATAAAAGAATCATCCACCTAAATTAAATGCTGATTTAATATTAGAGTGTTCAGCATCTTTGGAGTAGTTGATAAAGATAGAAGGTTGTAAAGAAAAGGATGTTCTGTCAGATTTCACAGGAGCACAGATACACAGCCAATATTTATCTGAATACTAAAAAAATGCTCAAATCTGCCGCTTAAATTTCTGCTTTCCTTCAGTAAGTCATACTCCTGTTGTTGGCTCTAGCAAAGAATAACTTTCTGGAGATAATTTCGATACAATCTACATGGATGTGAATGCACCATTCCTTACTAAAAAAAAAATTCATATGTCTTTAGATAATATTCTTTGAAAAGAAATTATATATGAAGACTGTCTTATTGAATTCACAGCAAAGATATTATTGTTCAGTTTTACAGTGACCCAGAGTAGCCATAGGACTGTAATAAAAAATTTTGGAGTCCTTTAGTTTAGATTAAGAAAAAGAGAAAACAAACATTCCATCAGAAACATGTATCTACTTTGGAACTACCAGTTTTTTAGGTGCTTTGAGAGCAAACAGGCCATTACTTACTGAAGCATCAAAATCTGTGTTTGTTTTTGAGTCAGTGATAATAAAGGCTGATTTCTATACACCAGTTTTAGTTGTATCTAGGACAGTACCTTATGAAATTTTACAAATACTCTGAAATTTTCTCTCTAGAGAATACACCAGTCATAGAAATCTGCTATCTCTTTTTTGAAAAAATAAAAGTTCTGGATAGAGCATCTGAAAGGGTTGTTCAACAGATGTTTGGGTAATATTGGACAGTATGAAATTATATTTATGAATAATTTTCTGGAAGGCCACTTGTATAAAACTAGTGAAACCTCCCTGGATTCTCCCTGTTCAGATCTCCCTATTAAACTGTCTGCCTTCAACAGATGGTAGGAGACAATTTCATGTTCAGCCTCCAATGCTGTTCTTCTCTTGAAAGTACAGAATCACACTCAAAGGATGAGAGAAAAGTTACTGTCAAAGCTGTCATTGTCAAAATAAAAAAAAATCACACAGTATAGAAGTGAAAAATCTGTGCAGTAGTTATTGCATATAGCTGCATCTAACAGAAATTTGGTCGTGGACATGGAAGGCAAGAGACTAGTTTATTCAGTTGCAATTACTTTTTTTTTGCTTTTTGCTTTTGCTTTTTGTACTATAATTCTTTCTCAACAGAGAGAGATTAAATGGGAGATTGTCTTCTGAAAGAAGAGAAATATTTGGGGGTGTTTAAACACTTCGTAAAATAAATAAAAATTATTTGATCCTAGACATATAAAGGAGAAAATAGAGAAAAAATCCTTGCTAAAAACATCTTCATTGATGAAATTATTAATGAATGAGCACACCCTTTAATGTTTTTCTGAGAGATGACAAAGTCTGTGTGTTTGATACGAATTTAAATGTGATGCCTTAGACAACCAACTGCACAGGTAATAAGCTCCCTTGGCCAGTAGTGTCTGGGAAAACCTCACATGATACATAACAAGGCTAAATATTGTTTCTAAAGCAGATATTATTTTAAAGAATTGTGATATTTACTCAGCCATTCTCACTAATAGCAGAATCTGTTTCAATGGTAGGAGCTTAATTTCAGGGAGTTGGGCAGTGTGAAAGCAACTCAAAGAATTCTGTCCTTTAAATCTGTGCAAGATATATTTCTTATGTGTTACCGTATAAAATGGTGAAAGATTCTGCTATGAAAGCTAAGTGATTTATTACCTTGATATGGAGCACAGGTGAACATATTTCTTCCTTTTTCACTGATACCATTAAGAAGTATTGCTTCATTTATCTTATGTATTCTACCTTCATTTATCTTACGTATTTTACCTTCAACACTTGTTAGCAAGCTACAATACAAACTTCTTAAAGAAAGTTTTGATACTCAAATAATGAGATTCCTCTGCAAAAATACAGTTCCAGAGACTCTGGAACATTGTTCATATCTTGTTCTTCTACAGGGAGCATATTAAAAATAAATTAAAAAATAAGTTAGTGAATAATCTTGAAAGAACAGAAACATTAGGCCCCATCTTATTAACTATCCCCTCTTTTTATATGTAAACAAACTAAAAGCCATTTTACATGTAAACAAACTTTAAAAATTCTTAGTTTTGTAGTTTGTGATAGCTGGTAAAAATACTTCATACTTCAAAGTTTATGCTATTGAATGATGAATTACATTAGTTCTTGATTTATACAGTGACTAAATCAACCAGATAATTAGTAGTGCAATTAGGCTGTAGGAAAAAAATAATATCAAGAACATCAAAATGAGACATTACAGGAACCATTTGAGAAAAGTATTAAAAACAAACTAATTTTCACATATGAGAAAGCAAATAATTCTCCCCTTGCCTCCCCCAAGGTGTCAAGAACGGCAGCTAAGATCCTTGGGACAAAACTTCAAAATTCAGCAGAGACTGGTTTACATAAAACAAGAGTTTACTAGGCTGGAAGATATTCTCTGCGCATTTCTATGAATGGCTTTCAGTGAAGTTGCAATAACAGCATATATGGGAGACATGTGGCGCTAAGAAATCCAAGGGGGAAAAAAAAAAGTATATATATTAGCTAATGTAAAATCTAGGACTGAAGTAAAATAAATGGTAAGATCTCCCTTCTTTTCCTAGCTTTGTCACAGGACTCACTACAATCTGGGGAAATTAATTAAAACATAATTGCTTTTACTATTGAAGGCAAAGTCTGGAAAGACAGAAATGTATTTTAAATCAAAAAATGTTTCTCTGTCCATCCTTCCATGTTGCTTCTGACACACCGCAATCCTAACTGTCACTGAGCTTCTAGGTCTTCCTGGTAGTTCCAACTAATAACAGTCTGTATGTCTAACAGAGTGTTTCTGCTTCATTATAGAGTCATCAAACAATTAAGATTTCTCTGAGGAACCAGGAGCTTTACTCTGAACCACCTCTTACATGTTTTTTACCTGGAAGAAGTTTGAATAAACAGCATGTGCTTCTTTTCATTTGGATATGTTATGAAAATATTACTATGATAAAAATTATGTTAGTAGCAAATTTTGTTTTTCAAACAGTTAACTGATTCCAAGCAAGCAGCAGCCACACTTCTGCTATGCTTTCCAGAAATTGCTGTAAAGAATAACTTTAAGCAGAGAGTCTAATTTTTTTCAGTTGAAAGAAATGTCATGCACATTTTGTTGAGGAATATATCTGGTGCAGGTAGCTGGGCTCAAAAGCTGCAGATGGAGATGCAGATTGAGCTTGGGTGGGAGCCCGAGACAAGAGGCTGTGAACTGTCAACCTTTGGGATAACAAAGGGCATGAAAACTGGTGACATCAGCCAGGTGAATGGACACTGGGAGTGATGCCTTGAGTGGCTACTTAAAAACAGAGGCTAGACAAAAATAAGAGAATAAAAGTAGGTATTTATTTGAAGGGCCTTCAAAGGTACACCCTGGGTAGTCAAAAGGCCACACCCAAGATGAACCCTGGGTCATGGGTTCTTCACACTTTTGTAAGTTTGGTCCATTTGCATATCGGGTTTAATTCTCCAATCATAACTTCAGTTAATGATGTAATTAACCCAAGTTTGTCCCTCTTCTTCAGAGGCTTTTAGTTTACACATTTTTGGGCCTGGGACAATCAAGGTGTCCTTGGAGTGAAAAGCTAGAGAGGGTTTGTTATGTCTAACCAGCATGAGAGAACAGTACTTAGCAGGCCACACGAAACTTCAGAGTTACACACTAGGCGGTACAGGATTTGAAAAATATAAAAGTTAAAACCTAAGGCATCAGGAGACATAGCTGGAGCTCAGAATTGCTGATCTTTTGGATAACAAAGGAGATGAAAAAAAGTGACAGCCAGCGAGCTGGATGGACATGGAGAGGGGCAGGAGCGGGGCCTCAGGAAGAAGAACGAGACTTGTGGACAGTTTGTGAGAGTGTAAAAGCCATGGGATTCCTTTGTTGGGGGTCCCTTCTCAGAAGCACCAGCTCGAGCTGTTTCTGTGTCACTGCACCACAAATAAATGGTGATGGGAAACTGGGATCGAAGTGGTGAGGAAACCTGGTCTGTCTGGGTGTGAGTGGGGCATGAGGGAGTCAAGGGGGCTGCCCTCTGGTCACTGGAGCTGCTGCTGTGAAGGAGCTCTGGTCCCAGCAGTGAAAGTCTCTGGCATTGGGAGTATGACTGCCAGAGATGCTCAAGAATGATCAGATTGAGAAATTTTCTTAATGATTTAAAATTTCAATTTTCATTTCCATTGTAAATGTTTCATGTATTCACACATACATTAGGAGACACAATATCCCCATTCCATAAAAATAAGAACCACCATTGTAGAAGGTCAAGACATATAAACATACACATAGTTTACCCCGCAGAAAAAGCTCAAGGGTATTGCCAAGGCCTCTGCTATAGTGGTAAAACAAATACATGCAAAATTTTGTACTGACCCCAACAAGTGGACCATGCCCTCTGCTAGAGAGAAATGCCATATTGTACGGAATACTTTTGGTTGGTTAGGGTCAGCTGTCCTGATTATCTCTCCTACCAACTTGTCCATCCCAGCCTGCCGGTGAAGGGGGCGATGTTGGTGAGACAGCGCTGATGCTGTGCCAGCACTGCTCAGCAGCAGCCAAAATGCTGGTGTGTTACCATCACCTTTCCAGCTTCTTATACAAAGAAAAACACTATGTGGGCCGTTGTGGGGAAAATCTTAATCTCAACCAGACGCAATACATATCTCCTGTCCTAAAATCTTAGGATAAATTATTTCTCTCACATTCTTCCTACACTGAGTTGAGTTCATCAGCTTTCTTTTGGTATGACTATGATTCTTTTTTGGGACAAAAATGCTGAGATGATAATGCTCAGACTTTTACTGAATCAGCACGCTAGGCTCATTTACTGTTTGCATTACAAGAAACTTGGATTTAAATTAATTTTTCACCCTAAAAGCTTTTGCTAATTTTTATTAAAACTTTAAAGCTACCACTGCCTGACAACTGTGTCTGCAATACATGAATATGAGTAGCAGCTATTTTTTTATATCAGAAGTGAGTGGAAAATATTTTAAAAACAAAATCCACTGTTTATGAAAAACAGCCAGAATGTTTGTAGAGTTAAATCTCTCACTGTGAAAATTTAAGACCTTGGCTCACTGTAAATGTGGCAAACCTCCAGAAGTCAACATGCTCTTTGGAGGTGAACCCTTCAAGTTCAGCTCCTTGGTATTGATTGTGACATTTTCTTGTCAGCATGAACATCCAATATCCAACGCAGGCAATATTTCTCATTAAGTTGTATAGACTACAGACAGCATAAACTTAAACAAATGTGCAGTGTCAGAGCACAGGCAAAGTGCAGCACCTAGTTTTAATAAACTGAGAACAATCCAGCTGACAATATTCCCTAATTTTACCTTTGACTTCATTTATATTTTATTCCATCCAGCATTCCTCCTTTTATCATTACTTTATCTTCTGCTTTTGTAACCTTTCTTTTTTTCCCAAGTGAGTGGCTTCATAGAAGGCTGCTTCACTGAATTCAGCAATAATGCTCTCATTGGCAGCTCTCATTGGCAGTATCAAGCTCATCTCTAGCAAAGTAAAATTTTTATTGCTATTGCTCTGTTAAGTGCTGAATACTCTTCTCTAGCTGTATAATTCAAGTATTAATTCTTCACTAGACTCACAGATTTTAAAGCATGAAGAAATCAACATGATCACCTAATCTAGTATCTTGCATAGCGTAGAGTATATAATTTCACATCATTTTTGTAATGCATTCATTACCTTCAGCTATACTATCTCTTCCCAAAAGTCAGTTCTCTTGAATGAGTAATGTCATATAAAGTAGAATGTGTCCTGGCCTTTGATAAGTTATTTCAATGGCTCGTTAAATCACAAACCAATTATATTTCAATTTTCAGTATGTTTCATTTATGATGAAGTCACCTCTTAAACTTCTCTTGGATAAACCAAAAAGCATGTCTCTGTTTAAGCCACTGTCAAACCATGAATCCTTTTATCTGTGTTTTATGAAGCTGTTTCACTCTGTCATCTTTGCTCTAAAGAGCTTCACACAGTCAGTATTCAGGCAATGACCTCACTAATGTGGCAATACAATTTCCCTCTTTCTACTTGATAATCTTTTGCTTATTGAGACTCAATAGTCTGAAGATATTGTCTGCCATAGGTATGTTCAGAGTGCTTTCTGATTACTCACATTTCAAAGATTTGAATTTTCCCACAATTTTTTGGTTAGTTAGCTGGTTTTGTATTTAGCTGTCTTAAAGGGCAAGTGAATTTGGTTGATGAGTAGCACAGAGTTGTCTGTATAACAGCCAATATTTTTGTCATTCACTGAGTTCACTAGTAGTGACTTTGCAGTTTCTTCTATAGACCTTCCAGCTACTTGAGTATTGTCTCAGAAGTTTCTGAAATAGTATAAAACAGACTCTCTTTTTTCTTCTTTTTTTTTTTTTGTTTGTTTTGTTTTATTAGTGAATACAGGGAAAAAAAATCCTCCTCTAATGTGTATTCTTATAGAACAGTCTACAGCTTCCTTTAATAGACCTCCCACTTGCAGAAAACAAAGAAATGGAGATCCTGTGGAAACAGTAAAATCAAAGAGACCAAGTGCAAGAAGTTGTAATTATACAGTCACTTTGGTGTCAGAGTCTCTGTGTTCAAATGGAGATTGTATGTCTGTGGGGGACATCTTGGGCCTGCCCTGTGATCTCAGAAGCTCCTGATAAATCTTGACCAAGCTGACTGAGTGATGAAACATCCCTTGATTGGATCAGCTGGGCCATGAGTCACTCCCTGATTTACCAGGAGCTCTTGCATGGTAAAGGTGGAAACAGCCACACACATCTGCTGCCCAGTCAAGGTGGAAAACAAAGGATAGGCAATTATCCTTAGTTACCTTGGTAAACCATTTACCTGAGTTATAGTCTGAGTGGAGTGGTACCATTGTGAATTGTAGCCTGAGAGGAACAGCATCATTGTTACTGCACTTTGGGGGAAAAAGCCCAGTAACTGCCAACTTGCATTATAGCCAGGATGGAAACTTACTGCTGACAGAAGTTAGTCATCTTGGGACCACAGCAGGTTGTGCCACCACCTCCTTCTGTGTGTGACACCTCTCAGAGCTCACTAAGTCTGTTGTGTTTAGAGGCCTGGGCTGATACTCCCCACCCCCATCTCCACACTCCTTGATGTGCACGCCTTGCCTGTGGGGAAACACAAAGGGATTTGATGTGAGTGGTTCTCTGAACTTGAGGGTAATTTTTGATAGGTACCTTTTCCCACACAGAAATAGGTGTACACATCATTTTACCTGTGTGTGTGTGAATTGATGATGGTGTGAATGTGTGCTGGTTTTGTCTGGGTTAGAGTTAATTTTTTTCCGAATGTATAGCATGGGTCTGTGTTTTGGATTTATGCTGATGACAGGGTTGATAACATGGAGATGTTTTTGTTATTGCTGAGCAGAGCTTACACAGAGCCAAGGCCTTTTCTACTTTTCATACGGCCATGCTAGTGAGAAAGTTTGGGCTGGGAGGAGACACAGCCAGGAGATGTAACCCAAAATGATCAAGGGGGTATTCCAGATCATATGACATCATGCCCAGTATATAAAGTGGGGGAAAGAAAGAGGAAAAGAGTTAATGTTTTGAGTGATGACATATGTCTCCCCACGTCACCGTTATGTGTGATGGGGCCCTGCTGTCCTGGGGATGGCTGAACACCTGCCTGCCCATTGGAAATAGTGCATTAATTACTTGTTTTGCTTTGTTTGTTTGTGTGGCTTTTGCTTTCCATATTGAACTGTCTTTATCTCAAGCCACGAGTTTTCTTTTACCCTTTTGATTCTCTCATCAATTCCACTGGTGGGGGAGTGAGTGAGCAGCTGCCTGCGGGTGGGTTGATGGCTGAGGTTAAAACAAGACAGATTGTTACTATTTCAAATCTTTAATTAAGTCATTGTTGTAACTGTAGTGAAATCTACCAAATCACTTTGTGAATTTTAAAATATATGATGATTAAGAGCTGCTACATCCTTTTGCACCCTTATCTTTCCATCCACATCCTTTTCGCTCTTACCTCCTTTTGCATTCCTGGGTTCCATGCAAATCATTCAAAATTACATCTAATTTGATCTTCCTTTGTATTAATCTTTGTAGCAAGCAGTAGAGTGAACCTTGCCACTGAACTCTGTAAACATCTGGAAAAAAATTTTCACAAATTCATATCAAACCCTGTTTTTGACAGTACCTTTGACAATGTTTCTTAAAGTCGCCAAGCAACTCATTCACAACAATGTTTCAAAAGAAGTTATGGTCTTTTTACTTTTGTATTTAACTTTGTTAACAAAGATATCAGGTTATAACTTGCAGAAAGCAGAACCTGATCTATTTTACTTACTAGCTTTGAGGTATTAAACAGAAGTAAATTTCAGGAATCCTGTGTATTCCTTTCACAGAGTTAATCTGCCTTTTCAAAGACACAGTAAATTAGGCATGTAATCACAGTTTACCTAATAGAGTAATAGAATTATTTTCAAAACCTTAGATAAATTTCCAAAAGCTTAGAAGGCTATATCCAGTATATATAAAGCGAGCATGGCTTTATGACTGTAAAAGACATGAAAGAAAAACTAAATGCTTAGAAATTCAGATAAACCAGAAATTGGAAGGAGGAGGAAAAAAAGATGAGTAGAAAAAAAAAAATTATAGCAGGGGAAAACCCTAAAAACCAGAGAAGTAGTTTGAATTAAAGCATTGGGAATGAGGGAATAACTTTATGGTTTTGTGAAAAAGCTCGACATTGTAGCTGGATGAGATTTAAATTGTAAAAGGCTTTCCATATTAATGGGAAATAACAAGGTTGCTAAATAACAGTATGATAGATTGTTAAATCAGCAGGTCCAGATAATTTTGCCTGCAAGTGCTGTGAAGAGTCAGCTGAGCAGATCTCTTGATCATCAGTGATGATTTTCAATAAGTCTTGGAGCACTGGAGCATTTCCAAAGGGTTGGAATGAAGCTAATGTTATGCCAATATTTTAAAAGTATAAATGGGACATCTAATTATAGGCCTGTCATCCTGACATTGATCCCAGACAAATTATGGAACAAGAGATATGGGATTTGATGAATAACCTATTAAAAGAGGATAATATAATAAATGGCAATCAGCATGGGCTTATAGGAAAGACATCCTTTTGAACTTGCTTGTAAGCTGATCAGGAAAAGCTAGCATTGAACATGGATAAGGATGATGCTGATGATCTTGTTTTACTTCTATAGGTCATTTAGTTTCATTCTGAACATGCTGATTAACGAAGAAATTTCAAACACCAACATTATACATACTAAACTGAATAAAATGTTCTAACATGTAGGTTTTAATATACTGTATTTAAAGAACTATCAATGAGCATGTGTGCTAAAAAAATGCCAGAGGGCTTATTTTCAGCTTTATTTGCAGCCTCAGTATAACAGCATTATTGCTTGAAAAAAAATAGTGGATAACACAGCAACTGGAGGAGGGGTAAATGAGGAAAAGGAAAGATTGATGACAAGCAGTTGGAATCCACCAGATATCAGGTATAAACGATTCTTTATTATAGACAAGGAAAATTATGTATCTAGGGACAACAGTGTAAAGAACATTTATGAAAAAACCTCTATCTTCAGAATTTAAACTCCAAAACCTTGGGGATGACAAACAGCAATGTACTATGCCTGGAAGAGCCTAATGCAATCCTGGCCTGTGCAGGATTCAGACTCTCTTTCTTGGAATACTAAGGCTATCTCTGTACTCCTCAATTAAAGAAGGACACTCATATATCTAAAAACAAGTACCGAGAAACATTGCAAACATATCTAAGCATCAGGAAATAAATCTTACACCTAATCTTAAGGTACTGCTTTAAAAATTTTCTGATACAGCAGTTCCTTTGCCTCTTTTATCATAGAGAGCATAGCAACTATTCTGGTAGGAAGAAGTCAGCCTTCGTGCTTATTTTGAAAGAGTTCAAAAGCAAAAAGAAGGTAAAGGATTCATTTGACCATAAGCTGTCTGTACTTACATTCAGGACAGAAATATGGTTGTGGAAAAATGTGATAACCAGAATCCATTTACCAGACAGTGAAGCTTCTCTTCTTTTTTTTCTCTGAAATCATATACTAATTCTAACAGAAAGTGTAGTTATATCATTAGCTGTGAGCTTGTTTGACTGCAGTAATTTCCCCTACTAATTGACTTCCATGAGTCAGAACTGATACATCATTCCCACAGATTCTGCTTTTGCTATGTGCTGTCCTTCATGGGTCCTATTTAATTCAATAGCATTTATGAGATTTATGGTTGATGATAATCCACTGTATATACCCAACTTTAAATACTCAAATTTGAATTAATTATTTCCCTGCCCTTTTTATCTTCTTACTCATCAAAAATAGAGAAAAAAAAACCTAAACAAAAACCCACCAAAAATCTACAGAATTGCTGTAGCCGGTAGTAAAAGAAGTAACACACATGACTTCTTGGGCAAGAGAAGTTAAGAGTGTAATGTGTAAAGTCAGAATTTGCTTCTCAGTTTAGCTTGTTTTAATTCAGTTTGTAACAAATTTGCCTTCCTTTGGAATGAAACACATGAAGTATTCTATTCAAATTCTTGTTTTGAATTCTACAGAATATTACATATTTTTGCATTTTAGGGAGTAAAGAATAGGTGTTACTCTTTTTTTATGACTAAAAAGTAATGCTTGGAAATGATTCAGTTTCACCTAGCTGTTTATGCAATAATCTATTCTGAACTTGTTCTCTAAGACTTCAGCTTCTTCTAGCCTAAAGTAAGATACACTATTTGTTTGACAGCATTCCCAGCCCTTTCTAAGGAATTCCTATGAATCAAAATTAACATATTTTAACCATAAAATTTTTCTTTATTGGGTGCTGACCATATGAGTTTCCACTGAACTCAACATGATATTAACTAAAGCTCTCAGTCAGGAATGTCAAGGAGAAACATGATTCCATAATGCTGACTAATTCAGGACTCTTTTGTATAGCAAACAAAAAAGTGCTTGAAGAAATAGCTGCTTCTTTCAGTGCTGATTGTTCCATTGCGGTCCTTTGATTGCGAAAACAATAGCAAACTAAAATTCAAATGGAAGAAATCTTGAAAAATAAGAATATTTTTAAAATCAAGCTTAGCACAAAACTGAGTTTGCTTTGCAGCTCCAGTGCTACCATATTATACCAGTACCAATAATAAGACACGTGAAGTTCATGCAAATATCTAGAGGCTTTCTACGTGAGGAGAGATATTTTGAAAAATAGTATTTAATAAAAGTCTTATTATAGGAAATACTGTATAAGACTCTCTAAATACTATCAAAATGTGTTAGAACAGTTAAGGAGAAGAAACACACATATGAATACAACTTTCCAAAGATGCAATGCTAGAGTTAAATTTTCACTGAAGAATGATTTTATAACAAGCACAAAATACTTTATCCTGCTATTAATTGATTGGCAAAAACTGGCATAATGACTATGAAGATAACACATTACGTGATTCCTAAGTGTTTCACAGATGCACACTGCCAAGGTACTGGAGTGTGAAATTAGCAAAGCACTTATGCAATATACAGGCATTGTGAATATGACTATATCTGAGAGATGATTCTAGTAATGATAACTTGAAGCTCACGCTAGAGCAATAACTCATTTTCATCGAGTGGTAAGGGTGACAATTTTAATGTTAAAGGTCTCTATCTTGATCCCTCCAGCATCTGTATGGATGTAGCCAATGCAGCCATACACTAGTGTGGAAACAGTTTATTTCCTGTTGAGAGGGTTAATCGTATCTCAGTTCTGTGTGGTGTATATATGGCTAAAGGAATTTCAGTGTGGCACACTGAACACTAAGCCATGAATTACATTTAAAGAATAGAATAGATGAGAATAGTTCACTTTGAAGGGACCTACAAAAGTAATTTAATCCAACTGCAATATTTTGCTCATTTATGTTACAGACCAAAAGCTGCTATTATGTGGTACACTGACTGCAAAATTATAAGGTGGGTCAAAGTTATGTATGGTCTAAAAAGACACAGTAAAGACTATAAAATGAGAAAAAACATCAGGCTAAAGCTAGGTACTGATCACAAAGTGTCTTTTTGGATACTTAGGGTCAGCTGCTCATGCATGAAAGCAGATTGTGCACATACTTCAATTCATGGAAATGTCACTGGTAATCAGTAATAAACCAAAACCAGTCATATTTCTTACAGGAAGGAGTTCAGTTAAGTTTGTTTCTCTTTTCCAAGGGGCTCATTCTGGAAGATGCAGGCTCTCCACCCTGTCTGTAAAAGCACAGCAAGAAAACCTGTATGGACAATGCTCTCAGGTACATGGTGTGACCCCTGGCATGTCCTGAAGAGGGCCAGAAGCTGGAGTCAGTGATCCTGATGGATCCCTTCCAACTCAGCATATCCCATGATTCTATGAATTGAGACCCAGATAAAAAGAAAGAGCACAGGTATGAAGATATATCATGAATTGTGCAAAGGATTTTGACCTTTGCTACAATCTCCAGTATATCTCAAATGTGTATTCAGTGTGAACTGCAGTTCCCTGGGCAGTTGAACATACCATCAAGCATTTCTAGAGCTCCAGTAGACAAAGCAAAGTTTTAAAATAATCCCATTCTCTTGAAATCTATAAATCACAGCAATGCACAATCCCGGTATTAAAAGCTGGTTTTATGCAGTGACTGAATTGACATAGTCGCTTATTCTGTCACTGAAGCCAACTTGCGTAGAGCTTCTCAAGCACTGATGTTTGAAAGGAAGAAAACCTCCAACATTTCTTTGAATATGGCCCAGAAAATATCTTGATTTTCAGGCAAATGCAATCACAAATACACAGAGGTGTTCGTCCTAGGCATCTTTGACTTTCTACTCCTTTGTATTGATGTCCTCAAGCAAGAATTCTTAATTTCATTTTTGAACATATTACCTACTGAATTATAAATTTAAAAACACTGACAACTAGCCTGAAGTAATTTTTTTTTAATATAATATGAAACTTTTATTTGGATCCTATCTTCCTGCAATGGCAATATAATCACCAAGATAATTTGCATGATTAGCTGGAAAACTCTTTTACAACACTGAACATGAATACTTGAAAACCCATGCTGATTTATTTTCTTCTGTATTTGAAAATGAAACTGAACACTGTCCTTTCTTGTTGAACCTAAGATTCATGAGTCTACAGAGTAAGAATATTTTTAAGAAACATTTGAGGCAGCAGATGGCTCAGGTATTCCTATAGCTTTCATTTTTCCTCAAAATTTTAATAATAAAAATGGGTGGGATCAATAAAAGTCTCATTCCAACAACTTTCCAGCAACTTGGCTTTAATATGAGCCACAGAATTAATATCTGAGAGGGTAATACATTGTTTCATTCTAAGCTGACCATTCGCTAATACAGCTCCAAGAACTCCAAGAGTTCCAGATGATGGAATTGAAGGTCCTTGTCATCCATTTAAAGACTCGCGCTTTAATGCAAATTGTATCGTACATTGGAAATTTTTAGTTTCTCACACTTGCTTTTACAAGAATATGTGTGCAAAAATCCCAAAGAGTACGTGTGCCAAAATCCACAATACATCTACAAATATGACATTCAGATTTCTGTATTTCCTCACTGACCTGACACAGAAGGTGTAATAATTTGTAACAAGGCTTTAAACAAGGCAGAAGAAGAAAAGAAAACATTCTCTAAAAAAAAGAAAAGAAACACCTGTAGGTCAGATTCTGGTCTTGCCCTCAGGAGACCAATATTCATTTCCTGATTCAATAAGCAGGAA
>NW_008246057.1:6429221-6486645 GCF_000691975.1 Corvus brachyrhynchos | reverse complement strand
TCTCCCATATCAGAGTAAAGATACAGCTGTTTAACACTCTCTAACCACAACATCCCAAAACCTGCTTTGAGTTGCTGAAGCTCTCTAATGATTTTATATTCACAGCTTTGTGTGTACAGTCTCTCTTAGGAAGATGCTGAAGGGAAGGAATAAATCAGTATTGCCTTTCCCACCAAAAATTTCCTTCTCCTGTGATCATCTAACCCAACTGGTTTTGTTACTGTCCAGATGGTCTTGCTGTATTTTCCTTGTATTGTCCTGGTAACCCATAGTCAAACTCCAAGGATGTTACCACTTTGGGGCGTCCTTCAGTTTACGTATGTCTTCTTTATTCTTGCTTCTACCAAGAATACCACATTCTCTGTGTCTGTAAATTCTAGCTTCAAGGAAAATCAGGGCTGTAGGCAAAAGCATGTAGCTACATCCTTGGAAACAGTTTGGAGGTGAACAAAAACCCACCAGAAATCTACAGAATAGGCTTGGGAGTAAGATATGGACAAAACAATATTTGGTGCTCAGCAGCCAGTCCACCTCTGCCCAACACCCTCCTGCAATGCATAACAGGTCTTGTTAATTACTTTTTGCAATTTGTGCCAGAATAACATTCCATTTGAGTCTATGACCAGAAAAAAAAATGAAATAACAGTAAGTGACATCTTAAAGCACAGAAAGAATTTTTGAAAAAATATTTCTTCTAAAGAAAATAATCTTTTATCCTACTTAAGCGACACTGTGAAAAGACCATTTCTACATTAAATTATCCCAGCTGGGCGTCTAATGCGTTCTAGTTTTGAAAAAGCAATGCTCAAGTGATGCTATAAATTTCACACAAACGTTCCAGTTATTTACCAAATGATTAAAACCAAATACATTATTGTCATGTTACAGACTTCTTTGTTTTTTTTCTGGAATCTTAAAAATGCTGCTTCAGACATGCCCCTTTACTGTTATTTGTCAATCCTGAAAATATTTTATTCTCATATGGCAGTGATGGAAAGTTGAATATGAGTCAGCAGTGCCCTGGCAGCCAGGAGGGCCAATAGTGTCCAGGGGTGCATCAGGCACAGCATCACCAGCTGGACAAGGGTGTGCCACTCCACTCTGCACTGGGGCAGCCTCACCTCTAGTGCTGGGGGCAGTTGTGGGTGCCACAATGCAAGAAAGACATTAAATATTAGAGTGTGTCCAAAGGAAGGCAACAAAGATGGTGAAAGGCCTCAAGGAGAAGCCATATGAGGAGTGGCTGAGAGCACTTGGTCTGGAGAAGAGGAGACTGAGGGGAGACCTCATTGCAGTTACAACTTCCTCATGAGGGGAGGAGGAGGGGCAGACACTGATCTCTTCTCTGTGGTGACCAGTGACAGGACCTGAGCGAATGACCTGAAGTTGTGTCAGGGGAGGTTTAGGTTTGATATTAGAAAAACGTTTTTCACCCAGAGGGTGGTTGGGGACTGGAACAGCTCCCCAGGAAAGTGGTCACAGCACCAGCCTGACAGAGTTCAAGAAGCATTTGGACAATGCTCTTGGGCAAATGGTGTGACTCTTGCAGATGGTGCTGTGCAGGACAGGGAGTTGGACTCAATGGTCCTTGTGGGTCTTTCCAACTCAGCTTATTCTGTGGTTCTATAATAATTTTTCTCATAAAAACGTTTTGAAGCTGTATTCACTTTAATAATTTAACAGTAATACTGATCATGTAATGTTTTAAGTGCCTATTTCAAATTCATTTTAGACTTCTTATATTGCAGCTTTTTATTACAGAGTTTTCTGAGGTAGGGAGCTGATTTTTTTCCACTCAAGCTCTTTTATATTCATAAATGAATTTATAGAAAAAAAAATCATTGCAGGCCAGACTCACAAAGTCATATAATTAGTGTTGAATTCCTTCCTTCCTTTAGTTGGATAAGCTCTCCAAAATAACAAAGCAAATTTGAATGCAGTTTTTTTCTTCTGTCTCAGATATCTGGCTTTGGGTAAGAAGACATTTCTTTGGTAAGTACCTGTCTTCTTCATTTGCATTCAGGGTTTATGTGAAGGGAAGAGGACTCCCATGTCAATGTTTTGAGTTAGAAATGGGAGCCAGAAGTTGTGAGTCCATAGTAGTGGGGGCTTTTTTAAGTACTCTGTCTCTGAGATACTCCCTTCCTTATTTTAGGACAGAGATAGGGTGATCTATTATCTAAACAAATATCAATAATCTAGACAAATCAATAATCTAAACAAATCAAAAATTTATACAATGGGACTTTTTTATACTTGTGTATTTCAAATGTCTTGAGGAATCTACCTTCTGTTGACTGATCCAAATCAAATACAGCGAAATGTGGGTTCTTCTATTAAATTTCAAAGCATAACCATCAAGCTACCGTTTTCAGGTGGCACACAACATCTCTCTTGTGAACTATTAGCCTTAATATGCCATTGATGTATTATACTCAGAAACTTAGCAGATATTATTTTCTCTTCCCAGAATGCTAGTAAGTACTAAGTACTTAGTACTTCCCAGGACTCAGAAAGGTCATCAAGTTCTTCTCAGTAATCTCCTTCTTTATTCACTCTTTTGAAATGTCAACATGGAAAAAAAATTAAAATCAGAGGATATATCATTATATGCATTTTAAGAAAAAATTCAAGTACCAAGCTGGTAAGAAATGCATTACTTCTAAGAGAGGCTTTTTTTGTCATGCTATTATTATTTGTTTATGTCTGGATTGCAGCAATTCTTAAATCCTAATCTTAATTTAGACCAATAGTATACTGACAGGTATTGCATTCTGTAGTGTGTGCACTTGCTTCAAATTGACATAGCATTGACTGGACATGCAGAATCAATTCTATCTGTAGGATTAAGTGAGAAGCAATAGAGGTGAGTATACAAGCACCCGTGCATAACAATAGCTGCAAAGGATGGGAAAGGCAGCACATTCATACCTCCATCAAATTTTACTGAAAGTCTGTAAAGACGACCAGAGAATTGCATCTCAAATAATCTCAGTGCCAAGAACTGACCCTATTGAGAATCATGAGATGAGACTGGAATCAGTTTGAACATTTTTCTAATTAAATCTGTTACCTACACATCTGTGTGGATGGGGGGTGTGGGGCGGTCATTTTTCTGCTGAAGGCACACTGAACTTTTTTCATGGATCTTTTTCTCTAATTTACTTAGGCTTTCATAAAGCTGTATGTTTCATTGCAGTGTTGGTCTCTACTGCATTAGAAAGTCTAAACTTCAAATAGAAAAAAAAAATCTAGAACCAACCAAGCTAATAAAAGTCTCAAATGGTCTTTCTTTAGGTAGGAAAAAAAAAAAAAAAGTGTTAAAAACCAGGCTGCCCTGCCCTAAACAAAGCATAAATATTTTTTCTTGTAGAAATGCTGACACACTGCATAATTTGTTAACCTGGTCCTTCCTAACTCAGTGGGGCACAAAAGTGTAGTCAGTGAGGCACAGATGTATAATCAGAAGATGAAGTGTGGGGCAGAGAAGTCTGTTATTACATGCTGGAGGCTGCTGAGAAGCCATCATAACTGCTCACCACTGTCAGCAGAAGAACACACACCTCACTGTGTGTTGGGGTGCCTGATCAGCAAGGTGAAGGGAGAATTTTACTTTTCCTTTTCCCCCAGCAGCAGTGGGTTTATATTGTCAGAATAACCAAATAAAGGTAGTGTCCAGAAGAAAGCACCCTTGGAATTCTTCATGCTGACTGCAAAGGATAAAGATTAGTGCTTTACTCTGAGCTCAGGTGTAGCTTCTACTCACACTTGAGCTGGAGTGCAAGTCTTGTGCACTGCACAAAGGCTTACAGTGTCAGGGATTTTCCACAAAAGTTGGAAATTATTCTCCAGGATTCACATGTCTGAGCTGAAAATGCTACTGCATGATAGAGTGCTGCTTCTATTCCTTTCAAACAAATGAAAATACGTAATGGCACATCTATATCTATATATATTTATATAGGTCTCTCAAAAAAAAAGTTCCTAGTTTATGTCAATTTGTTGAAACACGAAGCAAATACATATCTGCTTCTTTTTAAAACATATTTTAGACAAAACAGTAGTTTGGTCAAATGATCTATGGATTTATTATTTCTCTTTGAAAAGTAATTTCAATGTCAATATGGACACATTAGCTGTCCATCTGTGCCAGAAATACCCAAATATATTTCACCCATTTTGTTTTTCAACATTCCAAACTTTCTGAATTAGAAGTGGATCAGAAATAAATATTTCAGATTTATTAGGGCTGATCAGAAAATGAAAATCTGCTGTGGAGAAATTATTGAAATTTGAAATTTACTCAGTAACTGTACAAAGCTGAGATCTTTGAATTTGTTTATAAAGAAATTAATGTAAAGATATGTATACTAATAAAAGACATGGTCAGACTTTTACTCTAGCTGCTTTAACTGAAGATATTGGATGCTTGAGGATTTAGGGTCTATCTATAATTCTAATTTATTTTGGCTAGAAAACGCTTTCTCAAAAAGAAAAAAAAAACCCTTGAATTTTATATGCTCGCACTAACTTTTTCAGTCTGGATTAATAGATGTGTTTTGACAAAATTTATTTCATCACAAATTCCAAGCTGTTCTTTCTTCAACATTCTCAAATTTTAGTGATTTAGATAAAACTGGATGTAAATCTAGATAGTATTCATTTCAAAGCCTAATCCCCATAAACCAGTGTTGACCAGAGTGAAAATAAAAGCAGAATACAATCTCTTTAGTGAGCTGTAGTCATAATAGGCTTAATCACATCAGAAGGTTGAACTTAGGATTCTTGATTTCTAGAGTTTCTGCATTCTAGAAACTGAAACTTAATTATAGACCCTTGCCACATGCTCATACAGTAAAGACAGATGAGACTAATAAGTTATTTTTCCTTGATAGCCTGCTAACGAGATTGCATGTGCCATCATGATTTGCCCATTGCCTTCTCTCTGAGAGAGAGGATATTTGATTTGTTTTATTTGTATTATATCCCACTTTTAAAACAGAGATTAAATCAATTTAATTTTAATAAAATAACACTGCTGGATGGAAATGTATTTTATCACTCTATCATTTGATTGGTATTGATTTAAGAGAATAAAAGAGATACAATTCAATTATATGATTTTTTAAAAAAGAAATCGGAAAGGAAAACTCACTTCTCACACATGAGATTTTAATCAAGTAAACATACAGTACCATATCACATACAATTACCAAAAAACTTTTATTTTCAGAAAAATATAGAAAGAACACTTAGAGTCATGAGCCTAAAACACAGAATCATTCAAACATGAGCACCAAAACCTGAAATAATGCGCAGATCTCAGGGGGTCAAATGTATACAGTCTGTTTCCAGTGCTCCCACCCAAGGGATTCCAGTTTTTCTTTCAACATAGTGGCACATGTGGCACATTATTTTTTTTAATGGAGATCTTGTCAAGTACTTAAAATAAATAGATTTGTATAACTCTTTCTTTTGACATGTCACTCTGTTTTCAGAGGATGAGCTTTCATTCTTGAATTCCTTGCTTTAATGAACTCTTTCCATGCCATATGATAACTAAGAAATAAAATCCCTTGAATTTTGAAAAGTATGGAATCTGGTGCATAGTGTAATACTTTCAATTGTATTTAAAACAATGTCTTCCACTGAAATGCCTAACTATGCCAGACATTCTCTCACTTTAATAAAGCATGAAAAAATGTGTATTTTGTTGAATACAAATAGTTATTAAAGACTATTTTAAATATATAAGCCCTATTGTATGTGACTGAGAAAAATTTAGACATATGTAAAATCAGCTTATGTGCTGTTATCCAGTTCTTCTGTAAAGAACACAGAGTTAACCTCAAGAACATAAAAAGTTATACCAGGCCCAAAGTTTCAGAATTTAGGATATGTTCCTATAATAAGGTGTTTGGAATGAGGGAAGCCTTGGTAAGATGTTGGATAACATTCATGGCTACAGTCAAGATTTCGATCAACACAATAAACAGAAGTGTTACACAACATAAGGAATTTGTTTACACAAGTCAGTGACAGCTTATATGCAGGATTGAGGCAGTTATCAATGAAAGATGGTTTCTTAACTGCAGGATGAAAGAAAGAGTAATAAAAGCTTAGGCTCAAAGTTCAGTGTCATTTATGGTTCTGCAAGGTTGTTCTAACACAGAGTTTATGGATGCAATGCCTTGCCATTTGGTTGTAGGCAGAAAGGACAGAGCAGTCCATGTAGTGAGGAATGACTCTGAGACAATGGATACTGCCAGCAGGACAATTCTGCATAAAGAAAAATAAATATAAAACAATCACTAAAACAGATTTGAAAAGAGAGATTATGTAGTGAATTTCCTTCTTTCTACGATCAGTGTCTGAATTTTCTACTCTAAAGGTTTTGACCATCCCATA
Source organism: Corvus brachyrhynchos (assembly GCF_000691975.1). NCBI lineage: Eukaryota > Metazoa > Chordata > Aves > Passeriformes > Corvidae > Corvus > Corvus brachyrhynchos. The sequence goes on along the minus strand of NW_008246057.1, from coordinate 6,480,237 downwards.
TGAAAAGATACTACTTTTGACTTCACCTATTACAGTAGAGAAACATAACCAACTTTTGTTTTGGCAGTTACAGATAAAAATACTTTCCAAAGCAAATACTTCTTATGGTCAGAATTGGAATTTTCACTGCATACACTTACCTCCATGAGTTACAGTATGCCTGTGCACACTAATTTGATGATGATTTCAGGAGGACTAAGAAATATCCAGGAAACTTTTTGAAAGAGGATCTGCAGAATATAGCAACTTCTATGTGTTCTGTAAGGATTGTCTTGGTTTAACCCTAATCAGCAACTAAGCCCCACCCAGCCACCCACTCATTTCCCCCTGTTGCCACGGGGGAGAGAGTTACAAGAGCAAAAGTAACTCCAGCCAGCAACTCCAAACACTACCCAATGAAAATTTTAAAGCTGGGGGGGTAGGGTGGGGAGAGGGGGAAAGTATACTACATAATGAAACCAAAGCAAATTCATTTTGGATTTGAACAAGGTACATTTCCAGTTTGAGCTTCTTATCATCTACATATGCACTGCATCTTTCCTTTGGGAAAAAAAAAATATATTATCAAGTATGAGAAAGACCAGTGAGGGAGAAAAACATCAATAAATACAAATTCTTCGTACTTTAAACTGTTATGAATATGTAACAAACGTTTACTGATGTGTTTCTCAAATATGCACACAAATACCTGAATCGTATAGTTCTATGGCTCTTGAAAGAATGAGATGAAGATGGAAGAACAGCTCCTGAAGCTGCATATTCCAGATTAATATCAAGCCACTTCTAGTGAACAGAGGTAAAACAATGTAAGATTCAAATCATACAAGTTACCCAGCACCTTTTATATTTTAACAACACTTCACAATAGTTCACGAGTAAAATTAGTCAGCTTGGTTTCAACAGTGATGACAAAGGTTTCAACTTCAATTTTATAGTCAGAAGAAGAATGTAAAACAAAAAATCTTAAGGTTTAGGGGTTTTTAAACTAAAATATTAAATGAGACAGTGGTCCCATCTCTGAAACTACGTGTTCATAGTTGTTCTTAATGAAGACGGGGTGACAAGTGGTGGAGGGAATATAATTTCGTAAGAGGTGATTGTTTATTTTTTTTGGCACCTAAGGACAGAATGATAAAATAGTCTTACAGACATTGGTATGTTAAAAACAGCATTGCAATACATAATTTGTCTTGATGAAATTATAGCAGTTACAAATGGTCATGAAATCTTCATTACTTGAGATGACTCTTCTCCATCATATGTTCCTGTGGGTCTCCAGCACATGGTGTACATAATTTCATGTCAATCCAGCATTTACTGCTGAAGCTGTGGTCAAACACTTGACATCTATCCAATTTACCCCGCTTCAATCTCTGTATTAGGTGTAGCTCCTATTATAATTAACAGGGTTAATCACATCAGTATCACTCATATAGTGCTCTTGCAGTGTTTACTATTGACCTTACAATTTAACTGTAATAGGTCCAGATCCTGAAAATAATATATACTTGCAAAAAAAAAAAAAAAAAAAAAAGAAGCTCTGATAAAAAATATATTGAGGTCAAAATCCTGAAAAAAAAAAATACTTGCAAAAAAAAAAAAAAAAAAAAAAGTAGCTCTGCTATACAATATATCCTGTATTAATATATATAAATTATTACCATTTTGATTTCCTATATCTTACCTTTACATTTATGTTTGAGATTTCAATTATTAAGAATCTTTATATCTTCACAATATATCACAAAATTATGAGGTTTATATGTAAATTTTTATTCATATATGTTCTGTGAATAACTGTAAATGAACAAAGCTACTACTATAAGGATGATATAATTTTTTTAATGTTGTTCTACTTTAATTTTACCCTTGATTAAATTTTGTGAAGGTTGTATTCTAAGCTCTGTGATGAGAAGATATCAGTTCACATCTAAGTAGTTCATAGAGAGTTGTAAAACAGAGTGCTGAGATAATTAAATAAGTATTAAGTGGATTAGTTGGTTACATCCCAAAGCTCTGAAAGGCCTTTTCAGTGTAAAAGAATGCAAAATTACTACAAAACGTGATGGTAAAATTTCAGTCATGGATTTAGCTGTCTTTGTGAGAAACAGCTTTTACGTTCTGTTGTATTTGGTCCTTGCCACCTTACAACAATTATCAGAGTCATGACCATATCATAATTATTTGATATTTTCAGTATTAGTTTACATGGAAGAGAAAGGGTCTAGAATGAAAATTTGACTCTTTGTAATTCCCAAATGGATTTCATAAAATGTGTAAAATATAGGACCTTCTAATATTCTTTATTTCTACTCTCATAGAAAATAAGGGTGTCATACTACTGGAACCAAAGTGTCTTTAAGTTCTGGATATTTGTTATTTGTAAGAATTCAGATAATGACCATTTTTCAGGAAAAAAAAATCGTAAATTGTTTATATTGCACATTAAGCTATTTATTTTTAATTTATATTAATATATAATATATTATAATAAATAATAAAAATTATAATAACTAATATATTAATATATAATAAAATAATTAAACTATATATTTTTAATACAACTGTTTATTTTTTACCAGTTGTTTATTTTGAATTAATACTTACAGCAGGACCAAAAGGTTTCAACTTGAATGCTATCTCAGAATGCAGATAATATTTCTCAAGAGGTAAACATACAGAAGGGACAAGACATTGGATAAGTACAGAATTATTTTTTTTAAAGAGAGTCATCAGACTTGTCAAAGTCACTTTAGGATTATAGGTAATAACTAACTGGAGTATTTGCTAGATTTCTCATTCCACTTTGGAAATTTGAATTATTCTGCATCCTGTCCACTGGAAGAGTTCCATTGGTAGGCAGATTAGCTACAGCTACAGCAGCCTAAAGTGAATATTCCATTTCAAAGTTGAAAGCTATAAGCAGCTACAAGCTGCTGTAAGGTTTCACTTTAAAAATAGTTGGTGTCCTTTTCTCATAATAGTGTTCCAATTTTCTCTCTCTCTTTTTTTTTTTAATCTGGCCTAGAAAAAGGTACTTAAGCAAACACATGGGAACTGTTTCATCATAGAGATTTAAATGTATGTTAATTAAATCAAAAGTCTATCTAAAAATTCTTCAAAATGAAACTGTACAGAAAATATTTGTCTTCCTTGGAATTTTCTGGGTTAAAAATCTGATTAATTATCTTTACATTTCATCTCTAATTTCTTGGAAATCTTTGACTGATGAGCCTCATCCTTTTCTCAGTCCTCTGTCACGTATAACACTGTTACATTTTTCTTCTATGTTGTGCATATTTTGCAATACCTTTTCATGTCAAGCCACATCTTCCTGGCAAACCCTCCCATTTTGCTTCAGGTATTGATCTCTGATGGATTTTGCTTTACATATCTGAAGAGGAATTTTCTTTTGTCACTCAATTTTAATCGTCAGTAAGAAAATATTAATCTTCCCCAAGGTATTTCACTGGAGATTCTTTTTCTTTGGTAATATCCCTGGCTGCAGCTTTTTCAAATATAGACACATCCTAAATTTTGAAAATATTATGAAAGGAATTTTGCTTGAATAAGCCAAAGGCTTGTTGACAATGATTTACAATTTTCTTTAAAAACATAAAAAGGAGAGAAGCCAGATCCATAATTAGCAGACAATAGACAGCAGAGTAAAATCAGCAGATAATTATAATCAGTTATTTACTTCCATGCTTTCCATGTGGCTTTAGTCAGCAGAAATCATGTTAGTTACAAGCTTATACATTATCATAGCTCTGTATAATACAACAAACTACATATCTTCATGAGAAATTTTGAAATAAGGAAACCCCTGACCATTCTAATTTTATATGCTTATTGTTTTGAAAGCAATTTTTTTAGAATAGATGGCCAGTTATCTGAATAAGAACTATAGAATGTTTTGTAAGAATAACCTTTTTTTGCCAGAAAAATGGTATCAGATGGTATCAGAAAAGCATTTGTTTAAAGCAGTACATGTGTTCCAAAATAATTTTGAACATCTTTGTCTATAAATATGCAAGAATCTAGGTAAAAGGAAACTCAAATGACAAAGAAATACTCATTACAAAAAAAAATTATAATTTTACCTATTTGGCTTCAAATTATCAAGTCTGAAAATTCTGGTAGAAACTGTACACGCACAGACTTCTTTGCAAAAACTCTATCAGTTAGAAGGTCCTTAAAACTGGGAGGAAAACTGAGATATAAGAATATCTTTTGAAAGGGCAGGACTCTCTCTTACTGTATTGAAAAGAAAGGAAATTAGACATTAGAAAGGTAATGGGAGAGAGTACGGAGAAGATATAGGAAAAATCCCTGAGCCACAGTAGAGGAAATACTTATGTTTTAGTACATGTCTTTAAGCACCAGTTCTTGAGGTACTTTCTTTTCACTACTGTTGTAAACTACCTGTCTTCAGGCTGAGAAAATTAGTAAACTGAATATAAAGTTTTCCACTGAAGTGACTTTATGCAAATGATTCATTAATGCAGTCTCCAGGATGGTGCCAGCCCAATCTGTTTCTATCTTAACATTAACTTCATAACATATGTTTGCATCTATTTTATGATACTGGTAACACTTCTATCATGTGAACGAGGAATTGGCCCCAAAACTTCTGCGTAGTAGCAGCTTGCTATACAATACAGGAAACTATTGTGCAGATCCTTTAAAAAATGATTTAAAACATTCCCAATACATCGCTTAAATAAATTGCTCCTTTAAAGGATTATAGAATAAAGAGATAAATTGGTTCTATCCATTACACATGCTGATGTATTTCTTCATGCTGGGCTATACTGCCATGTGTCACTGCTGGTGAGTTTTCTACTTTGTTTCCTTACTATTTCAGATTTGACATGCTGTTACTGTGACTAATGCAATCTTACAGGGCCTAAAGAAACTTCCACACCAGGAATCAACAATAAAGACTATCTTTGCTTTGGTTTGCACACTTTTATTTATTTAAAACAATGAAAATATCTTTTTCTCAGTAACAGAGAAAATATTCACTAGTTCCTATTGGCTATTTTTTAAAAAAACAAGAGCTACAAAAAGTGAATAACTATTCTAAATAATATACAAATGAAAATACTTTTTTGATTGCACAGTCCTTTAAAAGAATCCATCTTAAACTGACAAAAGCAGAGTTTTGTACATAAACAGCCAATGGCAAGCTGATGCTAATTCTCTTCTGCTCTCAATAAAACTGAAAATTATAACCCCAAAAGGTTTTCCTTTTTTGGCATTATTAAAATTTTGATAGTTGCCTTTACATTTCAGTTTGAAACGCTGCCTGAATGATTTCAAATTAATTTTTGAGAGTACCAGGTTGCAAGAACTCAGAAATTTTAAACTGTTGCCAGTATAAAAGGCATTAACATCCCACTGCGCAGGGACTGAAATGCTGGACAACTTCTTAAGCTGTCTTACGAGTTTTTGAATGAAGTGTTACTTTTCTCCTGCAAGAATGAAGACCAGGGCTGGGCCAGTTATGCCATAGAAAGGATGTAGTGGATACGCAAAGATTGTAGCTTCTGCATCACAGCTGGGGGGAGCAGGATGAAGAAAGAGAGAACTGACAGCTTCAGATAGGAGGGTCTTCTCCCTCTGCAGAAGCTGTGGTCCCAGCTTCTCCTTTTGGAGCTGGCAGCAAAGGGAGCCCAGCTTTTCACAGCTTTGATACAGTGGGGAATGAAATGGTGCAATAACTGGCTGTCTGGCTCCAGCAAGAAACAGGCTTGGAAAATGGTACAATTAGAAGCTGCTCAGCCTTCTTTCTAAGTTATCATTTGTAACAATTGGACTTCAGCTACACTTCCACTTTGTTCTTTTTTGCCCTGGTTTCATGAATCATACACTTTGATTTGCACAGTGATGCAGCTTTGTCATATAATTAGCCTATAACTAGTGGTCACGGTGAGATATGGATCTGAAACGGCTGGACTGAAATGGATATTTTATCTTTATCACCAATTTCTTGCATGATTCATTAAACTGTCTATAAAAAGTTGGCAGGAAATAGTGGTCCATGGGCAGTAATTTGCTATAGATGCTTTAATTGTGTACAGTCATTCCTTTTAAATTTGTTGAGCATACCTACCTGAAGATATGTCAGAGTCCTGAGGCTGAAAAGCAATGGGATTTCAGGTACTAGCTCTCTGGTCCTCCTCGTTTCCTAAATCCCTAATCAACACATGAGTATTTTGAAGTATCTAATTTCTCTGTATAGCACACAGGATTTCCCACTCACATATTTGACTTCTAGTCAAATAAAAAGAAGGATCTAATATACGATTTCCAAAAAAGTGGCAGCCCACTTTTTGTGGGAAAATTTCCATCTCTAGCCCCATTGCAGGATCACGGTGCAAGCTAATAAGGAGATTGTTTCATCTTAACTTCTTTCCACCTACAAATTTGCATCTGGATATTGTAATATTCAATATTTTGGGGCCAAAAATTGTCTTGGATTTTGCTTATTGACCTGTCTGTGGTGTATTTCATCCTTTTTCTCTACAGGTTTTCAATGTTGTTATTGTTGTTGCTGTGACTTATACTATTTTTTGCCTACTAAAATACAAAAGTAAAACAGATATTCTCCAAGTTTAAACAAAGTAGTCACCAAGGACATCACTATAAGGGGCCTAACTAGACCCTTGGGAGTGCAGCAAGAGGAAAATCATTTCCCCAGAAGATTCTTCTTCTGAAGTTATAGCTGTGGGAAAGAAAATAACAACCAATGTAACAATGAAATCCAAGAGTAAGAGCAGAAAGGAGAATGAAATGAGGTAAAGAGACTCAGTAAAGGTATTCTTTAAGGAACAAATGAAAGAATATATCAGAGGTCAGAAAACAAAAAGAAATGACTGTTACTCTGCTTTATCAACATTTGAAGCATAAATACATTTTTTTCCCTATATGAGAATATTTAGAGTAGATCCTTGGATGAGCAGAAGCTCACAGGTTTACTTCATAATTTTCATTAAATTTATGCTTTGTAAAGGTGTTTTTTTTTCTCCTAAATCTGAGTTTCAGAGAAATATGCCTATAGGAAATAGCAGAACCTGTTTCTGACATAATTATTTTGTCATAAGAGACTATTGAAAAAGAGAAATATTGGGTAAGTATTTATATTTAAAATTGTATGTTTAAATATAATCTTTGGATTTAACCAACAGCATAAAGTGTATTCATGCAAGTTTTTTTCCGCTGTGATTTTAATCTGTAAATGCAGGTAAGACTTCTAGTGTTCTTCAAGTGTTTGCACATATGAGAAAGAATCAGTTCATTTGAGAGGTTTAACAAAGGAGTTGTTTGAAAATCTTTCTAGAACTTCTTCCTCCTCTGTTTATGATACTCTTCCTTATGCATCATTAACTGTAGGATGATTCTGCTTTATATAAGGTAATACTAACTCAAATTGTTTTCTTAACAGGATGTCTTAAATCACATTCCCTCCTTGTGTTTCTTCTGTTCTTTCCTCTTGTATTGTATGATTTACATGTGTATTCTCCTCTGAAGTGGCTTTAGTGTGGTTGAAAATAATATGTAAGGGTATATGGAAGGGGCTTGTCTGTGCCATTAAGGAATATCTGGTCAAAGGAGCCATAAACAAGAACACACAGAGACAAACCTGACCACACAGATAATGGGGCTGTGACATAAAAAATTGTGGTTTGTCACCCAAATCGCTAAGGACATAAGGAGGGTGAGAAGGTTCCTTTATTCAGCTGGAAGGATAAGGAAAGGGAGGAAGACAACACACAGACATAAACCCTGAGCAATTAATGTTTAAAAAAAGAACAGGAAACAAACCTGGTTATTAGCACTAAATGATGTGCTTTCAGGAAGCTGCAGGCAAACCAGGACACTGAAACTGATAAGGATAGGATCTTGAGGGTCCAGTACATGGGAAGAGGTCAGTGGGACTATGCCAGCTGGTGAGGCAATGTGCAGGGTAAGGGCAAGCAGGGAGCAACAAAGTCAGGGGTAAACAAAAAGTGGGGTCACTCAGCACACTTGTCTGACTGAGCCCTGTGTCCAATCACCTCACTCTATCCTATCTTCTCATATCTCGTTCTTAAACCTTTTCTTAACTATCTCTCTGTGCAATTCACTCTCTATCTTGTGTGTACTTGTGCAATACAATGGCTGAATGCCAGCTACTGGTGAGACCAGTGTGTGTGTGAGTGGAATTTGGTGCCAGCTACTGGACTCAGACCAGGGGTATGGGTACCCCTAGCCTGTGGTGTCAGCTATGGGAGCGAGGGTGGTCTCAGCAACTGGGATGAGTGGGCATCTTTAACCTCCAGCCATGGAGTGGGAATGGTGCAGGTCCTAAAGGACAAGTATTCCGGGCACTAGTGTGAGCGGGAAGCTCATTGCTGGTGGATGGAGTGACACCACAAGACAGAGGCCATGTGCCATGTGCTGGCTGATGGGGCTCTGGGCAAACTGTTCATTTTCTTTTCAAATTTGTCTTCTTTCACAGTATGAAAATGAAAGGAACATAATATATAGGTAAAAATATTTCTACATATTTAAATAGGTTCAGTACAAAAATAGGTTCATTACTATTTTCAGTGCTGAGTTAGGATTCTGTCTTTCTTCTTGTACTCAGTTAAGTCAATATCTGTCAAATTTTCTTTTAAAGTCATGGAAATCCACTGGATAATTAATTTTTGTGTAACTTTAACACTTAGAGCAAAGACCACTTGTGTATTGTTTTTGAAGATGGCTCAGATTTGTGTATAAATGTTCATTTTATGAAATAAGGGAGTATTTAGTTAGAAAGCTGGCAGTTTTTCCCAAGCTACAATCTATGACAAAACTTATTTCCAAAATTGCATTAACTATAAAAAATGTTCATGGTTTGGTGTCTTTTGTAGAGCATACAACGAGCACTTCCAAGAAGCTGCAAATGTAGGGACATAATGTAAATGCCTATGAACAAGCCAATAGAACATTCTCTCACACTAGGACCAGAATGTCTGTGACCTGGTGAAAGACCTCAGGAGTGGAAAAAGGAGTTAAGATGTTTCTAAGTCACATTTCACCTTTCTGAATCCCTCATCTTGTCACTCATAGGAGTTTCCCAGAACAATTTTCCAGGCAGAGCAGTATCATTCTCCTTTCTTTTCACAGATTCCTCCATTAAAAAAAAAAACCAAAACCAAAACTAAATTAGAAGCTGGTTAGAAATCAGGATAAATGATGCTCACTAGGTGGATCTAGACTATCAGAAAACAAATTTCTTAATCCTTCCAGCACTTGTCAGTTCCTCTCACTCATCAAAACAGAAGGTGGGAGTTCTGAAATTTTCATGATCTTCAGAGATTTCAATGAAGCATATACAGATATGTTGCACAAAGGGAGTCATAGAAGAGATGCAGGATTTCTTCCAACAACTGTTTGACTCAGGGCATGAATTCATAAGCTAATGCCAACTAAAGACACGCACCGTTTGGTGTGGAATCACATTTTTTGATCAGCAGAAGGAACAGGGAGCTGAGCCAGTGAAAAAAAGACAAACTCAAAAACATTTCAGGGATAATGTGATCAATAAATTTCAGTCTGTGACAGGAGTGTGATTAGCATATCCCAGATGTCGTGAAAAGGACATACAGGGCACCAATAAAAAGGTCAGAATACAACACAGAGCAGTAATTGAGTGTGCTCCTTATAAAGAACCTCTACATGACTGAGTACTGCCCTTAGTGGAAGAGTGAGAGAACTAACTGTAGGCATTTTCATTTAATAAAATTTAAAGGACAACCTCTTTTTGCATTTTTCCCCTAGAAAATTAAAATCAGCAATTTACAGCCATACTTAACAAACAAATACAAAGCAATCCCCCCCCTAATAAAATTCTAACTCCCAGCAAGAGCTGATACCTGATCATCTATCTAAATATGGTTTCAGATCTGAGCTCTTGAAATTATTATTTCTGTTGAGGTCTAATTCTAGATATCAAAATAGATATCTATTATTATGTAGATTATATAGATTATATATATTATTATATAGAGCAAATTAACTATGTTATACTGGTGTTAACATCTGCTTTAGTTCTGTAATAACACTGTTATTTTTAATAAATGATAAACAGTATAATGTGCCTCAATCTAAGGGTAATGCAGTTTAGATTTATGTAGCAGATTACAGACTACTCTGTCTTTACCACTCCTGAAATCAAAATGAAAATTGCAGTTGAAGAGAAAAGTTATAGGAAAGAGAGAGAGACTCGTAATATAAACGTTCTCTGGCTGGAGGTCAGATGAAATTAGTTTACACATCTATTTGTGTTAAAAGGAAGCAATTCAGTAAGAGTTTCTGGCTCTTAATGTATCTGTAATACTTAACATGAGAAACCAGTGTCAATCTTCCTAATAACAAATTGAGAATAGGGGGAGGAAGAAGTATTTTTCTGCATGCATTCAGCATAGCTGGTAGTCTCTCAGTCACTTGTGTCTGTACCTGCTGCTCTAGAAACACGCCAGCATAAACATAATCTGCAAAATCTCATCCCAAAATAACTGTGTAACAATCCCTGTGTTACTGGGATCTTTCTCTAAACTCATTATAGAACTCAGAAGAAACCGATAGGAATTTAAGGAAAAAAATTACATCTTTCATTCTGTATAATACCTATGGATCAAAATCCTGCCAGTTCTACAGGAGAGATATAGTTGAACCTTTGCAACAGACTAACCCAAATACCTGTTTGAGAGATTTTCTGGTCTGAAACCAAATCTTACCTGAATGCCTAACTCAACATGTCAGTTTAGTACCTATGCAAAGGGAATTTTTATAGGCATATTTATGACACATATGTTAAATATAACCTTCTTTCTCTTCAATGTGCTCTCCTATCAGACTCTCAAATTCCTCTCCTTTGGGACATTGGCTCTTTTGGTTCCCACTTTCCAGCCTGTAGCAGAGGTAACATGGAAAATTAATCTGTAGTGAATTAATAATGAATTCCTAACATTGGTATATCCAGGGTCTGATGTCTCAGTACTGACTTGTAGGTTACTTGTAGTTGCTGTAATTATTGACAATGAATTAATTAATGCAAGTAGAGACATAGCCAACAAAATATGTAGCATTTGTAAACTGTAGTTCTTCAAATATACAACCAAATTCAACCTGATTATGTCATTAGTGTGATTTGACTACTTCATAGTGGTTCTTCCAGGCAAAGCGCATTGAAGAACATCACAGAGTTTCTTGTGTAAAACAGAAGCAGCGTGTTCACACATCCTAGCTGGCTGTAATTTCATGCTGAGAGTAGTATATGTGCTCACTGGTAGGGGAGGCTGGCTACAGCCCAACAGGCGTCTTCTTCTTCCCTGTTTAGATATAATGTATTTATTTGTTAATTTGCCTACGATTTGCATAAGCATACAAACACATAAACAAAAACTGACAAAAAGCTCCTTACTTTTCGAAGGAATTGTATTCCCTTATTAACCTCTTACAAGTAGCAAGAATTCATATTCACTGTTTGCCTCAGGGAAAGTGACCTGTAACTCTGGTTGATATGGAGATATGGTTTCTACTGTAGCCTCACACGCAAGTAGGTTCAGTCCTTTCAACTAATGGCAAAAAAGAAATATATTTTATGCCTTCCTCTCCATCTCACTCAGACTATAGCAAATGGTAGTGATACACACCTTGTGTTTCATAGAAGGAGGTACAGTAGCTCATACACAGCCAGCTACAGCCATTTTTTTTTTGCCCTATGATGTCTCACAGCTTATCATGAAGCTGACAGACACAATTCAGGACTTTCAAGAAACTAGCAGTCTTTTGAAGCAGCAGCTGGAAGCCAAGAGGGGGACTCTAGGGCATACACCTGGCTAGAAAACAACAGGGTAATTGGAAGAGGGGACTCTGAACACTTTAAAGTTCATTGCTAGATCTGCAATTCATGTAGGAATATGAACACAACTGATACTTACATCCTTTTAAAAATTAACTTCCATCTCTGACAGCAGTGTAAGGTAGCATTCCATGACCTCTGCATTTTCTCCCATATTTCTACACACTGGGAAGGAAGATTTGGAGGAAAGATTGAGCATGCACATCTCTATGCAGCCTATAACTCTCTTCAGACAGGAGTTATATGGCTGTAAACACATTAAAAAAAGTGATCTAAAGACTCTACTCACCCTTTTGTCCTGGGGAGTGGCACCATATCTAAAGACATAATCTCTTTCTTTCTATTTTTCTGAGTATGACAGCATGCCCAACAAGTGAAAGATGCAGTCCCTTTTAGGAAGGTTCCAAGTCAACCAGAAGCACAAGGGGTATATGATTTTCCCTCTCCTGTCTTTACCAGAGTTTAATTCACAGGCATTGCATAAGCAAAGTAAGTCAGATGAATGAGGCTGGAAATATGGTTAAGTTGTTTGACTTTCTGTCCTAAAATACTTCATATCACACACATTTTCTTTTCTCTTTCAGGATGTCTTTCTTTTTACACTCACTACTTTGGCATTCTGAAGGGCAATGCTCATTTTAAAATATGTATAGACTTCATTTAAAATAAATGAATCTAAAATCCTCTGGGGCAAAACCACGTTTGGTGTATCTCAGCTAACTTCATTGGAGTTACACCAAGGTTGAATCCAGGCCTACCTCCTCTCTTCATGAGCTTAGAGAAAAACAAAGAGACACCAATAAAAATACAGGTTATTTTACATTCCCTCCTTCATTGACTAGCTTTGTTTTACAGCCTTAATAAAACCTCATACTAGTGGGATTTCATGCATTCATCTTTATGTTTGATAACGTTTTCGAGCACTATGATAAAATCAACGGAAATTAATGTAATTGTTTCCAGCCAGATTCGATAACTCTAATTACCAGCATTTCTAATCCAACTGCATAATATGCTTAACTATCCAATGTACTGAAGAAAATTTAACTACTGCTGACTCAGTGTTCTTTTATATTTGTATAAGGATAACAATCAGAAGAGTAAATAAAGAAAAAAAATGAATTTGCAAATTTCTGTTCATCATAGAATTATCATTATTGCCAAGCTCCATAGAAATATATGAAAAATCCAATCAGGAATCTTTTGTGATGGTGCATTTACAATTAGAGAAAATTGTATGAACACATTATATGAAGAAATGTGGTGACACAGTAATGCATTTTTAAATTGAAGAACATCTATGATATCCTAAAATAGCTAGCTCTTTCTGATATGATATATTCATGACTGTCTTTGTACACTTCTATGCCCTTATTTTTATATTCCTCTTGGCTGAAAATGTCTTCAATGGCTTCATGTGCTGAAAACAACATGAAAAAGATAGAGTCCTGATTATTTATCTAAATTTGGTCAAGGGAAACAAGGAGAAACTATGACCTACTTGTATCCAGAAAAATTTTAAGCACACTTCCATTTAAATACTTCTCTTGATAAACTGTAAAAAATGTATGTATATCACTGAATTATGGGCATTTTGGTTTATGTAGATATTTCTAGATATTTTCATCTGGAAAACAGACTATAAAACAGGCACATGGCATAGAAGCTGCCGGCATTTTTTACTTTATCACAGCTGACTTGTGACTCTAAGGAGTATGTTCTACTACTTTTTAAGTTACCAAGTAATTAACAGGGGTGGTATCTCTGTTACCTTGAGAGGACAGACTGAGAAGAAAGACTGAAAAAGAAAGATCATAATGTTCACTTGTGTGATCACTAGGGATGGAGGAAGTCACTACCATATGATAGATTAGCAAAACACCAGCTTCTTCCCATTGAAAATGCAATTATTTATATTTCAGAAACAGTCGAGATCTGGAAAATGCTTTTGCATTTTCTATTCAAATTAAAAGTTTTAAAGCCTGTTGTGGATATGGGATTATAATTAATTCTTCTCAAGGCTGCAAATACAGTGATTCATTGAGTTTATTACATGTGGCTCAACAAACCATGAGATTTAAATACATATACATCACACTCTACCTACATTAAAATAAACATTGCCATTATATGATAAACACGAAGTGAGGAAATTTTTTTCTAAAATTCTCATTTCCTACAAGAAAAGAGATATTTTCTGTTCATTCTTGAACTTTGCAGAGTAAGTTTCCTATGCAATATCAGAAATACACACTAATTTATCTTATTGCTTATATGTTCCAGCAGTATATTTCAATATGCATCCCTATGGTGTTTGCTTTTACTTGTCCAGAAACCCAGATGAGACATAACAAAGACACAAAAATCCACATATCTTGTATAACATACATGTCCAGAAGCTCAAATATCCATTACTGTTTAATCTGAAGCAAATATAAAGCAGAAATTCCCTGTTAGTTTGACATGCTCATCTCATCCCTTTTTTTTCCTGAACAGAAAAAATTAATTTCTCTGCAGAGTAGTAGCATAGAACCTCTACACTGCTTACAGTGCTCTAAATCCCTGAACTTTGTACTTTTCCTCTTCAAAGTCATCAAATTTAGCAAATTGCAGGACTGGTAAATAGTTAACAGTCCTGAGTGTCTGTCATTTTTAGAATGTCATACTAGGTCATGTTTATGTTCTCAGTTTGGTTTTCTATTTTGGTTTTTCTCCTGCTCTGGCCTGCTGCTGTATTTTTTTACTGGTGCTTGTGCCAAGCCTAGTTTTTTCCTGTTCATGTGGAAACTGTCACCTTTACAGTGACTGTGATGATTCCAGTAAAATCCAGCATCTTAAGGAATCAGAACACTTGGTCTTGCTGAGAGGTGCAATAATCACTGACGTTTAGGGATGCAACTAATATTTTTTAATTAATTGATTTAAAGAAAAATGACCAGATTCACTCAAGGGGATGCAGGGAGCCTCGGTAACTCCAAACATCCAAGCTTAATTTAGTTCTCAGACTACAGAGTGATGGAGTGCCCTAAGGAAGGTCAAAGCACCTGGAAAACCAAACTCTCTTAAGGAGAGTCAAGCTGGATATGCTTATTTTTCGATTTTCAGCATCCTAAGGCTTCCTTTAAAATAATAAAATATTATGTCTTGATAAAAATATTCCCTATATATATTTTCACAAAAATGTTTACTTCAGTAGTTATTTTTTTCAAAAATAAATGCTTCAGAAAGTGCTTTAATATAATTTGATGTTGGGTTTAATTTTTTTTGTCTTTGCAGATGGCTACTATTCTAGTACCAGCCTTTTGTGAACTACTTTTGATCCTGGCCTTGATTTTTTTTATCTCTTATTAGAGTTTCACATCCTCATCTGAACTGTGTCAGACAGGAAGCAGAATTGTAGGTACTACACACTGAACACAATCTAAGGTGCGGCTCTAATACAATTCAGATTGCTGAATATATACAGTAATGATCACTAACAACGACAGTGCACACTGTACGTAGATCAACTTGCATGCTATAGAGCTGAGGAAAATAATGTTGTTTCATTTACCTTTTGGATTCTGACCTTTTCAGTTGCAACCAAGATTAATGATGAGGAGAGGAAAATAAAGTAACCAGATTGCTCCATAAGGAAATGTAAAAATTATTGATGTTAGTAATGAAAACAAATTTACTATAATATCTAGAAGATAATAAAACCAGAAGGAGGATTGTTTTTTCTTTTGAGCAAAGTAATTATTATCAGTTCATTCATAGATTATATTGTCAGAGGTGTTATGTGTTTAATAAAAGGTTTTAACATTTTCGCTCATATGTAGAGTACAAGAGCTTTAAAGCAATACAAGTACTTTCAATTTTATTATTTTTTCTCACTGAATTTGTTGGTTTTTTTTTTTTTTTCCCCAGTATTCAAACACTCTGATGATTATTTGCCCTCCTTCAAGGAAAATGTTTTAAAGTACCACAGACCCGCTAGAGTTCTTGTGCATCCGTCCAAGATCTTGGCATACTTCCCTGTGCTCTTCTAGCCTCAACCCTAAGGGCAGCCAAAGGCAAAAGTGTTTTCAGCAGACTAAGAAACACTGTAAGCTTCAGGGATTTCTGGATGACAGATTTTAAATTGCAACCAAAGTAGAGGTGTGATTAAAAATAACAAGAGCTAAAGCCTCTCTCTAAATAGTAAAGGGAAATGTACAATTTTAGCTTTCCTCAATATTATAACTGATGACTAAAAAATTTCTAAGATATTCACAAATATTAAAAACAGGGTCAATCTACAGGCCATTTGAGCCATGTTCTTAGCAAAGCAGTTGTCCTGGGTGATGCTATGAAGCCGCTTTATTCCTTAACCGTCCGCTCAATGCCCAAGGACTCTGTGCCTTTAAGATGGACCTGGGGGTGGGGCCGGAGCCAGGGACCCGAGGGGGCGGTTGAACGGTTCAGCCCAAAGGCTCGGGGGCTCTGGGCTCAGCAGGGCTCAGGAGGGAGTGTGCTGGGAGCGCTGTGCTGTTTTTCTGGGTTTCCTTTGTGTTCCAGCTAGCTGGGAAAAGGTTCTGTTGGTTTTCCGTGTTCTTTTTCCCTTCCCTTGCCTCACTGCCTCCCTTCCCTCCTCACTGGTCTGGGAGGCCTGCGGGGTGGCCCCGGTGGGCCCACGGGGTGGCCCCGGCTGGTCCGAGCCCGGGTGTCTGTTCTCTCTCTGGGATTTTGTTGTATTTTGAGGGGTTTTTTTTCCCTGGTCTACCCTGTTTTGTTTGGCGTTAATAAACAGTTTGCTTTTTTCCAGTTTCACTTCTTGTGACCCACGTGTCTTATTGGTGGAGGAAAAGGGGAGGCCCTTTTCCCTTCAGAGGAGACACTCATTCCGGAGTGTTTCTTCCTGAAGTTTTGTCTCCAAAATTTGGTTGGGCGCCAAATAAAAAAGTCTTTTTCTCTTTAAGAAAACTTACTGATTGGACAAACTTCCTATGTCACTGAAAAATTCTTGATAATCTCTGAAAAAATGTTATTATTTAAAATTTTATACTGTTGATTGGAAACATTGTCATGGTTAGGCATCTGTTATAAGTAGATCTATTATGCATTTAATTTTATACACTAGGCAACAACAATTTGTCATTCAGTGGTCCTTGTTATAATTATTTTAAGCCTCCAGTTTTAACCAGATAGTTTTAAAACATATCATGTTTCCTTTCAAGACACTAAGGAATTTCTGATACACAGATAACTGCAGCAGTTGTAATTCACACACTTTAGCTTTGGGTTTTGTTTTTGTTATTTTGAACAAGTCTCTGGACATATATATTTCAAAGTAATAATAATTTGTATGCTAAATTTGTAAGTATTGCAACTGAATATATTTGTCTATAGATTAAGATTTGTATCATTTAGGGAATTAGAAATTGTTTTGGGAGTGATGATAACACCAAAAATATCTGATTAAGTAAGAGCCAAATGTAGTCTTGTCTTCTTTCTTTCAGATCAGCTTGGTAAGCTATATTTGCTTACATTACTTATCTTGTAATTTAGAAACAGGTGTTACTAAAATAGCTTCAGTTCATAATTTATGTCTATTTTAAAATTTAACTTCTATCCTAAATTTATCTCATATTTGATCTTTCCTGTGAAAATGGATCTGAGTTTAATAACATGGAAGTATATTTCTTTTAAAATGCTGTCCTTGCATTTTTCCTAAATGCTGCTTGGAAAGACTCCCATTAATTTCAGAAGATTTGTTTTAGGTCTTTGTTAAGGAAAAACATTCTATGTTAAGAGTTCTGTGTTGCCAGTTACAGTATTTCCATATGGAAAATAATTTTCAATTTAATTTTTAATTCACCATGACGCATAAAGGTACTGCAAACATAACAAATATACATAAATTTATACAAATTGGAAATCCTTTTTAAGTCAATACACCAAGAACAAGTAATAGGTTACATAATTTACATCAGTATGAGAGTTGATGTGATTTAAAGCAAGATGTAAAATAGATGTCTGAGATAAGAGTGATTGAAAAGTTGATGTAAAACTGATATGATTTAGGTCCAGAAATTGAAGCAGCCAGAGAAAATAAAGCAATTCAAAAAACTGATGTAGCTCTAAGTGAACAATGGAAATGGTGAACTTAATTAAACTTGAAGAGATGTAAAACTTGAAGGGATTTAAAATGTGAACCAGATAGGTGCATCTGAAAAAACTATGTGATTTAAAGAGAAGACTGGAAGACAGGACCTGAAGTAGAATTGAACAAAAAACTGATTTAGGCTGAAACAAGAAATAGAAATAATCAGCTGAATTATGACTGATAAATTTCAAGGAAGACACAGTATTAGATCACATGCTATGTCCTTGTTGAAGTCCAGAATAATTTCTACTTTAAACCAATGCAGTTTCCAAGTATAAGTGCCAAATGCTTTTTTGAGAGTTTTCTTGGATTTCTTTATCTTTGGGTTGAATTTTTTTTTAACTTGAAGTTTCCTGTGGAGTGTTATATGCTACTGCCTTGTGCTCCCACAAATGCAAGATTTTGACTCAAGCAGCTGTTTCTTTTTATGACTTAACCATGGCTTTCATACCCACATTCTGGTCCATGCTCACCTGTGTTTGTCTGTATCCTAGGATTTTAGAATATTATGAGACATTGCAGAAACATGCTGGTTTCCTTTTTTTTGCAGTCAGGGCTTTCATGGACCTTGAGTGATATCTTCTTGTATTTAGAGAACAGGGATATGAATCATGAGTGAATCCAACCTTGGCACTAGCTTTGACAGCTCCATGGTACTGGACAAGACACTTTATGTTTTTCATCAGTTTCTCTTTTTGTAAAACTATGATATAAACACTTCTCTGTCTGCAGGCTGTTTCAGTGAATAATTGAATTTATAGGTGTTCAGACCACTATTTGTGCCAGTTTTTTGGCACAGAAAAACTTAATGATGCTGGTGCTGTGGGGAGTGTGTCAGCTTAGGGAAACAAGGGGATCTGGGAGTGGGGTTGGGGTAATAGGTAAATTTAAGTATAAAGTATGATTCTCATTACTGGATAAAACTGTAAAATGCCCTAAGGAGGATAATGACAATGTTGTGATTTTAGCATGAAATAAACCTATTATTGATAGAAGTGCATATATTGACATTCTATGGGGTCTACAGTAACATCAGATTTTTTAGACATTGCTCCATAGTTATATATCTTAATATCCTGCACATTCCATGTATCAGCTGATGAAGTTAATCTCTGCAATTTAGAGCCCCATCTGAGTTTTAGCCTCTCATGGATCTGCAAATATAATTCTTACTTAGGAGAAATTTGAGATTTTGTCTGTTTTACTCCTGAACACAAACATGACTCTGTTCTGGATATGATTTCAATTCATAAATAAGCTGTATCAGCATTAAAAGGATGTAAGGTAAAGAGTACCACAGCAGTAAGGGTGGAACAAGTACTCACACAAGGCACATTATTAACTGCAATTCACTTTCCTTCTCTGCTATATTATCAGGAGGAAAATACGGTGAACTTTTTAGGCTGCCCTGTTCCCAGCTGCACCCCACAGCACAAGTTTCTGTAGTTTTCCATGGAGAGTGAAGCAGTGAAGGAAGTCAGGAGAAAGGTAACACTGGAAAAGATTATTCACTCCTTCAAGATATTTGACTGAAAAGTCCAAGGAAAAAGTTCCATAATCTGGGAGATTGATTAAGTTTGGGGGAAAAAAATAGGGAAAAATTCTTTCTACTTGCCCATTTATTTATTTTGTCCTACGAAACAAATTATGAAAACAAAGTTCAAAGGCATTTAGATGAATATTATAAATCACTGTTGTCAAATGAGTAATCTGCTCATATGGCTGACAGTCAAAGTGACAACTTCTAGCTCTTATGCAAACACTATTGTTTAACCAAAAGTATATGGATTATCCCATTAACTTAGTGGGACTGCAGACATGTTTTACATTCAGGAATATATAGAAGCATTTTCAGCAATAGGGCCTAATAAGTAGATGTGGTGATCTGTTTACTCACAGCTTTTCTGATCCCATATTGTTCCCCCCCGATTTCCCCTGCCCCTAGCCCTGGCCACTCCCTCGGCTCTCCCTATTGGTTCCTGTACCCCAACCCCACCCAGGTACCGCCCCTGAGCCCCTTGCAAAACTCCCCTGTGCCCAGATCACGAGGTCTCTCTTGTCGCTGGGGGTCACCAGGACAAGATGTAACCATTAAAGGTTCTCTGAAACCCTCATGGGGAGACCCTTCTCGCCTCCTTCGCCGTCACTGTGTGGTAGAGCTGAGAGCTGCCAGAGCAAAACCGCGGAGCCGTCCCAAATGGACTACGGGAGGGCGAAATGGTCACACTGCCCTAAGCAGCTCTGCTGAGCTCTCAGGGAAAGCTGCAGCTTGCTAAACTAAACCTAGCACTACAACAAGTAGAGAATACACTAAACCTGAAATATTTTTATCTGCCAGGGGGAAAGATCTCTGTGAATATTGATACCTTATTACTAAATCAAAATGTAAATTCAATTCATCCTTGGTCCACTTTTGATACTCCTTTGAAGAGAATGTTGAAGTAGTAAAATGATGATTAGCTTTGATATTCATCCAAGAATAAGTTAAGATTCATGACTAGGGCAGGGGAGAAAAGATTTAATTAGCATCCAGTCTGTTTACTGGCAGATATATTTTTGTTGTTAGTACTTTTTGATGGCACTCTGCCTCTTACTTGGTTCCACTTAAAATCCAGATATTCAAGACAAACCAGTTATAATGTTAGGAGTTACTTCTAAGCTGGACAGTTTGAGATCAGTCAAACTGTTCAATATCCAGGCATATATGTGTGTGTGTGCATATGTGTAATCATTTATTGCTTTGACAGAGAATTATTCAGCCAGTGTCTTAGGCTGCTGTTTCCAGATAGAACAAGTAAAGAAATTGCAATTTGGCGTACTTGAGACTTAATTTCTCTATTTTCTTCAAGGCACATAGGAACAGGAATGAAACTCCAAAGCCCTGAATCCTAATCCCAGTTTTACTATTAGGTCATTCTGCTGCTACTCTAAAGTCACTAAAATATGCTAAAACTTTAAAGCAAATCAGGACAAATATAAGAGCTCACTACCCTTGGCTTCAGGAATGCAGACTCTGGTCTCTTCACGGACCTACTCAGTAGAGTCCCATGGTTTAGAGCCCTGAAAGGTAAAGGGACCAAAGAATGCTGACTGAATTTCAAGGATCACATCCTCCAAGTTCAGGAGCAATGCATATCAACAAGGAGAAAGTTGGGCAAAAATGCCAGGAGGCCTCAGATAGATAAGGATCTGCTGTGCAAATTCAGAGTGAAAAAAGCTTTCAGGAAGTAGACGTGATTGATAGGTGGCCTGAGAGGAATACAGTGGAATTGTGTGGGAAGCTAGTGACAGGTTTAGGGAAGCCAAGGCCCAGTAAGAATTGAGCGTGGCTGGGGATATTAAGGATAACAGGAAGGGCTTCTATAGATATGTTGCAAGCAAGGGATTAGGGATAAGTGTGAGTCCTCTGCAGAAGGAAAAGAGAGACCTTAATACCCTGGAAATTTTCTCATTTTCATAAGAAGATTGGAGATTAGACAGTAAGGTTTTAAGTAGTGCACACAGGTCTAAACAAATTCACTACTACCAAAATCAATACTGATGTCTACTGTATTAGTACTTTAGTGTCCGTGTTATTCATACTCTAGATTACTCTGGTTCCATAAGCCTATGGGATATACCCTAGGGTATGACAGGGTAAAAGGCTTGGGCATGACAGGGTAAAGTCACCAAGGTAGTGAGAGATAGTGCAGTAAGCAAGTTAGTGAGAGGTATTACAGTGTGGGTCCCAGATTCTCTTCTTGATCTTGGATTCCTGGAACTCTTATTACTGTTTCACACCCCACCAAAAATAAATTTTAGAACAGGGGGATCACACCAAACCCACCAAAGTGTTCTGTAGTCAATGATGCGCTAAATTTTCTATATACCACAGAGGAAGGAAGAATTTTTCCTGAGGTCAGCATCAGCCACTCATGGCATAGTGCAAGGGGAAGCTACTCTTTTGCATGTCACAGAAAATCTTAATGATAGCTAAAGGTCCTTCCAAAGCTCACTGAACTCAAGGCAAATGCTTCCTTTGCCTGTGCTGGAAAGGAGTAAGAATTAAACAGCAGGGAACTGACATGGCAGAAGACTATAAGGACAAGTGAAGGTAACACTGAAAGAAAGGAAAGCAAAAGCAGATAATTAAATTAATAAGAATAGCTCAATGAACAAGAAGATAATGAAAGAAGTGAGAACTGAAGTATATGAGACATATAACCAATAGAAGGTACAACACAAAAATTAGCTTGAAGCAGTTAAATGAAAATTGTTTTTTAAACAGAAATCTGAAAAGTGCAACAAAATTAAAAGGATGAAGCATATAATTGACTAAATGCTGCTTAAAAAATCTTCCATGTCTTCATTACTGTTCCTCTTTCCTCCCTCCTCATTTTTCTGATTCTTTCAAAAATCTGGTGCTTAATTTTCTTCTGCAGTGGTCAGCAGCCTAAGATTGTCTTAAAAGGACCACTTATGGTTAATTTCAAAGGCTAGTTGGGCTTTGTATTTCTATTAGTTACAGCTTCCAGCTAGTAAAATTTGTAGATACTGTATTTGCTACTATACTGGCCCTCAGTTCCCTACTGATTCTGCCATCAGAAACAAGAACATGGTGATTATGCACATTTACTTTAAAAATAAACCATCCATTACTCACCACCTGCCAATCAGGAACTGCAGTCACATGGCATTAGTGAAGAAAACACACATTTGGAGAGTTTTCTATCAGTCAGAGAAAGCCTTCAGAATAAATGAGTTAAAGATCACAGAATAGTTTGGGTTGGAAGGGACTTTGGAGATCATCAAGTTCCAATCCCCCATCCATGGTCAGGGACACCAGGCTGCTTGAAGCCCCATCCAACCTGACCTTGAACAATGCCAGGGATGGGGTATCCATGATGTAGGAAAGGAGTCCAACAATGATCTGTACTGAGAGGTAGGCAAGTAGGAGGGGAGATAATGTCACTGGCTAAACATTGTTACAAAACAGGAAACATTTCCCTAGTGTGTATTCATTTGCACTTTCAGATGAAATACAAATGCTTTTGTGAGGAAAAAAACATGCCAGTTATTATATTTACTTTGACTACCACACTGCTTTTGAGTTCCATCCTTGGCCAAAGATCTCAGAGTGATAAATTAATTGAATAGATAACAATGTTAAATACTTCTCTATGGGTGTTTTGTATTGCTGGTAAATCTAAATAAGTAAATTAAAAAATACTGATTGCTGACCTTCGTCATGCCTTTTTCAGCACCTTTACTCTTTGCAGCAAGACTGAAAAGTTCTTTAGTTAGCTCAAAAAATCTCTAGGTTTTTTGATTTTTCATGTTTTTTTCATAACAGCCTATGTTGTTTTGGTGTGAGCAAGTGTTGTCCCTGCAAGATAATCAGGTTTTGGACAAGTGGAAGACAAGATTCAGATTTTTCTGATCTATGGCAAAAGTTCCTGGGAAACAGACAAGAAATTGTTTAATTCAAGATATAACTTGTTTGTAAATTGGATTACTTGGGTTTTTCCTTCTTTTTTTTCCCAGAATTTTTTGTCTCAGTCTCTGTGCACGTCTTATAATATACTGAATAATTGTATCCAGAACTTTTCTCAGAAGTAAAAAACCCCCTAGACTTCTAAAACATAAATATAAACATTCGTAAAACATTAGGACTCAGTTTAAATTTAGTGGCAGTTTTCAAATCCAAACTAATTGCTTTGCCTGGATGTTATAAGTCACTAATTACTGATGGACTGATAGCTTCTGATTAATTAAGTAGCCCAATCTGAACTCACATTTTTAAGAATATCATGCAGCCCAGAATAGATAGATCCTGAGCCTGTTTAAATTGTGGTATCTTCCTTCTCTGACTCTTAGCTAAAAGCTTACATTTTCCAGAGATTGAATACTAAGATACAGACAGGTTGCACTCTTAGTGGAATTCAGCTGGCCTTTCCCCAGCTTCTTCCAAGAAATATTCATTGTGTTATAAACCACCTTTTTGTTTTATTCACCCCTTCTTGGTGAATAGCTAATTTCCTTATTGTGAAAGATTGGTTAATAATATATCTAGCATTTTGCTATTATGCAACTGTCTCTCTTTCTTGATTTAGAAGTAAGAGGGTGACCTCCCAATACAGCTAATATAATCTGCAAAAATAATCTTGCAAATTGACTTGCCAGAAACTAATATTAGATGAAATTTTTGTTCTATTGAACCTGACTGTCATTTGTGATTCTCCATAAAAGGTTTAATCTGCAATTGTAAAAAATCTCTACTAATGTTGTCAGGTTTCATAAAATATCTATTCTATTAAAGAATTAGTGATGCTGATTCTGGTGGGTTTGCAATATTTTGGTAGAAAGCTTGGATCTGATTCAAATTCAGATCACCTTTTGTATTAAAGTTTGGTCAAGCTGAAAAAGTGCTGCAGTAGCTACTGTGGGTATAAGTCAAGAGCATATGGTTTTAAGAAAATGTTAATTCTTCTAGGAATGTGAAACATTTTAGTTTTCTATGAAGAACAAGAGTTAGATCATTAGAATATTTTTCAGCAATCCCCATTAATGTGACTGCAATTTTCTTTTTACCTAAACAACTGCACACATTATCTAAGATTCCCTATTTCACCATATAGGAAAAATTAATCTTCACAGCAAAACAAATATGTGATGGTATTGCACATTGTAGGTAGTTCTACAAATTTCAGTATTAAAGCAGCAAATCCATTTGAAATAGATTTTAGTGCTAAATATATTTAATTTTACTAAATACTCAAGCAAAAATACAACAGCTATACTGAAAAGTTAAAAAATTCTTTGTGCATATCTGGAACAACCTCTAAAATCATATAAAGGTAAGTGAGGATAAATCAGATGATTCTCTAATGCCTAGGCTGTGCAGTGTTTGAAGTGGTCTCCCACCAGACACAGTGAAATGCTAACACCTGATCATTTAAAATTAAAATGCACAGATCAAAGTTACAGAGAAAAATCAAGCTTTGACTGGGTGCAAAATGGATGGGATTAGCTACTTGTGACTTCTCTATGATTCTTTTTACTTACAGAAAGTGCTATGAATTGCATGAGGACAAAGAATATTTTTTAATTCAAATACAATAGAGTGTATTACACTAGTGAATAGACCATTCTGTGAACTAACCAATGACCATCAGTTACTATGTGTATGCTCAGTGCATATGCACATGTTTTTTACTAGGTCAAGATAGGAGGCAAAAGACAGGTTTAGGAAACAAGCAAACTCTCTTTGAATACCACTTCACAAATTGGTGAATGTGAATTCAATTTAAAATTCAAAGCTAGAGGTTAGAACTCTTCCTTCTAATGGTCCATTCCATAGTACAATTAAATACTGAACTTTACCTGAGGCCACAACAATATATATATACATATAGATATATATGTGCATGTGTATATATTTATATATGTCTTTCTAGAATTCACTTAGTTTACGTTTTGAAGCTAAGCTTGCTTGAGTACTATTTTCAGTACATTTGAAAAGTGTCATTGGATGTTGGACTGTCACATCAAGATACATACATGCATGAAGAATACAAAGGTTTATATTTATCTGAAGTATACATATATATAGTTTATGTATACTGTTCTATACCATACCTCCATTTTTAATGCTGTCAGTATACGATTATACAAAAACATGCAAAAAACAAGATACATGTAGTTGATTATGTCTGCAGATAGTTGTGTAAGTACCAGCTAATTGCATAGATGTATTTATTCATATCTTTGTACAAAATACAACCAGGTGGAGTCTGTTTTATAGTTGCTTAGAATTACAATAACATTTTTAACATTTAGGTCTTTAAAAGCTATTCAGTAATGCCTAATTTTGGACATTATGCTTATAATAATGAATCAAACTATCATACTGCCATTTTATTTTCAAATCGAATAAGTGAATTCAAAGGTGATGCTTGTTTTTAAATTAACTGCCAGCACTGTGTAGAATAAACTATTTTAATAAAGAAGGCATGGTGGCAGGCTTCTGTGTTGATATTACAAAGAATGTGAACAACACATAGCAATTCCAAATAGGCTGTAATAATTACCCATTTGAATTGCAATGGGTTTTTTGCATCATATTAAATAAATAAGCATGCTAATGGGCCAAATACCTTGTGTCCAGCTAAAAAAAAGGTCAGCTGTCACAGTGCATGCTAGCACTTTCCATTGTTTCCTATATGCTTGGCTTGAGCTTGGGCTATAGTTATGTAAAACATCAGGACAATATTTAATTTGCTTTTAGCAATCTCATATTTCCCTAGTCAAAAAACCCACAGTAAGAACATCAAAGTTTCTCTTGACAGTGTCTTTTCATGAAGTAATACAATCAAAGGAAAGCAATTTACATCCTTATAGCATGTCTGTCTGCATCAGGACAGTCGGTACATTTCTCAGGTATTATGAAAATTTCCACCCTACAGTTAAAAATTATTGGTTAAGAGAAAAAGCTTTCTTAGGGAACAATGTGAGTGTGAATACGTAATGAACTACAAAAGGATCCTGTCGTTTTACTATTGCTGCTTGTATGGTGACTCATGCCAGTGGGCTTTGTTTCTTTAGCAGGCTGCTAAAGAAACAAAGCCCACTGCTAGGTCATCTGGAGAAAGTCCCACGTTTTCTGTGTTTCAGCTATTGCAGTTTGAGTCACCCAGATCCTCCAGATGATGGAGGTGAGAGAGGACCTGTTCACATTTGGAAAATGAAAGGGTAAAGCAAGGAGTTGGAATGACAGTAAGGATGGAACCTGAGGCACCCAGAGAAAGACGGAGCTTGCTAAGATGAACCAGGGCGCAGACTCAGCAGTCAGGGGTTGAGAAGTGATTATGTAGACTTTGTTGCAAAGCCGACACAGCTGGAAATTTTTGGGTTAAGCCTTAAGGCTTAAAATATTACATCCAAAATTTTGTTATAGCAAAAGGAAACCAGCTATATGGAGCAAGGAATTTATTGTCTGTTAGTGCTTTAACAATCTAAAAGAGTAAATTATCATATTGTAACAGAAAAACTATGTTAATAATACAATTAAAATTGTATTTAAACAATCCACTACTGTTTCTGGTTTATATTCACCTTTCCTCTAGATCTTGTGTTTGAAAGTTTCAATCTTTCTCAAAAAGCACTGGGTATATGTAAGCAGGTGATACATGATATGTCGTTAATAATCTAAGACTTCCATGGGGAAGAATATGATGTTCATGGTGAGAGTCCCCCACTGAGCCTTGGGGGTCCTACTCAGGCAATTTTTATATTCCTGCTTACCCTGGGCTCCTGTCCTCTGGCTGCTCCCAGCTGAGCATGAGCATGGCCCTGCAGCCTCCCCAGGCTCAGCCACAGGGGCTCATCTTATTTGGGCAAGGATCCCCTGGGTCTGCCAGAACCTTCCCTCGGAGGCACTGGCAGAGCTCAGCCTCAGGCAGGGAAGGTAACAGGCACATGGCTCCAAGGCAGGACCTGAAACCAGCCCAGCCCAGCTCTGAGACCAGCACTCGCAGCTCAGGACAGAGTGTGATTTCTTACCAGGACTGACAAACCTTATTGGTCAGGCCATGCCAAGTGCATTTCTCAAGCTTCCCTTGTACTCCATATGAATTGCAGAGATCAGAGACAAAGAAAAAGACCAAAGATGTTCTTTAGAGATCAAGCATTACCCATCCAGAGGTCTTGCCCTATACTCTTCTCCCTGCCCCAAGCTGCTCATAAGCACATATTCACAGACTTATTGAAGGTGGAAATTTTTATATTCATTTACCCAGGCACTTGGTAAGAAATGTAGGTGCAAAATCACACCCCACTTACCACAGAATTATTCATTCTGCACAGGAAATTCCTAATAATATGCTAATTCTTCATACTATACAGCTTCAAAATGTACCGAATCTTCATTTTCTTGAGAGCTTATTAACATAATATAACTACACATCAACATAAACATAGTCCTACCATTAAGCTCAGAAGAAATGTGCACAAAAGGAAAAATAATACGATAATTAGGGAAGAAAAAAAGGGAGGAAGAAGTTTGACTAAGATCATCAAAACATCTTGAAGAGGCAGGAAGAAACCTAAAGCTTTTTCAGAAACCAGCAAAAGAACTGCACAACTACTAGTCCTTTGAACTATCAACTAATGAACAAAGGAATCAAAGGAAGGCAAAAATGAAAAGTAGCTTTCTATGCTCATATTTGCTACGAAGGGCAATGAGGAAATTTCTTGACTCAAAGATAATTTTTATAAGAAATTAATGAGTGGACTTAACAAAGGCTGATGCCTCTAAGAAAGATGTTATTGAGCAACTCAAAAAAACTCCAGGGCAGTAAATCACTGGGACCAGATGGTGCTGATGAAAGAATTCTGAAGGAACTGAAGTGTGAAACAGCAGAGGTAGCAGTGAAGATATGCAATATATCCTTAATAAACCACACACTGTTCCCAAAGATTTGGAAGTTGTTATCTTAGGTTAAAAATTAAATAGAAAAGCCATATATGATCCTTAATATTACAGACCAGTGGGTCTTATATTTGCTCCAAGGAAACTGGTTTTGAATTTAATTAAAGACGGCATTCATGCAATTGTAGCCCAATAGGGTATGGCTTCTGTAAGGGCAAAACTGTCAAACATCCTAGAAGTTTTAAATGACAGTGGAAAAAAGATTGGTGCTTCTTAACTGACCAGAGTAATGATGTTTTATAGGTTCGGCATGTTACCAAACACATAGGGATCACAGTATACAATCTAATAGATACAAGTGAAGGAAAGGCACTTCATTTTACCTTCCCAGAGTTATGGGGTCAGGAGAGGCAACTGGGTGCTTCTGAAGTGCTGAAAATGTAATTATCATCTGAAATGAAGATAATCTCACTTGCCTGCTCCTTAGAACTGTAATCTCAGGAAAAAGTATTCTCTGATGACCTTTCCAGAGTTGCACAAATAAATTCTGTTGACTTCTCATTGATACATTTTTGAACTTGTTTTTATAGAAACTGTAAGGGAGGTGGCAATGAAAATTTAACTTTGAATAAGCAGACATCTACTTTGAAAGGCTGAACATGTTGCTTTAGGGGAACTACTATCACTTTTTTGTTATGGTCTCTTTTTTTCATTGCCAGAATTCTCATTTTCTACCTCACAGCTTGAAAGAAGATATCTGCTAGAGGCTCTGAGGTAGCAAGAATTCATCATTAATCTTCTCATAATTTCATCTTTTTTTCTCATCTTCATACCTAATTAGAACTGTGCAGAGACGTAAAATTCCATTTAATCAAAGATTTTATATTTTGGAATTATGTTATGAAACAAAAAACTCAACCAAAATAACTATTTCTTGGTGAAAGAAAACCGAGCCCTATCAAAAAAGTGGAAGATGTGGGTTGTCTAAAAAGTTTGCACCCTAGAAACCCCAGAATCCCTGTTTCTGGGTTCAATCCATGTAGTTCAAGACTAGACAATATGGGAAAATGCTTGGTGTTACAGTACTGGGGAACTGTGGGATCCTCAGCCCTGTGGCAATCAAAGTGTCTGGCAGCTGCAGAAGCCAAATTATCTCCCTCAACCAATCTATCTCTAAAATGTCAACAGTGCACGCTGTAACACCATGCAGATACATCAGCACAAATCCCAAAGCAATATATTCAAAGTTATATTGAATTCACTTCCAGGTCTTGCTTGTTCAGCACAAGAGCATGGCTCTGGGCACCATGCAGAGACACAGAACTGCACTCCTAGGAAGCCAAAACTGCTGATGGATTATGCAGGTAAATTACCAGGAGCCTAAGCAAGCCATATATTTAGGGCTGATTTACAAAACTTACAAGGTTTACATCAGATTATTTTTTCATAGAATTCCTAAACTTCAAGAAAATACTGTGCTTGGGATAATATGACACCAAATTAGTATGTACCTGGTGCTTTGGTTCAGCTTATTTCTCTACTTCAAAGCCTTCACTGGAATTCCACCTCCTTGCTCCTCTATCACATTTCTTTTCAAATAAATACTATGTCATAGACTGTGGAGTTCTATTTTATACACCCTATAGTGCAATGAGTTGTTCTTCAGGCAATACTTCAATACAGATGTTAAATAGCAGTAACAAAAATTTCCTGCAAAATACAATTATATCAGAAGAAACTTGGGTTAGTACTTGAAAGAGGATTATATATTTGCTTGTTGTATGACAGATTCATTTTTTCACTCTTGTAAAACAGTTATCTGGTACAAATGGTCAATATGTTTTCACACGCTTATTAGCCTCCCTTGTAAATCAGTAGTACATTTATAAATGTTTATTTTTGACATACTGAGTGTTATAGCTTCAAAACAAATTATTTTTCAGCACAGTATAAGCAGAACAGAGGAGTTAGTTATGAAGGCTGTTGAGTTTCACAATAATGACACATCTGTCTTCATATCACTTTTCTGACTGTACAATACTCTTTTGTAATGCAAATACCAGAGTAATGTAAGCATAATGCTAAGCTTAATTGCCTTACAAAATCTTTATCCATTTCTCAACATGCATTTTAGTCATTCAACTACTCATTAACAGATAGTTTGCTGTGTGGAGATGATATTTTTAATATGTAAAGCAATTTATAGAGAGTAAGAGTGCTTACAGTACAGAGCTGTTATACAGGTCATTGACCTGTATGGAAATTAATGAAGAAACCTTCTTAACTTAAGAGGGCCAGTGAAAAAAATGAGACATGCTAGCAATGCAAATACATAACATTTATCTATGTAAATCTCCTCTATATACATGAAATTCCAGACAAAAATCAATAAATTCAACTCTTTTTTCTTTTTTTCAACAATCACTCTATTATAGGTATCAATAACCAAATCAGGCAATCAAGAAAATGATCTTCAAGTATTATTCATTATGATTTAGGGTAGAATTTGAAAATTAAAATCTACCAGTCACTAACCTTCTAAAACAACCCTTGCACATAGATTCAAGTGTAATTAAAATCTGTAGCAGCTCTCAGTTCTGAGGTCATTCTAATTATGTCTTAATACTAAGACAAGTGCAGGACCTTGGCCTTATTGAACTTCATGAGGTTCATATAGGCCTACTCCTCTAGCCTGACAAGCTGCCCCTGGATGGCATTCCTTCCCTCAGGTGAATTAGCTTCACTGCTCAGCTTGGTACCATCTGCAAACCTGCTGAGGGTCCACTCAATCCCAGTGTCTGTTAATAAATATATTGAATAATTCTGGTCCCAGTATAGACCTCTGAGGGACACCACTTGTTACTAATCTCCTTATGGACAAAGTGTTGTTGGCTGCAAGTCTTTGGAAAATGCCATCTGTCCAATTCCTTATTCATTTTATATTCCATCCATCAAACCTCTATCTCTCCCATCTAGAGACAAGGATGTTATGTGGGACCACTTCAAAGGCCTTACAGAAGCCAAGGTAATGACATCCATACCTCTTCCCTCATCCACTGATGTGGTCAGTCCATCATAGATGGCCACCAGATTACTCAGGCACAATTTTCCCTTTGTGAAACCATTCTCAGTGTTTCTAATAACTTCTCTGGCATCCACATGCCTTGACATAATTTCCACAGGAGTCTGTACCATGATATTACCAGGGATAGAGACAAAGCTGTCTGGACGGTAGCTCCCATGAACTTACTTTTTATATAGGTTACAAATTTAGGACGTATGAATTAGTATAACTTTCAAAATTTTGAAATGGTAAGCATATTCATAAATGCTGCTAGTATTTTATTAAATACATTTTGTCACAGGCATTGCGGAAAGTACTGTATACTTTTTTTACAAGGATACTTTAGATTTCAGTGATGAGGAGCCCACTAGCATGTACTGGCTATTTCAGTGGTTGATACTGTATGCTGTTTCTTGGCACTAAATTAATCTGCTTTCTGCTTTTTGTTTGTGTTAGTTTGATGCATTTGAAATAGTATCTGATTCTCTAGGACATCTGTAGAGTGTATATTGAGATTTTTATTTTTCAGATTTCTCTAGTGTTTTAAATAGTTGTAAATATGTTATAATGAAATTTCTTAAACTACTTTATAAAGGTCAGTTGGCTAAACCCTTCACTCCAAAACTCTGAAATGGGGTTTCCAAAACTTGTGTCATTCTTGTAGCTCTTTACTAAATCCTGAATTATTTTTCTATGTACTTTAGAGGGGTGGAAGTAAGGAGCAAGGAAGTAAGGATTATCAGGTGATACATTGAAAGCATTGTGCCAGCTGAAAATCTACATCTGCAGATGTATGAAGTATCCTTTAACATCTCCAATTGTTCTCATTCTTTGTAATCTCTGTATTCACACTTAGTATCACCAAGAAGTTATGTGGCATCACTTTCAAAATATATGATAAATTTAGCTGTTTATTATGTCTGCTTTTGCAAAATCATTTGCTTTTCATAATCCTCTCTTTGTAAGTGTAATGCAATGCTACGTTTCTACCTGTGTGATTCAAGCCATTTAGCATGTCCTGTAGAACTGACTTGCTCCATTCCAATGATGCTAGTATGTTCTTCAGAATGCCAGACTATTCATAATAATATACTCAGCTTTATTTAAAATCAACAGCATCAAGGAATTTATTTTCTCTTAGAATTGTTAGGAATAAGCTACTCAAACCTATAGATCTAACAAAAAAAATCATTTTCCATTTAGAATTTGCTTAATTATTTCTGAAACAGAAAATATGGCTGTTTCATTGGAACTGTGAATTTGTCATTAAACTCTCCTTCAGGTGCAGTAGAAGAACATTTGTTGAGCATCTTACTCCACCTTCCCATGCCCTTACTAATCTTCTGCAACCTTTATTTAAAGAAAATTGATAACAACAAAAATCTGCAACACAACAGCATCACATTTTCCCATGTTTAAAGTAGCATTACTCTTCCTCTATTCACTTATACATTGTCTTTTACATTCCTGGGTAAATGCTTAAATGCATTTCTTTCAATGGCACAGTCACCTCTACTTGTGGTCTACATAAATACAACCAAAGCCAGTGGAGAAATGGATAACACCTACATGCTATAGATTCCTAGTCTACTGTTGGCTCTGTCAGCAGACCTCATGAAGACTTGTCAATATGATCAGGATCCAAGTGCATAAAAATTCAGGGCTGTAACAAGCACAGGGAAAGATGAATAGTGTGGTATCTTTCTTGTCATTGCTGTTGGTACTGTCACATAAAAAGAAATACTGAAGCTTTACAGACACATAGTTGAAAAAAAAAGGGGGAAGAAAAACAAAAGGGACAGAATACTGTATAGAAGGCTCCAGGAGTATTAACCCCAAGATTTAGGATTACATTTGTATCCTGTGTTCTCCTTGTTATGCTGGGGATTCGTTCTTTTGGTTATGTTAAATTCAAAATGTTAGGAGACAGTTGAAAGCAAGCAGATTATCACCCACTGTTTCCAGAAGGCATAACTACATAAAATCTTCTGGCAGCTTTGTAAGCAAGAAGAAACTGATCACGATTGGCCATTTCAGCACTGAATTCATGCATATTCCCCTCAATATTCGCAGTTCCCATCCCTAATGGGAGCTGACAGAATGTAAATGAGTTTCTAAAGGAACCAGCAAAAGTGGCAATTTTTCTCATTTAATCTTCAGATGAGCTGTCTGTCTCCCAGCTGCTGAGCTTCATTAGAATTCTGAAACTAATTTCACCTATCAACACATGATTATTGGTTTGAGTGAGGGTTTTGGGATACTCTGAGTAAAAATCACTCTACAATGCAGAGTTGGCTCAATAAAAAAAAAAAAAAAAAAAAAGGATTTGAATAAAACTGGCAGGCTTCAGAACAGTCAGTTCTTACCCTGAAGAAAACTTTCATCTATCTTTGGAATCTGGGAAAAGCTCACCCTACACAGATCAGCAACGTAAAACAATGTGATATGTAGGAAAGCTAGAAAGAGATTACACTTTACTTATTAGCATGAAACAAGTTAGAAAATATTAATATTTTTGCCCGATGACAAAAGCCAGTATTTAGCAATCACTGTTGTGTTTAACCAAATAAACTACGAGTAATAATGAGATTTAAATTACAAAGTAGTAGAATATACTGCAAAAAAAATAGAATCACTAATTGATTCTTCTATGCAAAGTGAGCAAGTTTTTAATATTACCATTACATTAATATTGTCTTTTCCATATCTTCCCTGAAGTCATGCTTTGGTCATCTCCAATATTCATTTTCTGTCACTCGTTCTTAATCAAGCGATCAGGTATGTCTGTTTATGTGTTTCACGAGCTATGATGACCACTGATGTCATCACAAATTAGTCATAAAACTGTATATATACAAAGCAAGAAAT
The DNA here is from genome assembly GCF_000691975.1 of Corvus brachyrhynchos. Classification (NCBI taxonomy): domain Eukaryota; kingdom Metazoa; phylum Chordata; class Aves; order Passeriformes; family Corvidae; genus Corvus; species Corvus brachyrhynchos. Next base: position 6,445,871 of record NW_008246057.1, on the reverse strand, counting down.
AAAAATAATTAGTTTTGTACATTTTAATTTGTCCAGAAAATTACATATGTCTGCAGGAAATGGGTATAATTGTTACCATGACTATGTGTCCTTGGCACTGGAAAATTGTGGTTTTCTGTGATCGCCTTCCCATTTATTACCAAGAAGTCTTTTGTTTGTCATCCATTTACCCCTGTATTTTGTCTTTATGGATCAGTATGTGCTCATAACAAGATGCACTTCATTTCTCTCACTGCTTTCATTTGGGAAGTCAAGTTTTCCCTAATCTTGCAAACTATTCAGTGCTCTCTTAAAGTACAGTCCATTTCTCACAATAATTCAGCTTCAACCTAGTTATCAGTTACATCACAAATAATTTGTCTCTGTGCATGCACAGCTTACATGATTTAGCTTTATTATGTAGGGGTAACAGAATGGCTAATAGTCTCAACTGGCAGCCTGTTTCTTGTAAAGAAAATTCCTTTCCCCTGTGATATTATTGAATGCATCACAGCAGTCTTGAAATTTCTAAGTGGCTTTGCCTAGTATTTTACATTCCCTTTCTTTCTCCCAAAAGAGCACTGCTCTCAGCTTGCAAGACAACATTTCGATTGTTTCCAGCTCTGATTTCTCTACACTACTACCCACTTTAACTTAATGCAATTTTACACCAGGAACCTCTGACATATGTGTTAACATACCACAGAGGCACAGAGCAGAAAGGACAATGTTGATTTCTTATCCCTCAGTCCAATGGCATGGGGCAGTTTGCAGAAAGATAAATATACCACAACAGAGATTACCATAACCTGATACACCAGAGATATAGTACAAAAGAAAAGGAACAAGCTAACTCTCTAAAAAGGAGAACCTTGTTTTCAAGGTCAGAACATTATATTCTTTTTAGAAATCAGGATGTCCCAGGAAATAAAAAGAACTTCCTGAATACAGAAGACTTGGAGCTAAAATAGCTTCATATTCCCTTTTCATTTCTAAGGGCAATGGAGCACAAGGATTTCTTAAAAATATAAAATTAATTAAATTAAAGAACAATGAATAATCATAGAGATAAATACAACAGTAATTTGTGTTTACTAATTGTAACTCAACAGCCACTTACCAATAAAGCACTTTTAAGAAATGAAAAGTAAAATTTAAACTATTTCTAGTTCTAGTATACATATACAGGCTTGCGAGTTGGGCCCCTGAAAACCTCATGAACATCAACAAGGCCAAGTGCAAAGTCCTGCAAGTGGCTCGAGGCAATCCAAAGCACAAACACAGGCTGGGCAGAGAATGGATTGAGAACAGCCCTGAGGAGAAAGACTTGGGGGTTTTGGTTGATGAGAAGCCAGACGTGACTCAGGAATGTGCAATCACAGCCCAGAAAGCCAAATGTATCATGGACTGAATAAAAAGAAGCATAGTCAGTAGGTTGAGGGAGTTGATTATCCCCCTGTACTCCATTCTAGCAAGGCCACACTTGGAGTAACGCATCCAGCTCTGGGGCCACCAACATAAGAAGCACTTGGACATGTTGGAGAGAGTCCAGAGGAGTGTCATGAAGATCATCAGAAGGCTGAAGCACCTCTCATATGAAGACAGGCTGAGAGAGTAAGTGCTGTTCAGACTAGAGAGGAGAAGGCTCCAGGGAGACCACACAGCAGCCTTCCATTACCTGAAGGAGACCCACAGAAAAGCTTAAGAGGGCTTTGTGCAAGGGCATGTAGTGATAAGAAAAGGTGTAATGACTTCAAACTGAGAGTAAGTATAGATTAGGTATTAAATAAAATTTTTTCACAGTAAGGGTGGTGAGGCACTGGAACAAGTTTCCAGAAAAGTTGTAGATGCCCTGTCCCTGGAAGTGTTCAAGGTCATCTTGGATGTGGCCCTGAGCAACCAGGACTGGTGAAAGGATACCCTGGCATGGTAAGGAGCTTGGAATTATATGGTCTTAAAGGTCCCTTCCAACCCAAGGCATTTTCTGATTGTACATTACAGAATGCATGGTCAGTAACCCATGTCCTATGTGTAGAGTCACATCACAGGCTTAAAACAGACAAGTCTGAAAAATACTACAAGAGAGATAATTGCAGTAGCCTACAGTTTGTATGAAAACCTTGTAACTGTATCAGAGATACTTGTCATTTTTCCAAACTAACATATGTAAGAATTGTTTATTACACAACTGTACTTTATGAATTTGTAGCTTCTTTATGGGAGGTTCTGCAGGATAACTACAGAAAGTCATTATTATTCCATACATATCAAGTGACTTTAACAGGATTCTTTTTCATTTCTCCTATTCATGCATTTTTTACAGCTAATAACCCATAAAGCACCTTTACAGTCAATTTAACATGCTTTAAATTTTTATTTATCAACTATACAACACACTCCCACTTGCTGCAGTTGCTTCAACGGGTTACCAGTATATTAATATATTAAAACAGCCTTCCAGTACCTAAACAGGGCCTGAAGAGGGACTTTGTAGAAGGTCATGTAGTGAGAGGACAAGGGGAAATGGCTTCAATGAGAGAGGTTAGATTTAGATTATATGATATATAGAAATTCCTTACTGTGAGAGTAGTGAGGGACTGGCACAGGTTGCCCAGAGAAGTTGTGGATACTCCATCCCTGAAAGCATGAAAGACTGGGATGTATGGGACTTCAAGCAACCTGGTCTAGTGATGGTGTCCCAATGTCCCATGACATTGGGCTTGGAATTGGATGATCTCTAAGGTCCCTTCCAACCCAAAGTGTCGTATGATTCTATAGTACAATAAAGTCAATGGTAAAGAATCTGACATATCATAGAAACGAATCTTAACAAAGTATTATCTGTGCTACCATAGTGTCTTGCCTGCTGAATGCCCTTTTTAAAAATTGTTTTACTGGTTGCTTTAATTTCTGTAATGGGTGTAAAGTGGACAAAATTCTTCTGTGCAAAATTTTTCATAGCTAGCTAGAAATGGCAATTTTTCAACAGGTTCAGTTCTGAGGCTCTCACTAACTGGATTTCTGTTCCTGGTAGATAAGTCACTGATGATTCTTAACCTCATAATGAAAAAAAACAGGTCCTGGGAACAGATATTGTCCCACAAGTTATTAATATGTGTACCATGTCTTAAAGAAAAAACCCATAACAAATCTCTAGAAGGTAATACCTATAGCAGGAAAAGAAGCAATTTATTAAATAATATTGAAATGCAAAGCACCTTGAATTGGATAAGCAGCTGAAGATTAAACAGCTGAAGATGAGCAGCATATAATATTTGTATCACAGGAATACAAATTCGTTCAAATTTTCAGTTCTAATAACTAACTCTTACCCCTTCACATGATTTTGGTTACCTGAGAGGTCAATCTTTTGTCTTATTTATATATAATACTTTTTAGAGAAAGCCACAGTTTCAAGGGTATGTATGGGAGAGGCAGGACATTAAAAAAGTCCCACAGTCTCAGAGATCTGTCCTGGGTTGCAGTGTATTCTATTACCATCCTCATGAGATGTTGAAACCAGGTAGGGCAGTGTTTCCTTGCCTCCTCCCCCCAGACTATCTTTCTGTTAATGAGCCTAATCAACACTTGGCCTCATGACTCATCATCTCATTGTGAGATGCTCCACCCAGAGGGAGGAACCACGCATTCCATCCTGGATATAATCTGAGATTCCGAACACCACAGACACCCTTTCCACTGGATTCCCAGAGGATAGGGGCTACACAGCTACCACTGGATACATAGCCCTTTCTACAGGATCACTGCTTTGACAAAACCACATCCCCCACTACCGGAGGACTGCAGCCACCTTTCTACTGGACTGTTACCGCCACCCTGACTAACAGGGCGTCAGGTTGTACCTTGACTCTGTCAGTTTGAACCAGTGTTTTCTTTTTTTGTTTTTTCCTTTTCTTTAATTTCCCTATTAAATTGTTATTCTGACTTGGTGCCTCCCACTGGTTTGTTTTCAAACTAGTACAGGATCTCTGCTATTTCCCTAAAACCAATGAGATCACTTATGTTGCTTCCAAAGCTGTCAGATCAATCCTAGAAACCTCTAATCAGACAAAGCTGGAAAAATGCGGCTGAGGTTATATTAAATGAGTCTGAGTTGTTTTTTCTTGTTCTTCTTTTTTTTTCTTTTTCTTTTTTTTTTGCTAGGGGGATTATACATGGATATGGGATATTAAAGGAAAAACCAGGATACAGGTGTTATGGCATTCCAATTACTTTTAAAAAGGGACATTCAGAAAGAGCATGAGTCATTGCTACATTCTTCTGCCTGTGAAATGGCTGATATTAAGAAAACCTTAGAAGTGAAATAACCTTATTTCAGACTTCTTTATCCCTTGTCATCTTTATACACACAGAGCATGCATTATACCGGATGACTGCCCATGGTAAAATTTCATTTACATAAACATGCTTCATGAATTGAACTTGTATTTTTTCCATCCTTTTTTCTGGGTTTCTAGAACTATTAATATGGATCTGAAGCTTTTTCATAGTGTCATTCACAGTGGTAGGTTATACTTATTCATTTGCTTAATTAGTTCATTTATCAAATGGATGTGCTCCATTGTAGAGAAGCCTGATTAAATGCCTGTCTTTTCTGTTGGTTGGTTGGACTCCAGCTCGGCTGTGAGCTGATTTCACTAAAACCAGCCAAAAAGTTTATAGAATGAAGACATGAGCCTGATCGATCTCTAGTTCCTCCTGTTGTGTTCACAAGAACATTAATAACAAGTAATTTTTCTGAAATTACAGAAAATGAGGAATTTTCTTTCATTTTTCTGCTGAGGACAGAGTTAAAATTGGCCTTATTATAATTATTATTTATATTGCAGTGGTTTCATTGTGCATGCGACAAGTGTGTAATATAGACTCTTTTGAAAACCTTAAATTCTCAAGAGAAGAGACAAAGGGGGAAACAAGAAACGGAGACAGGGAAAGGTGACATAACTGCTTAGAGACCACACAGCAGGTCACAGCAAAACCAAAAATAGAATAAGTCTCCTGTCTTTCAGTTCACATTGTATTCAAAATCCCCAGTAAAAAATTATAAATTCTCTGAAATAAGTTCTCTACATGTTGAATATCAGTTGTTTTGCTGTCGATTGAATGAACATCTGCTGTTTTCTTGGCAGCAGTTCCAGCCATTTTGAGGCACATAATATGTTTTGTTCCTTCGCAATATTCATCATGGTACCTCACAAACAATAAATACAATTTAAACTATGCTAATACATAGGACATATATTACAATATGTTTCACCGAAGGGTTGACTAGAATAGGCACAGGAACAGATCAAATTTTATGTGTGTATTTGTAATATTTTATGCCCATTTCTTTTGAAAACAATGCACATTAAAAGAAAGCAAAGAACCATATTTATGCTGCGAAACACAAGAGCGAAACAGTACCTAAAAGATAAGGTGTCCTCTCACAAACAGCCACATTTGAATAAATAGATTTTAGTCAAACAATCTGAGTGATTTTGACAAGATAGAAAAGATTGCTCAAGAAACTGGTATATTTTTAATAAGACTGACGGTTGGATCTTGCTCATGAGATCCAAGTCTAAAGAAATGGCAGTGCAAAACCATTGCCAGCAGGCCGTCTGCAGTGCATGGTTACTGGGAATAACTAGCAGCAAACTTGGAGATTGGAAGCAATTACAGGAGAACTATGTCATGGAGATTGATGAGGTATCTGGTTGCTCAAATAAAAGGTTATAGTTGACTTAAGTGGTTTATGGTGAATGGCCAACAGGACTTGGTAATCTTGGTGAGGCTGCTCTACACAGCATTCTAGATTTGACGTCTCTTTGTAGGGCCATGAAAACACATCACGTCCTTCAAGGATAAAGAGTAAGTGATATGAAACGAGATAAGAAGGCGATGAGAGGCTTCTCCATTAGATAATAATCTACTTTCATTTAGCAATGTTGTGATTTGTATGAAATTTTTAATGCCATTTGAATATCACTTTTCTTAAAATAACAGAAACTGAGAATAAGTAAAGACCCGATCCTAAAAACAGCCTTGGTGATTTAGACCACAGCTGTGGGATTGACTGAATTCAGTCACAGTATTTGAACTCATTAAGTAAAAAGTTTGAAAGTTTCTTGGATTTAGGTCACTGTTTTAGTTGTATCCCAACCCCGTATAAAGCCAAGACTGAAGTCTTCCTATCACATTTCCCATCCAAGACCTTCATTTTCCTGGGAAATAAATCTGGACACACAGAACAGAAGGAAGAGAAACAGGTTTGAGCTGGTTTCTGGTCAGGACACAGAAGAAATGAGGCACTCCACAGTATGCAAGAAAGGGCAGAGAGAAGGAAGTGTTTGTCCCACTGATTTGCTTCCTAAATTAGGGGCTCAAAAAGCTTGAACATTAAGACTACAGCCAAGTACTATAAAGTTATCTTTCACTGAATTTTAAAAATTTGGGAGTTTACGTTTTGGTGACTTTTTTTTTTTTTTTGGTGAGGGTTTTAGGTTTTGTGGAGTCTTTTTGTTTGAGGGCTTGGGTTTTTCTTTTTGTTTTGTGTGTCTGGGGGTTTTTTTTGTTGTTTTGTTTTATCATGGTATACCTCCTAATAAATAGGCACATAGACCTATTTAGTTTGCATAGCATGATATTTTGAGCTTAAACAAAGCACAAAATGGTGATATAAAAGTAGATGAAGATGAAAGTGGGAGATGAGAAACAGCTTAAGGTAAAAGTCTCTGAAACTACTTAAACATTGATGATAATTTTAGCCTAATTTTCACCATCTCCAAATCAGTCATGTAATTGAAACTAATCTCCACAGTTCCAGCCACAGAGAAGGGAGGGTTCGACATTTCCTCATTCACTGTAAATTTTTATCTTCATTATTTTAAGACAGAATGAAATATTTCCTAACACTTTTTCCCTGACATTGACTCTGGATGGAATCCACATGTCTACGCACCTATGGAAGAGCAAATGAGCCTCAGAAAGTTTCTTCTCTCAGTCTGATGTTCTCTGAAGTTAGAAGGAGCGTCCTTATGCCCTCGTTGCTCAGTCAGCAATTATCAATATATATTAAGATAACTGATAGCTCAGCTTCCTTCTTGATTAGCCACAAAAATTGCTAGACTTTGAATTAACAGAGAGGGAAGTAACATAACTAAAAGCAAAATAAATAATGTAACCCTCGAAAATGTCTTCAATTTAGTAGAACAGACTCTCAAATAAATACCACAGCACAGCATAAAACATCATGCATGAAGATTTTATACACTTCAGATTTGCTTGCACGTTCCCTAAGGGTGCTGAGATATCTGTGCACAAGGTTCATACAAACAGATGGCTCCCTTTTTTTTCTAGCTAGAGCAGAATATTTCTTCCCTTATCTTTCTGTATCTTCCAAAAGATATTGTAATTTCCCTTCTTAGTTTTAGCTATCTTCCTCACCTTACTTCAAGTTTCTTGAATTTATTTTCATTGCGTTTGGCTAAATTCACAAATGTCTTTTTTAAGTTTCCTACTGAGTCCTTAGTATTAATATTCTTCACTGTCAAATTCAGTTTTGTAACCCACAACGCTATGTTGTTCCCTGCTGTTCATCAATTTCAGTCAAGTAATTTCTATTCAAAGCTAATAAAAAATTGCTTGGCATTAGCTAACAATAGGTAAAAAATTTTCTAGAGAGAGAAAGACGGAGAGCAAGAGATGCATATACAGTTCTAATTATTTTTATTAATTACTTAGTCTGCTAGGTTTTTAATTATACCAAACACAGCTTCATATAAGCCTAAGGCCAAAATGCTTGTTTGCCCCTTACTTGCTTTCATTAATGTAGCCAACAAGATGGACACAAATGAGAATTAGATCATCTACTTAGACAAATAATTTTTCTTAAACACCTGTAAATAACAAACCAGGTAACAGAGGTAGTCTGATTGTTAGGAGGCTCAGCAGATGACAGAGGAGATGTGGATTACCTACAAACAAAAAACATGCATCATCATCCCAAATGAGTTCTAGAAACGTCAGGTTACGAGGTCAACCCCTTCAAAAATCCTGTCTTTCTGAACATATGTCACTTTTTGTAAGTACATAATCTGACTGAAAAGAATGAACAACTAAGCACACAGTCCAGTGATTGGGCTATGACCAACTGTTTACACAAACAGGACTTGCATGAAAGATTGAAGAAAAGCCACTACAGCATTCCCACTAGGGTGTTAATTAGCATAATCAGAAAGATATTAGGAGCTTGAACACAGATGCCCCTTCTGGGATAACCACACTCACCTATGGGGGGCTGTGCATGGACAGTATGAAAGAATATGACACTTTCATCAACAGTCACTAGCCAATTTGAAATGATAGCCAAATAAACACCTTTTTTTCTTCATATGTCCTAAATTAAACTAAAATAAATTATGGAGTGGCAGAATATACTGTTTCTAGTAGCTTATAGCAGCTCTGTAAACTTTGGTTAAAAAATCAAACGAGAGGTGGTACCAAGGACAAAGCAGGACAAAGCATCAGGAATCAAAGACCTGTGTTTTGTACTAAAATGGTGGCATGAATATGTGAGACACTGAATTCAATTAAAGTCTTAAAACTGTGAAAGAAGAACAAGACTTAGTGCAAGGAGTAAAGGGAATGAGACAAAACTCCATAGAACAAAATTGGTGAAACATGAAAACTCCATTGCAATGAGAGGTTACAGTATAAAGACTACATAATATACTACTATCCTTCACTTCATAGCAGACCTATTGAAAAAAGAGAAATAGATATAGTTGCTAGGAAATACTGTTTCCTCTATGACCTTATCTGATTCTTATTAATTTCAAGTAGATCTAAGCCAGTGGTGATAGATATTATATATTATTTTCACATAACATTTGTTCATAAATCTTCATGTTGTTTACACCCACTAGGATTCAGGCATTAGATCTAACAAATCATTATGAAGAGTACATTTTGTAACGTAGCAAGGCTGCAAAGTTTCTCATATCTCTTTATGTACATTTAGTGAAGAAAGAATGGGGAGAGTATGTATATATCAGTTTAGTTTTCACATATATACTATTTTGAACAGATAACAGCTATATTTTTGGCACGACCCTTCTAAGTATGCATATAGTACAAAGCATTTGCAATATTCTTTAGATCTATGGATTCTATGATACATATAGAATACGATTGCATAGCTGTAAATCAAAAATTGCTTTTACAGTACACTAAGATTTTTTTCTCAGACAACTGAAAAGACTGAGATAATTCTAATGGATTTGGATAATTGTTACATTGTGTCAAAGTAATATTTATAAGATTTCATCCATCTTTGACATTTCTTCAAGGCAGTGTCTCCCTATAACTAGTCTGACACAGGTTTTTTAAGGAACATGGAAAAAGCACATTTCACTATTTACTTCAAGAATCTTGGCTTTAAGATCAGCTACTTAGTAGTATACTGGAAAGAGTATTCACAAATTAGAATACCTCCGAAGCTCATCCAGCTTATGCCAAGCATTAGCTTGAGCCCATCAGCTCTCAGAAAACATGTTAATAAGGCCAACTATGGTGTTAACTCCCTTATCTGGGTGAAACGAGCCGTGTGTGTGCAAGAAGGTGTGTTTGCACACCCCATTATGTAGTTTCACATCATGTTCCAGACATATCTTGGTAGTTGAGTGTTTAGGAATTCACTTCTCATTGTTTTATACAGCTGATTACACATATAAAGACCCTGCTATTGAGCACACAGTGCAAGGGACTGTTTTGTTAACAAATGTTCTGTGCCACAGATGAGGTGGCACATAATTACAAAAACACAGATCTTTTCCTTTTGTTATTTTGTGAATACCTGCTTTAAAACAAGTAGTGAAACATTTTTACTCCCAACATTATTTTCTGTAGCAATTTGAGTTAACTTCATTTCTAGAGTCTAACATTTGTGGTGTCTACATTTTTCCCTTGTCAGATAATACTTGGAAGAATGTATGATCACACCATTGTTGCAGCAAGTCTTTCTTTTCATATCTCCATAGCTGTGTGAATAGCTGAGGATGCATTCAATCTTTAATTATCCTCACTAGCAGCTTTATGTGGCTATATAGCTTTCAAGACCAGAGCAGACACCTTGTCATGGAGCTATACTAACCCAGGAGACAGCTTAGAGCTAAATCTAAAAGGCCTTAATAGTCCACTGTACTGATACAGCCTTCTTTTAATTTTGGGTTCTCTTAAAGGGTGGAATGCAATTCATGGGAACAACTCTAGTCTACAAAAGGAAACATGTATCATAACCTTAAGGAGATTATGCTGAAGTAAACGTCATGTATATATTAAATCACTATTGCATTACATTGTGACATTGAATTATTTAACTGCAGAGAGCAGAGCAGAACAGATACACCTATTTGAAAAGTCATGTTCTAAACTGGCCTGTGGTTTTGATTCCCTAAATAAACATGAGAATGTGTAAGTTCCTCTGTTGACCAAATCTTGACTTCACTCACAATCAGGCTGTTGGTCTAAGATATGTACTGTGAACAGCAGAGAGGAACTGACCATTCTCCTTCCACCCATGCTGTGCTGCTTGAGGGGGAGACAGAGGAGGTAGAGGAGTTAGGAATGAAGGAGTGAAGGTGAACCTGGGAAAAAGGAAAGTGTTTCTTTAATTTTGTCTTTTTTTCCTCACCATCCAAGTCTATTTTAACAGGCAAAAAATTCAATTCATTTTCCCAAGTCAAGTCTGTTTTGAACCTGACAGAAAATGGTAAGAGGTCCACTTGTCTTTATCCTGACCTACAAGTTTTTATGTCTTGTCCCTCTGTCCTGTTGAGGAAAGGGAGTGAAAGAGCAGCCAGGTGGGCATCTGGCAGCTGGCCAAGGTCAATCCACCACAGTCAGTAACAGAAGAATAATCACAAACACGAGAATGTCATTCCTGATTTCCCAAAGAAATCCTTTGTGTACTTCCCAGGGGTGAACGTATATCTAAGGAGAACTAAGTTCTAAAAAAATTAGACAAATTATTTGCATGCCAAGACCCACATTAGCGAACAGGAGCCTTCAGAGTTCTTTGGATCTTTCAGGTCAGCAGCTTTAAATATTACAAATCCTTATTAAACAAATTCATAAGATGTTACGATGTTTCCCTGATTGCACTTAAGAATTCAATCTGACTATTTATAACGTTAATATTTTGGAGCCTTATCACTGTAGAATTAGACACACTTGAAATGCATCATAATACATACATATTTTCAATAAAATGTTTTAAAGAGAAAGCTTCATCACAAGAATAATTCACATCTTCCCAATTTGTTTCCATAGAGATCTCCTAAATATGAATGAAGGTTAGAATGATTTTACCTCTTTTCCTTTACACTGAGTATACTTATAATGAAACAAAAAATAAATTCTCTGTTTCTTGATGTAGTCCTGCTCTGGTTATACTGTCTATGGAAATAAACCTTGAAGACCCAGGAATGTTTGAGACTCCTGGGAACGGACTTCAGCAGTTAATTGAACGCCACCCAGTGTTAGAAGAAGAAATCACTACTTAGCTCTGCTCTAAAATAAGATCGGCACTGGGAAATGAGAAAGGGGGAAGACTTACAAAGAAGGTCGAATTGTATTTTATTTTTAAAGTAACATTTTAAGATGTAGTCTGTTTACTGCTGCTGGGCTATTAAATGGAAATTAAATAAGATAATGGATAAAAGAGTAGGCAAGAAATAGTGGGGGAAAGAAGTTTAACCTTCAGTTTTGAATTGCTGATTTGAGTATCTATTTCATGTAGTGTTGATCTAAAGTTTAATATTGAATTTATAATCTACTAACTTTCAAAAATTTTCCAACAGTGTTAGCCCACATTATTTAAAATGTTTTCTGTCTTTTGAATAACTTTAGCTCTTGAGAATTAATGGATATGTGTAGAGAGACAATTTTGAAAGCTATGTCCTAAACCCCAGACACATATTCTTCAAAGATTAATCATATTACTTTAGACTTAAAAAAAAAAAAGGTCCTGCTATATTACATAGTTGAAGGAAGAGAGTGTTGGGAAAAGAATAAATATATCCATAAAATTCAGGAAGTTTCTGAGAAGAATAATCAATACAGAGATATAAGAAGCAAAAATTTTGAAATAATTCATGCACGTGCCTCATAAAACATCAGATGAATGCAACAGAATCTTTGGGGGTGGAAGGAGGGATTTTGCCTTCAGACAGTCATGTTTTGCGTATTTGCGACTGATAACTCATTTGGATGTTGCTTCTTTTCCTGGTCTCAAACTGTTGGTGAGCAACTCATGGTTGTTTCATTTCAGTTTATTTTTTGCTGAATGACTGCTGCTATTGGTTGATCTCTTGGTTGTTCATGTTCACTTTGTTACTCTTGATTCTAAATTAAAACCTGCTTTGACTACCCACGCAACAAATCAGCATGACAACAGAGAGCAAACACTTTGTACACTGTGCAGTACTCAGTAACAGAAAAAGAAATATCTGAGAAAACACTGAAGTTTACTTGGTTGGTTGGGGGTATTTTATATATAGTCATGTGAATATTTGTGCTGCAATCTGAAACCTTGTTGTACACTTTAATTTAAGGCTAGGACAAAATCTTTCCTTAAGAAAGTTCCTGTGGCTACTCATTGTGTTTCTTACTATGATTTCCCAAAAATGATTGCTCAAAGCTCAAGAAAGAGGATTTTATCTATTATTTTCTACTATATGAAAAAAAAAAAGCCTAATCTCAACAATATGCACCTAGCAGATTTGATAACCATCACGCCATGTCTACATATACTGATATACATATACTGATAACATGAGACACTTTTTAATGGTTTTGTTAACTGGTGTATGAGCCAATAGAACAATGAGTTGTCTTTAGAAGTATTTAGAGGAAAAGTCAATTATCGTAAGACCTTGATGAAGGTCTTAACTGAAGTTCATAAGGTTATTTGAAACATTTTAATGACTTGAGAGTGATAGAAAACACCTTTTTTCTGTAGTATATAAACAACCCTATCTACGAGAACCATCTCTAATAATACTGGCACTTTGTAATAGAGCGTGTTGAATTCTTAATTCTGGTATTTTAAGTGAATATAGTGGGTACCTCACTGAAAGAGAATGAAAATCAACAGACTTGAATGCATAAAAAAAAAAAGCTGAATTTACATCAAATTTATGGGTTTGAAAGGAAATTCATACTACTTATAGGACAAATCAGAGCCTCTGAGATTTTTTTTCCTGGTAATAGTGGTTATGTAAGAACAGTGCACATTCTTCATAAGCCAATAAATGTGTAAGAGATGCTTTAAAAACATTTTATTTCTTTTAGTTTAATCTTCAAGAAGTTGCGGAACAAATGTCAAAGACAGTATTGTTTGCCACTAAAGAGATTCAACATTTTCTAAGATGCTGTAATTTCAGCATGTAGTAGTATTTAAATTTCCATTTACACAAACAAATGCACTATAATGTCAAGATGGATCCTAGATCCAAATGTAAAATTAGTACTCAATCCAAAGTTTTTCAAAATAGGCCCTGGGGTTTGGGTTGGAGTTCAGCGTGCTTTATACGTAGCACATTTTTTCACATAAACCACATTTTATAAACCAAAAAGAACAGACATATATACACGTTTCATCATTTTCTATTCTAAAGAATAGATAACTGACAACTGTAACAAAACCAATTTTGTTATATTGCTATGAGCATAAAACATAGCTGTACTTCCCAATTTAAAGGAATGGGAAAAAATGAATGACTGCTTTTATGCAATATTTTTCTGTTTACTGTGCATCTTCTCCATTAAAAAGTCCTGAACTTATAAAAAGAAAACAATGGTTCAGATATTATCAGCATTAACAAGAAAAAGAAATCCCAGGGGCAGGGGAAGGATATATATATATATAGTTAATGAAGCTAATATTTGGTGATAGGGATGTCATTTAACAGGTTTTACTCTGACATGATGGGGAAAGAAAACCAGTAATTAAATGAGTTTATGAGGCACAATTAAAATAGTAATACTACTACTACTACTACTGGATTAGTCATCATTTAAGCAAAATATTCACAAAACTTGTCATGTTCATATGCTATTTAAAATGCCATGTCTTTAGCAAGGAAATGTATTTCAGAATATTTGTCTAGATTTGTTTATTTGTAGAAATTATTGCATTATTTCTCAATACAGTATCTCTAAATTTAACACATGGAATTTTTTGTCCCTTTAAGAGTGGAACTGGTTAAAAATTAAATGATAGAGATTAGATACATTTTCTTCAAAAATTTTCCGTTTTAATACAGCCCAAAAGAATAATTGCCATTACAAATTGGGTGGAAATTAATCACATCACAATAGTCTGCTTAAACCATAATCACAAGCAGTTTAGTATTTATATATGCTACCAGAAAAGAGATGCAGGCATTATAATCTGTGATCTGAATTGTTCTCTGTGTCTGTCTTTCTCCATAGGAACTGAAGAAACCACAATTCAGTGATGATGGTGCCCAGTTTGGGCACATGGGCTGTTAAGGATTTCTGCAGCCTGAGCTCATTGAAACAAACACAGGTGAAGGCAGGCAATACAGACGGAAAAAAAAGGAAAAGGAAAAAAAAGGTGTATAGCAAGGAAAAAAGTGAGATGAACGAGGTCTGGATTCATTCCACTTAACTTGAGATAGCCTGCTAAGTTAAGATCATCAGTCACTCTAGGCTCCCTGCACAGAAAAACAAATTAGAGGTAGGAACCTTCATAAGGCAGTTTACCCCACCTAAGAACCAAGTCATCTTCTGGTGGTGTCTCACACTGTTAACCACAGGGACAGCCCTTGCTCCCAGATAAAGTATGCCATTTTATTCCTGTAGGGGTCCTTCAGCTTAACTAAAAGAGGGGCAAAGTATTAAGACATAGAAATTAATAGCTGGGGTATCAGAAAGAAATTAAGAGCATGAACAGGAAAAGATTAAACACAAGTTAATCACCATGGAAGAGAAAAATCATCAAGAGGAAACTGAAGAACCAAAGAAAAATGCAACAAATCACAAAGAATTCAAAACAAGAAAAATGTTTTCTTTCTATTTATAAATTCAAATCAGCAGAGATGGCACTGATGGTGTGAATTAAGAGGCCATATTGCATTTATTATTTTTTATATTATTTTTAAGTTGCAGTAGGCTGGAATAGCTCTAGCTAATTGGCAAATGTCTGTCCACACATCACATGTGGTTTGATGAGATATAAAGGTGATTTCAATATGCTGGGACTTGTAATATTTCACAAATCCCAACTTATGGCCAAAAAATCTACATCCATCCAGACAGGCAACAATTCTCTAAGCACCCAGACCCTACTGAGAAATTCACATGAACAACTTTTGTGAAATATGTATATTCACTTATTAAAAAAGAGGTGGGGGGAAAAGTGTGCAGAAAATCAAAAACCATCTTGAACTAATCTTTAAGCCATTTATGGTAACATGGGTAAACAAATAATTCAATGTTCATTATTTGCTGAGCCATGTACATCTTGTTAAATAGAAGGATAATATACTCCAGTTCCCCTTTTGAGCAGAACACTCTCTTTGACTTGGAATTTGGGCAGCTACTAAACACACTTAATTTACACAGGCTATCTGAGATGTTAAATGAACCATAAAGGGCAGATGACAGAGACAAATAATCCTTTTCCCTGAAAGTGCCGAGTTTCAGGGTCTTGGTCTCCCTTTCACACTGATGCAGCGTGTGACACTGGAGGACCTGGCTATCACTTTCTATAAATGGCTTAACCTTCAGCTTTGTGTGGTCTGTCTAGTGCTATACCCTGACAATTAAAGAAAATCAATATCTGGCACTTCAATGCTGAAAACATGGAGCCCACTTTGGAGGTAAATAATTAGTTCAGAAATGCTTCAGGCAATAATTAACCAAACTAGACTTATTAAGAACACTTGCCTACAGCACTTTTCCTTTTCAGAGGTGTTTAATATCAATCACATAAGTTTTAAATGATTTAGATTTAAGCATTTCAGCTTCTAACAGTGTTATAATTAACACTGTTTGACTGGTTACCCTTTTACACAATAAATTATTCTCAAATCACCACGCCTTAGTGAAGCTTTAGACCTCATGCTCATTTATTTCAGTCTAAAAAGACAGAAGCACATAAATTATTTGATTCAGAAGCCTCTGATTTACATTTCTATTTAATTCTCATGGAGAGGGGTGATTGTTTTATATGTTTCTCTTTGAATCACAGATTATACATTTGATTATACAACACACTTGCACAAAGAATTCCCATGTAAGTCACTGAGCATGAGAGTGAAAGGCTAACATCCTTGGCTGTCTGTGAGATTTTTTCCACTGCCTTTAGAAGGAATAGGAACTTATGGAAGACTCTTGTGGTGAAGTCCAATGATGTGTCCAACATATTTCAAGTTTACGTGATTTGACTCAGTGACACAAAAGAAAAAATGTCCTTCCTGTTGACTAGATACATTACGGCTCAATATCTGGCTGGAAAGAGAGAGTGGGAAGAGAAGAGGTAATTTTTGTCAGACTAGATATCTGTATTTTTCATGAGCAACTGTTGAATTATTATCCAGCTGAGGGTTTAGCAATTGCTCAACTTTGAAAGCATTCCTG
>NW_008246057.1:6384261-6429057 GCF_000691975.1 Corvus brachyrhynchos | reverse complement strand
GTTTAATTCAGCAATTCTTCTAAAGTTCTAAAAGACATGTAAATATTTTTCAGGATCTGGGCCTCTGTGTATGTTCTGTTGCTGTTAACACTGGAAAACTAACATTATGAAGGCAGAAAAGATGCTTCATACTTCTGGGTGCAGTAGTGCTGTGGTATCCTCACACTCAGTGGACTAAACTATGATCCCACCACCATTCTCGTGCAAGTAAATTACAAGAGCAGAACAAGAGATTTTCACAAGGCTGGGCTTGGGGCCTGTATGTGTGTGTGCATGCACGTGTGTGTGCTCAGAAATCCATCCTTCGCCTTTAAAATTCTATGGAAAACACACTAGAACATTTACACTAACAAAAGGAAAGAACAATCCTATACCCCAGTTTTGTAATTAAACAAACTGGTCATCTGCAGCCCCTCTGAGATCAGTGGAGGGAATTACAGAATCTCCATAGAGAATACTATCCTTTTTTCTCCTCTAATTGAACTGCTTGATGGATAAAATTAGTATTGTATGTAATCTGTCTTCTTCAGTGCCTCATGAATTTTATGGGTAGAAAAGTACACTTCGTCTTGCAATGCTTTAAAAAACCCAAACACTGTAGGAATTACCAGCCATGGATTGCTTTCTATATTTCATAGAATCTATATCATCCATTTAACGGTGTAAAGGTGACTAGTCAGGAAAGTCAAACACAGAATCATAATATTTTACCTTATAAAGCAAAGTGCATAAACCGGGACATTATGGAAATTGAGACACTCTAAACTAATGAAGAAGAGAATTGTCCTGCTTTATTTTACCTACCAATCTTGAAATGTAGAAGTGCAAATAATGCAAGCAAGGTATCTGATTTAAGTTACGCGCGGAAGCTTCCTGTATGGTCTCTACAAAGAGATTCAGTTGTCTGGCCATTGGCACATATCCTACACTAGAATACATAACTTATCTTCTGGAGTTGATTTATTGGCTGTAAAAGGGTTATTAGAAGCTTATAGTATGGGAAAATTGTGGCCTCATTTTAGTAGTATAGAATGCAAGCAGCTACATATACAGTTTTATAAACTGTCATAAGTCACCAGAAATTAAGCTGATGATTTATAAGCAGTTCACAGGGCCAAATGCTGGTGTCTCCCTTAGGATAAGGTAAATTGTTCTCAGGACACTATTAACAGTACTTACAAATTCTCTACTAACTATATGGGAAGGTCTGAAAAAAATTACCTGTGTTTGAGGCAGTTAAAGACAAGGCAAAAGAATCTTCAAGATGCCTAACTTTCAGGCATATAAATTTAGATAAGACAAACTTTATCTATCAGTTATTTCACACTAGACCTTTCTCTGCCCATTATCTTGTAATTTCTTTTATATGACTGCCATATCACATGGTTCCTATTTTTACTTAGTTCTTCCAGTTTTATGTCACTGACCTCACGTACATCAACACTCACATTATATTAACAGTGTGAATGTTTAATTTTCTTTCCATGTATTTAAATTTTAAAGGTTAATTCAGTTGCAATACTTTAGGCTACGTCTATAAGACGTTTAATGAAACAATCTATTTCAGAGTAGAATTATTTAAGTGATTTTTATTTATTTTCAGAAATTGAGGTATAACAGGAGCAAAACTTTAAAAAATGTCAATATTTATTTATTTTTTATAAAAATTCCACCAAGGATGTAAAGTATTCATTTAGTCAGTATGTTCTATAGATATTTGGGGTAAAAATCATAAGGTGGGTATATACTTGCCTTCTCTAAGATCACAGATTTGAGTTCAGTATAAGAGCAGAAAATATTAAAGAGAAAACATGCAGTCACCTGAAATATGGTAAAAACACTCCATGGAGAATAAAATAAGTTTGCAAATGAATTGTTGTAAGATTTTTGTTGAAGGCCAGGCTTACAAGAAAATAAAGTCAAGTGGTGCATTTTATTATTTCAGACCCATTACAACATCACAGGTAGATGGTACCCTTACGGTGAAAACAGATTGATTAATTTTCCATACACTCCAATATTTTTATATTGATCTTCACCTTATTTGTGTTCTTTTGCCTTTCATGGATTGTTTACCACAGGAAGTTTGGCACACCATTTTTAGTGGTACTCCTTTGCTCAGTGTAGAACTTACATCACTATGACAAGCATTTCATTCTGGTTTTAATGACTTAAAGGAAATCTAAACTGAAGAATGAAATCACAGCTCTTTTCAGAATCATTCATCTGAAGTCTTAGACATTTTAGACACAGTCAGACAACTTCCACAATATTTGATTGGTTTCCACATATTTTTTCCATTTCTTTGCAAACATCCTGCCCCCCAGGGACATTTTTAATTCTCCGTAAACATTGCACCTCATTCAATAAATGTTTGCTCTCTTGTGCTGAAAAAAGTGAAGACCTTAACACTGAGGGAATAGAACATTGACGGTCTAGAAGTAGGATGTCATTCAAACTAGAGGAAGATGAGGAAATGGAAGTGGAGGAAATAACTTTACTGCAGATAATATTTCTTGTTTCTGTATGACCACAAGTCATCCTTAATAACATTTTAACAAGAAACAATCATACAAGCCTCTGCACAATTGGGATAAGAGCTCAGTCTAACTAAAACAAACATTAGCATGAAGGAGAATTTTATTATCACCCTCAAGACTGTGAACTGCAAGTTTTTGGACAATAAAGGTTACATTCACGTCTTCTCAATAAATTGCCTGCTGTACGACAGGAAGATTTCCACTAGAGTTTGCCTAGCTTTATTTTGAAACTATATTCATGGAAATTTATTATAAAAATGATGGCTTTTAGATGCCTTTAATGTAAAAACGTCCCACAAGTATTTAATGTCTGAATTGTCCAACATTTTTTCAGGTATTCAGGTGATGTTTCTATGCTTGAAATCAAAGATGTATTTTATTTAAAGATATCCCACAGTTAGTATTTCAGATACATTTATATTTTTTTGTCACTTTTTGAATATGCTGTCTCATGACCACCTATTAATTAGGGAACTAAATGAAGAATTTAGAGCATCCTATATCTCAACTGACCTTGTGTGTATCAGTGGAAAGGCAACAGGACACATGCTTGAGATCAAATTATTGGCATTTTCTCTGACATGTTAGCGGTGGTGAGGAAAGCAGATGGAAAAAACCATATTAGATATTGATCCCTTTCTCATTCCTGCATATCCTTTAATTAGATTTAGATTGTAAACAATGCTATTGTATCTTGTGACAGTATGCGTGAAATGATGGCCTGAACTGTATCTATGTATATTTTGAAATATTAGTCAAATTGAGTGCTTGGAAATTTTATGCATTAGAAATATATGCTTTTAGTCATGTTGCAAATTTTCTTAAAAATTAACATTTTAAAAAAAAATTAGAATGCCCTTTTGAATGCTTTATGAAGGAATATACTAACCTCTCTTTTAAGGAAAGGAAGTAAAGAAACACATATAAGGATGTGCTGTTAAAGTTTATATTCCAAGTATGCAGACAATGCAAACTAGCCAAGACACCAACAGGTCAGAATTTCTGCCCTTTTGTTAGGCCATGGCTGTCACTGCAGCTGCATCAGCATCTGCCAAGCCAATACCATGCCAACGAGCAAACATGCTCCTCCATTTTACACACACAATGGTACCTCACAAAATTATCCTTCACAAAGCTTATGTGAGTTCAGCAGTTTTTCAGCTTAGATCTGTTGTCACACAGGAATTGCTCTCAGATTGTAAAACCAGCTCTCTCCTATTGTAGACCACATCAACATATTACTGATCCCAGGCTCCTATGTTTTGCCAGAACAGCAGCAGCTGAGCAGTCTGCATAATTCCCCTGCATGCTTTGAATTCTGGAGGGGCCTATTAACAAGAGATCTGTGTTGTGAGATGCAATTACACTACATAGGGTGCTATGCCAGGTCCTGGCACACTGGTGATACTAGATATAGGTTATTAAGACAGCCTGGATTCAGGAGTTTTGTACAGAGAGACAAGAATTTCACACAGAGACAGCGCTCAAAAGACCACTTCAATGTTGTTCAAAACAAATACAAAAAAGTATGCACCTGAGATGAAATATAATGTTACATGTAAATAAATTTACTGATTTGGATTTCCCATTCTGTTAGGTAGTGGTGCAGAGTAGCAATGAAGTACACTCTTCTCAGTGGTGGCAAGCAGGACAAGAAGCAAACTGAATAAAATAAAATTCCATTTTAAAAAAAGAAGTTCTGTTTTATTATTACTTTTTACTGGTAGGATCATCAAACAGTGGAATAAATTGCTGAGAGAGGTTGTGAACTCTTCACTGTTGAAAGCACTCAAAACTGACTGATCAAGATCCCGAGAAACCTGCTGTAGTTGACAATATCCACCAGTCCCTGCCAAGCTCAGCTCTTCTGCCAAAAGACATACATACTAGTGAATTAGTCAGCTGATTTTTAAGATATAATAATAATAATATATATGTTCACTTTGAAGAGAATTGCATGTATATGCTGGTGCCAGACCTTCCAATTCCTACTAGAGCATAAAAACTGGATATTTATTTTTTTAAAAAGTGGGTTACACTCCACCATGATAGGATAGATCAAAAACTCAGCATGCCACACATGAGTTACAAAGATTTCTGCTCAAGGCTATCTAGTGAAAAAAAAAAAGCAGTTTCTTGAGATTTAGTGAATCCACTTTTTTTTTCATTTAAAATATTATTCATTGCACTCTGTTCCACATACCATGCAATCTACTTCTCTGTTCCTTTCTACCAAAGCAAGACCAAACCTAAGTTTTACAAAGGATTTTGGAGGAGGGCAGAAGGTGGAGAAGAAGATAGAAAGAGGTTGATCCAGTGATTTCTGATATGGACTACCTATCGCTATTGACTTCTCAGCATATGGATACAGCAATGGGCAGCAGTAATAAATCTTAAAATAAATTCAATGAGATGGTCTGAATGGAATAATCTTAATGGAGTGACTCGTCTTCAGTAAACACAAGCCACTGAGAAGTCATGGATTGCAACTCTTTATTAGTAAGTGTACTGAGGTTTTCCATTGCCTGCAATCTGCAGTCAAAGTACTTCTAAAGCCTCAGATACCTGGAGCTGGCTGTACAAGGGAGCAAATACAATGTCAAAGGCATTTGCTTTTCCTTATTTAATCCACTGAAAATGCAATTATCCCCAGAGACAGGAGATGAAAGAGACTTGGGAAAAGGGAATTTTTCTCAGTCTTATTGTCAAGGGACTGTCTTGTCAGGCTCTATTGGCTTCACTAATTTACTTATTTCCTAATATTCTTCAGACCTCAGCACCTTTGTTAAGAAACAGTACTGTACCTTTTACATTTATTTCTGTAGTTTGAAAATTAACTTTTTTTTAAAGTTGTGACTTAAGTGGCTTTGAGGATCAGTGGAGTTTTGGTTTGGGTTTTTTGATTGTTTTGGGGGGTTTGTTTGTTTAGCTTTGGTTGTTTAGTTTTATTTTTAAAGACAGTGGCTATTAAAATGTGCTGGATTAGAGACTAAATCCCTTGTATTGCAATTAATGAAGAAAGATGTCAGTGTAAAAAAAACCCCAAACAATTACAAAGAAAAAAGAAAAGGGGCTTCCAGGGGCCTCAGTGATGAGGATCTAGGTCTGTCCATGGCCAGCTCCACCCAGCTGAGCCCCTTGGCCAAGATGGGAGCACCAGTGGAAAAACAGACTTAAGAAAGGTCAAAATACTGCACAACAGTGAAAAGTGAGGTAAAAAACTGTAAGAAACAGCCCTTCAGACACGTAGGTCAATGAAGAAGTGGAGTGGAGGTGCTGCAGTTGCCAGAGATGAGATTTACCTGCAGCCTGTGGAGGAGACCATGGTGGAGCAGATGTTTCCCTGCAGCCCTTGGAGAGACTCTGCTGGAGTAGATATCCACACTGTAGCCTGTGGGAGATGACACATTGGATGGTGTACATGGATATCCTGGTTTTGGCCAGGACAGTGAATTTTTCCACTGTAACTGTGAGGGGGCAGAGGCCAGAGCCATGTGGGTGTGTGGAGGTTGTTATTCTGTACCACTTACTTCACTGCCAGGGAGCAAAAGTAAGGGATTCTCACTTCCAAGGAGGGGAGTGTGGCTTGCGGTAATGAAGAAAAAAGTGGCATGTGGAGGATCTGCCACCATTTCATTCATTGTCTCAGGGGTCACATGGGGCTGGGTTGGTCTCTTTTTGTATACTTTTGTTATTAATGTTGTTTTCGTTCCTGTTTGTTTTCTTGTCTGGATGTTGTTTCCAGTAAATTGTTCTCATCACAGCTCGAGATCTCTCTTTTGTCTCTCTCACCAGAGGGGATGGGGACGGGGAGAAGCTCAAGCTCATGGTTTGCATTTTACTGGAAAAACTTAATTAGGGAATACCATTCCTAAACCACCACAGTGGATATGGTCTGAAGGAACTGTGGCCTGTGGCAGACCCACACAGAACTGGTTTTCCCTTGAGAACTGCAGCCCACTGGAAGGAATTGTGCTGAAGCAAGGAAATGTCTCAGGAGGCAAGAACAGTAAAGAGGTTGTTATGGACTCAGCACTATCCTCCCATCCCATACCCTCCTTGAGGACAGGAGGAGGAGGAGTTTAGAATGAAGTAGTGAAGTTGAACTTTGGGAAAAAGAGGAGAGAGAAGGTGATCTTTAAATATTGTCTTTTTTTCTTACTATCCCCTATGTTTTGATTGTTGATACATTGGACAAATTCTCTCAACTTCAGTCAGTTTTTCTCTTAAGATTAATTCATAAGTTATCTCCCTGTGCCTGTCTCATTTTCTCCCCCTGTTCTGTTGTGGAGCATGAGGCCAAGATTAACCCACCATGTGTATAAAATCCAAATCAAGTTACCTTGAATACCAGGAGCAGCAATATTTTTGAATACGTTGTCAAAATGTAGCTAGAAAGACTCTGTGAAGAGTCTGTATGGTTGTACAGTATGTGCAGTACAGGAAGAATCACACTAAAAGTGCCCAACTTTTGTTAACAGTAGCATAGAAGATGTGAAGACAATGTTTCTCTTGCAAATATCAGCATCTCCAAAAGGTCAGAACAATCCTCACGTATGAAAGACTAAATATTTCTACCTCTACCACTTAAGCTCTATAGATTGTATCTCTGAATTTTTTTACCCATGTTGATATCACAGCTCCTGAGTGTAACATCTATGAGAGCAAGAAAGACAGTAAGCTCAAACCAGACAGTGTCCTTCACTTTCTATATATATACACACATACATTTATATAATATATTTAAGGTAAAACTATTAACAAAATGGTAAAGTTATCCTTTACCTGTGCCCAGATTATCCCACGGTTTTTCCTTTTTAATTATCTATTTTCACATCATTTTAAGCCAAGAATGAGGTTGTAATCCAGGACTTGAAATACGAAAGAGTATTTGGTCTTTCAGTTCATATGACACATATTTAATATCATACCGCATTTCCAAGTAGCAGAGAGGTCAAGGTGTCTCATTACATAAGGGCACTTTGATGTTTCAGTTGGTGCTGTGAGGTTGTAGCATTTCAATACTTGTACACTTTTTAACTCACATTTATTTAATCCCTGCTAACGGGATTAGAGAGTTATGATGCTTCCTGGCAGTAGGTATATTGTCCTGTAGATTTTTGCAGATCTTCTGTTAAAGGGAGTTACACACTGGAGTACCAATGTCTATTAATACGAATAGCAGCTTCCACAAACAGTCTTCTAAACAGCAATTTGGGTGTCCTAAAGCTTTCTAGTCATTCAGGAGAAATGACTCTGATGTCAACACTTTAGCAGCAGAGAAACATCCATTCCTCTATAAGCACTCACAAGAGACTCTCAAGCAAGACCTTTTTTTTGTTTTAGTTAGTGGAAATGTCTTCTATTCTTGAGCCTATTAACTTGTAACAATAGAAATAATAGGAGCTGAGACAGGTGTAGAAAGTTTAATTCTCTTCTTCCTTGCGAGCCTCAAATTTAAAAAGGGAGTTCAAAATTCATGATAAAAAAGGTTATTAAAATTCATGAATGCTAGTATAATATAATTTTGATCTGCACAGTTTTTCAGGGATTGTTGTCAGTTTCTATTCCACTGTTAGCCATCATTAACAGCAAATATGACAGATACACTAATGAAATCGATTTGGTCATGTTATCAATTTAATCCAAAAATGTAACCCCATTTTATTACCTTGTAAGTTATAAAGGCTTATAGGCTAATGTCATCTGTCACTGTAAGAGTTCTCCGCCGAACTTCTTAATAAATAAATGTATGTTTATTTTTTTATATTTTGAATTAATTACTTCAATACAGCAGTAATGCTGGTTTAGCTCATGGTAGGACTGAAATATTGGTCAATGCACTCTAGTAAGGGAAACTTTTCAGTGAAAGGAATATAGCAATACAGTATTGCCCTGGAACCTTGCTACAGCTCGGCAATAGATAACTGTGCAGCAATATTCCCTGCAGCCAACTCACTCTCTAAGAAACTAATACAATCCTCAAGCCTCTATAAGAGTTGTGCCTTGTTGTAAGGAAGTTTTTTTAAGGTACAATGAAAGCAGGATTGTCCTCAAACACATACCTCTCTCATTAATAACATTAGAAAGCTCAACAAGATACTCCTCCTTGTAGATGGCAGTATTTTTTTTTGAGCATTTATTATCTGATGAAACTACTTTATAGCTTTTATATTGTGTTTGGAAAAATAACAGACCAAGCTAGGTATCATTATGACAGGTGTCACCAGATGGCATCATTACAAACAGACTTCTGAATTATTTCACTGCGCGATTAAATATTTAAACTTGGGAAACTTCTCAACTATGAACATAAGCTTAGGCATTATCTTTAAAAATGGAATGAGAAGCAATATTTTTACCTCCAGTTAGAGTTTGTTCTCAAGGAAGAATTGGTTTTGGAGCACAGAAATATATTGTTGGACGTGAATAGTTGTTTTACAAGCTGTTTGCCTTGTTTCCAGACCCAAGGCATCTTTACAAGTAAGTAGAAAGTCAACAAGCTTTACCATGCATCTATCTAGATTTTTTAATTCTTCACAAGACAGTAAAAGAATGATAAAAGACTTCTGAAAGAGCAAAATTTTCTTTTTTTAACTGGAGAGAGATACTGAAGAAATCTTTCATTCCTGTTCTCAGAAAGCCATTCAAATTGCAGTGATTTCAGATTATGCATCCTATACAAAATCCCCTCAAGAGTAGCAAACCTGAGGGCCAGTTGCCACCTGGCATACAAGCGCTCAGCTAGAGGCAGTATCATGACATGGGCTTTTAGTTGGTACTGCACCACACACTGCCAAACCCACACCAGTAGCCAATAAATAATTCCTTTAGAACTGCTGGTAACCATTGCAGTGGGTATGTCTGCACAGCACTACAGGCTGCAACAATGGGAGAAAAAGGACAGGAGAGGAAGCTTGCTGAGTTTGTCAAACTGCCTAAGGAGACTACAGTTACCATCTAAATAATACAAAGTGATCATGTCACGGAGTCAGCGACAAATCTTCTTCCAATAACATTTTGTTAATCTACGAAGAACAAGTAATGAAGTACAGGAAACTCTAACCTGATGCATACAATTAAATACAAAGTTTTCACAACAACTTTTCTCTCTAACTTGCTGTATTTATCTTTGAGTTTAGACAGTTTTCATGTGTTCCTGGTTTGGAAGAAGCTCTACAGCAATGCATGTATGTTTCTGGAAGAGCCTCCTTTTCATGAACAAGGTGTGGCCATTTGCTCAAGAACTGTCTGTGTCATTTCTGGGGGTGTTAGTTTCCTGTGCACAGTGAGGTCATTGTTATTTACTCAGCTAGAATTTCTGCCCATCCAGAGCTCACCCTCATTTGATTTGTTTTGCATGAGCTACAAGATACATTATCACTGTCATTTTGCTCTCTTCAAAATTCTGAGAAGAAACAAATATGCCCGTGGAGAAAACCAAGTGCTGCATAGCTACATTGAGGCAGAAATTGTAAGTTGTGCCAAATTAAACATAATTTTGTTCAAGCACCAATATATACTTTTTTATTGTTTGCTAATAGCATGTCATTTAGGCTTCTATGTCTTGAAGTTGCAGTCCATGTTGAATTTCTGCTCTGGAGGCTGCTTTAGTACACCTTTGTAGAAGTGAATGGAGAATGTGGACAGAACTAGCCCGCAATAATTTTCATCTATCCATGTGGAGATTGTCTGCATATACAGGAAGAAATATATGACCCTTGCACTTGCTTTAGTCATTGTGATGGGAAGGCCCTCTTTACTGCCACCGGGGCTCTGTGAGCTGTTTTGTGCAATGTGTTTGTACGTTAACAGCTGTGTCAGGCTTCTACTACCCAATTTTTGTTAGCACCTTCACAACTCAGTACAAAATTCTTGTTGACAGCTGATGTCAACCTTTCCTGTCATTATAGCCTCTGCCTGAGGTGGGTGACAAGTATTGTTATGCCTGTGTGAGAACCCATACTAAGCCACCTGTCTCGCTTCCTGGGTACATAGAAATGTACACATCAGCTTCTTCCAGTGCAGGGAAGGAAGACAAACACTTGCTCACAGTGCTTTATACAATGGCTTTGAGGTAGTGCTCAAGCTCCTTAGGTAGTGTAAACTGCTCTCAGCACATGCTAACATTGTTCCTTCTGTTATGTCAGACCCTATACTCCTAACATAAACACCTTTGGAGTTTCTACTCCTAAACAAAGATCTTTGCAGAGATTTTCTTTTTTCATACTAGATTTTGGTGTGGTTTTTGGTTTTTTGGGGTTTTTTTTACATTAAAAGTCCTTACTGCTTTCTATTTTTTTTACTGTATCTGTTCTTTGCATGCTATTTATTAATATTTTTAGTAAAACTGGTTTTTGATTATATGCTAATCAACTTTGTTCATTTGCACAGGTCTTTTTGCATCACTGCGGCACAATATAGTGTTTTAGTGTCACTTTCACTAGCCTGATAGTGGCAATATCAAACCTAGAAAATTGTGGGCATGGTCTGTCCAAGCCAGATGTGGAGGACATCAATGCCATGAGCACATTGTGCTTTGTGACTACAAATATAAATCGTAAGTGTCCTCCAATGGCTTGCTGGAGCTCTGAAAAGGCATAACTAACATAGGATTACCATATGAAAACAGTGACTTGACCTAGGCACTGACTAGCTTGAAAACAACATTAGTATCTATGTCAAGAGCAGAAGTTATTTTCCACATATTTCCTAAAATTTGACATAATTGAAGCCACAATTACTTTGATGGTGTAAGAAATGATAAATTGACACTCCTGATTTTCAGTTTTCCATTTTCTGTTAATATTTGGTGATTCATTTTGCCTCTGCATATCTTCATATGCCTCCCATATCTTCACTAATCTGTGTAATTTACTGATACTAACAAACCGTGCAATCTCAGTATTCATATTTCATTCATAGTCAAAAGCAGTACAGGAACTTGTGTCGATCCTCCCACAGAATGGCTCATTATTAGTTACTGTCTATTCTGGCTTATTGTAATTTCTACTTTTTAGTTTAGTTTCCATTTTTTAGTTTATATTTAGTAAGTGACAGAATTGCCTTTTATATATTACCCATGGGTCTCCAAGTTTAATGGGATTTATATCTCAAAAGAAGACAACCACATTATCAGTAAAATTCTCATCTCTGCAGTTAAAATAATGTTTCCTTTCTTATTTCCCTGTTTCAAATAATACTCCTTTTGACTGCCCTAGCATGTACTGAATACTAAAAAGCACTTATTAAACACTAAATACTCTGAAATGAAAAAAATATTTTTCTCTGGTCTTGGTTGGGTTTTTTTGCAGTTTCTTTCTTGAACTCCTTTCTCTACTCAAGCCCCAGTTTGAAATCAGAAGTCGAATATCGTGCTTTCTGTCCATCTTTATTTGCCTAAGCCCAGTGTGAGATTCATTACTTCAGTAGGATCAAATCTGTTATGTCAGAAAAAAATAGTCAACACATTCCTGTCTTTGGTCGTTACTCATATAACATCCAGCATCATACAAAGATGCTTAAAAGAAAATGCTTTCTTATGTATTTATATTTTTTAATTGGAATAGGTACTGCATATATGTAGGTTTATGTGATGAAACAGCTGGTTCTGGGTGCGGTTTTCTCCCTTGAATAAATATAATAAATATTTCAATTTAGGTTTGGGTTGGTTTGTTTGTTTTTTTGGAGTTTTTTCGGCTTCTTGTGCTACATCCACTGCTGGCTTGTTAATTTCTTCTTTCCACTAGTTCAGTTGCCCAGGCAGTCAGTGCTGTGATTTTCCTGTCAACCAATCATTTACCACCTTTTAGTTCAGCTGTTCTTCATAGCTACAGAGGCTTTTCAGACACAGAGTTGAATTCCTTATTTTCTTCTGGAAACTCTAATTAGTAATCAGGATTGTGATGAGTAGGCTATATGAGATAGTAAGTGCCTGGGTTAAAGATTTATGCAACAGCACATGGGTACAATTTCAGTAAACAAGTGAATGATTGAGGATTCCACATAAAACCTGAGCTGCTGCTAAGAAGAAATGAATTGACAAAAAAAAAAAAAAAGCTAAAAGCATAATTATGAAATTGGTGAATGATGTGTCACATTGATTGCTACAGTGTGCTAATGTTTGCTCCATTTGATATCCCAGATATTAAAAGCAGTACTTAAATGTGTCCTTGCCTGGGCTAACAGAAAGCTAAATTGAAGCTTTTTTCAAAAAAATTTTAAAGGTTTACTGCATTTCTAGAGGTTGTTTTTATTGGTCTATTATGTGTTTTTATGTATTATTCTGTTTCCTTTCAAGCATGTTTTGAAAAAGTTACTTGTGTGCAAGTTGAGAAATGACGGATATTTAATAGCATTCAAATAAGACATTACCTTCTGTCTTTCAAATTCTGCTTTTGAAGAGGCACATAAAATACTTTCAGAAACAAACAAGTTTTTTTTTTATGTAACTTAGTTTTGTAAAATTAAGGTTAACAATATTCTGAAAACATATCGTTCCTGAGAGAGAAACATTTCACCACTGCTCTTAGAGTAGTAATTCACAGTGACAAAGGCAGCCAGTGTATTTTGTTTGCTTAAAACTGTACATTCTGGGGGAGGACGGAAAAGCACAAAACACATTTTAAGTGCCTTGAAGTGTCTGTTGTACACAAGAGACTCAGAAACTAGAATGCATCTCTGAAGAGTAATCAGAATCTTTTTCCTTTATAGATCTTATCCAGAGTAAGCCTTATAACCATGTATATCTACTCTTTTTTGAGTATTTAAATATTTAGAAAACAAAAACATAAGGTTGCATATTCAGAACTGATTGGAATGTAGATTTTAGAATCATTTTAGAATGATTTTAGATGTAAAGAATTCAGATGTCCAGTCATAGATTCTCTTGTTCCTGGAAGATCCATTTTCCAGAAAATAAATGACTTTAATATGATCTGTGACTGAGCACACCAAAATGAAAGTACCCAAGACATAAAAAAGGAAGGGTAAAACTTCAAAACACAGCTCATGTCCTCAATTTCCAATTCCATCTTTCTCTCTGTGCTCCCACCTTACTTATCATCTGGTGAAATTCCTTTGGTGATGTCATGCTCAGGGAACAAGTCTCACTTATAAAAGGATTTTCTTTATTTTTCATAATTTAGCTGAACCAACACAAAACTGAATACTGTAAAGCAACAAAAAGGATGTAACAACTTTCATTTTTTTCTGTGTTTACTAAATAAGGCTACTAAGCTCCCTTTAAAATAAATCCAAACAGAGAGTTGGTAGAGTGAGGGATCTGGCTCTTGAGGTCTACATGTACAGTAAATGTATTTACCATCATTTATTGCATGACATTTTAAACCTGACATTGGTCATTTATAGTGCAGTCAGTCCATAACACTTTACAAGTGGCTGGGCTTAAATTGCTACTTTGATACTGGTCAAAATCCTATGATTAAATAAGAATTTTGTAGATATTTATTTTACTTGAAGACAAAATGATCCA
Organism: Corvus brachyrhynchos; assembly: GCF_000691975.1. Classification (NCBI taxonomy): domain Eukaryota; kingdom Metazoa; phylum Chordata; class Aves; order Passeriformes; family Corvidae; genus Corvus; species Corvus brachyrhynchos. Next base: position 6,415,023 of record NW_008246057.1, on the reverse strand, counting down.
TAGTTCACATTTTCCTGCAACCGCTGCATTAAATAAGCCTCAATGTTTGAGTAGGCTTTAAAAAAAATTCTTTAATCAACTTTTCATTTTTGTACCTTTCATCTATGGTCACTTGAATAATCTCTATATATTTTTCTTTAGTAGAATAGAACTAGCATAACACTAAAAGTTAATTGGAGTATTAGGTAGTATACTTGAAACCAAAATACATTTGCCAGGAAGAAATTAAGCTCCCTTGTTGATTGTAGCATACCAATATGTACCGAACTTATATGCCAAAAGGTACAGTAAAAGGGAACAAGGTTTTGTTTCTGTTTTATCATAATTTCTCCCTTGTCTATGCTGTCTTTGCTAAATTTTCACTAACCAATAATGCTGAAAAAGTGGGCTTTCTAACAATGAGGTAAAACACTGAAAATGGGATAAGGACCAGGCTTCAAACAGACCCTTACATAAAAGTAGGGAAGAGAAAGAAGGAAGAAGGAAGAAGGAAGAAGGAAGAAGGAAGGAAGGAATTCGGAAGGAAGGAAGGAAGGAAGGAAGGAAGGAAGGAAGGAAGGAAGGAAGGCCTTGCTATGAAGAGCAAAGAGTAAAATATTTTACACTCTATTTTTATCAGTACATAAAGACAAAAAATAAAAATAAAATAAAAATAAAAAATGCCTTCCAACAGTGCAATGGTTGAATGCATTTATGTAATATAAACAACATTATTCTTTGCTTTTTCTACACAGTCCTCTCTGGTCATGCTTTACATCCAGAATGTCCCAATGGAAGAAAGCAAACGACACCGGTCACTTCAGAGACAACTGAAGTAATAAAACACAACTTAACTCTGAACCACTTTTCATAACTGTCAGAGTTATCACGTTAATTGTTAAATAGGATTTTCTACAAATATACAACATATAAAAACTGTTAAATATATAACTTTAGGCTTTTCAAAATACATTTAATGATCTCTTTCAAACAAGTGTTACTTTTGTTTTCTCTTTAATTTGCTTTCTGGTGCTAAATGGTGTATCAGATGAGACATAGGCCACAGATGACCAAACATGCTCTTTGCAAATACTGTATTATCCAACTTTAACTATCAAAAATGGAACTGTAGAAGAGGCATGTTTAACTGGTTAAAACGGAAAATGATTTTAGTACGAGAAAGTCAATCTAAGTACAGAGGAATAAAGGTGCCGTGTCGACAGTTTGTGTTCTTTTTGTCCAAGTTTTTCAAACATAGGTCATTTTCTCTCAGTGCTCCATTATGTTCTCTTGAACATGGCATTTCAAGAGCAGGTCTCTGAGTTAGTTTTTACTTCAGCTTTCCATAAAGACTTCTGCTGGACAACATTTCAGCTTTGTGAAAGCTGGAATCATGTCTTTGTGGAGACCTCCTTCAATTTAATGACATAACTCTGTTAAGAGTAAGATTGTGTCCACTTTAAAATAGATTTTGCTCTTTGGTCTATTGTAAATACTGAAAGTATAAGAAAATAAAAGCAATTCAGACAGTTTAGGGCACAAGAAGAGTTTCTCTTTTGCACCTCAGTCTCCTCCCATAGGCAAAACAGTCTTCTCTAAGGCTGATTGGGATGATACTCTTCATTGTAGCAGACTCTTCGGATTGAAACATGTAGGTAACAGCAAGTCCAGCAGTGGTGTATAACGCAGATGAAATGTTAACCATGAACTTTTTTGTATTGCTAATGCCCAAGCATATCTCTTTTTCTATATTCCTTAGTCCAGTGATCCTTAGAATGGTAGAACAAACTTTAGCTCATAATGCAGAGGAATTATGCTGTCATTCATGAGATACAGAGAAACAGACAGTTGGGTTGATGACATATAACGGATGATGATCAACAGCAGTGAAACTTGACTAAGTTAAGTAGCTCACAGAGAGCCTAAACCACTCCTACGAGGATTCTGTGTTGCTGCATTTGTCAGGAGACCTGTAAATCAATAAGAACAAATGAGTCAGTGTTTTAATTTGCAATTCTGCTTATCTTTGCTGTCCATTATTACAAAATACACTGTACTGAGATTTTTCAAGGAGACAGTTAATTAATTTGAAGATATTTATTTTGCACAGAATTTTCCCTGAGAAAGAAGCATATGAAAAAGCCTATATTTTTATTATAAAACGTTTATGCTTTAATAATTATTTCCAATAAATTATAACTTATAATAACTTCAATGCCATCCACTTTTTACTAAGCTTCTTGCACGTTCTTTCTCATAAAAATCACAGAATGTTCTTTTACACACATTAAAGTTACAAATAACAATGTCTAATACACATGGTGATTAAGATTACTTTTAATTTTTATGTTTAGGATGTAATGAACAATGGACATGAAAACCATGAACATATATTAAAAATGCAAAGATGTTTGTACTGGAGACTTTTCTGCAGTTAAGTTTCCAAAGAGCACTAGAGTGTGCCTAATTTAATCAATACTGCCCTCTAGCGATGCTATTACAAGTGCAAAATAATGTAAATAATGGCTATTAATAGTCAATTTAATCAGAAAATTGTTTTAGTTACGTACCAGAAACAAACAAAACAAAACAAAAAAAATCCCAACAAAATGCAAGATAATAAAAACAGGCAAAGTACTGCCCAATGAACCTGTTGCAAAGAAAATTGAATGGAAGCAGTATTTTGAAAGAGAAACAGAACCAAAGTTCACACCATTAAAGAAATCAAGAGTACTGGAAGACAGCACAAGCACAAATGAGAAAATAACAACCGATTTATACAACAAAGAGCCAGCTACTCATGCTCACCCAAAATATGAGTTTAGAAATGGTTTAAAAAATACACAGATGCTGTATGCTCCAAAATGTTGTGGGGTATATTAAGAAAGCATGATTGCTACAAAATGCTGTTTGAATTTTCAAAAAATTATCTTCTGCTTTGGCATTTTTCTGTCTCCAAGTAGTCAGAACTGTTATTACTGATGGAAATACCATGCAAAACTCCAGAAAATACTTAACAGTGAATGTAAAAGCAAAACAAACAACAAAATCAAATTCAATTGGTTTAAGCCATATATTAAATATTGCATTTTTAACCTAATCTTCAGAGCTGTACATGAAAAAAAATCTGCCTCCAAATCAATTTAGTGACAGCTTGAAACATATGGATCTCTATATATATGCATGTAGAAAGAAAGAAAGAGAGAGAGAGAGAGGCAGATAGATAGATGAATACTTTCCTTACAAGGCATAAAGTGTATGTCATAGATTTCTGCTTTTGTCCTCTCACCTTTTCCAGGAAAAAACACCCCAGAAATCTTGCAAACAGCCTTTCCTTTTCGGACTAGTGATCAGATCTCCAAACCACATGGCCTCAGACAGGCTGAAGGCAAAAAACCTGGTTGATTATTGTGATATATTCCCCTTCTTAAATATACTTTCAGCAAGATTTAAACTCTTTCTTGGGCTTCCTGATATGCCCCCTATTTTTCTTCCCATTAGAAAAGAACACAACTTTAAAGGTAGTAATACTTTTTAAGGTTGCAAGACACAAAGCAAACAATTTATGGTTTATTAGGTCTGAAAGTAAACTACTATGTGATAAGAATTAGCTTGACATAGATCCATCTTTCCTTTATCATGCTGGAATGGCCCACAGCTAAAAGCAACAGCGTAAACTGCTGATGGACTGTATGTTCAGTGTTTTCATAGTGTACTTCTCTACCATATTGGTCCCAGGATGAAGAGAGAATTCAGGTACAACAACATACATTCATAGATACCTGCTGCTTTGTCATTTTATGGGGATAAAAGCTTCCTTCCTTCCTTGCTATCCCTGTCTCCACTTTAAACACCCCTGCTGCATGAATATGGTATTAACACTTTAAAAGAAGACAAGAAGCGAGGAGAAAATTATGCACTTTAAAAATGCTGAGGAAGGGCATAGAGCAGGCTTGAAATAAAGTGATGACAGGAAGAGGAACAGATTAGAGAACAGGAGGTGAATTTACAACTTTGGACAATGACAGGAGAAAATGAAAGTGGGAAAAATGCATAGGTTAGCCAGGGAAGTATAAACATCACTTATTAATGAAGGCATGAAAAAGAAGTAAGATAGGTAATAACAGATAGAAAGGAGAAAGAAAATAAGAGAGAGCATGATGAGTCCAGAGAAGAGGAAGAGAATGCACACCTACCCTCCCACCTCCTGTTTTTTCCCTTTCGTTCCTCATTACAGGTAAATAAATCACTCCCCAGAAAAACAGACAGATCAAATAAGAGAAAAGAGGGACTCCTAAAAAAAAATAAAAAGGACTTGTTTACTATTTATAGTAATAGTTCAATCCATAGAATAGAATCATTGAATCAGTTAGGTTGAAAAATACTTTTAAGACCATCACGTCCAACCCAGTGCTGCCAAGTCCACCACTAAACCATGTCCATAAGGACCACATATATACATCTTTTAAATACTTCCACAGATGGTGATTCAATCACTTCCCTGGGTAGCCTCTTCCAAGACTTGACAACCCTTTTAGCGAAGAAATTTTGACTAATATCCAATATAAACCTCCCCAGTGCAACTTGAGGCTGATTTCACTCATTCTGTCACTTGTTACTTGGGCAAACAGACTGACCCCCTTCTGGCTACAATCTCCTTTCAGTGTGGTAAGGTGTCTCCTGAGCCTCCTTTTCTCCAGGCTGAACAACCTCAGCTCCCTCAGCCACTCCGCAAAAATCTTGTGCTCCAGACCCTTCCCCAGCTCTGTTGCTCTTCTCTGGACATGCTCCAGCACCTCAATGTCTTTCTTGTAAGTGAGGGGCCCAAAACTGAACATGGGATTTGAGGTGTGGCCTCACCAGTGCCAAGTACGGGGGGACAATCACCACCCGGTCCTGCTGACCACACTATTATGGAAACAAGCCCGAATTCCATTGGCTTTTCTGGCCGCCTGGGTACATGCTGGCTCATGTTCAGCTGCTATTGACCAGCACTCTCAGGTCCTTTTCTGTTGGGTCGTTTTACATCTGCTCTTCCCCTGTAGCACCGCATGGGGTTGTTGTGACCCAAGTGCAGGACACACCACTTCACCTTGTAGAACCTCCTATACTTGTCCTTGACCCACTGATCCAGCCTGTCCAGAGCCCACTGCAGAATCTTTCTACCCTCCAGCAGATAAACACTTCCACCCAACTTGGTGTCATCTGTGAACTGACTGAGGGTGCACTCAATCCCCCTGTCCAGATCATTGGTTGAGATATTAAGCAGAACTGGCCCCAATACTGAGCCCTGGGGAACACCACGAGTGACTGTAAGCCAGTGAGATTTAATTCTACTCACCACCACTCTCTCGGCTCAGCCATCCAGTATTTTTTTATCCAGTGAGAGGTGCACCTATCAAAGCAGCCAATTTCTCCAGGAGAATGCTTTGGAAAACAGTGTCAAAGGCTTTACTAAAGTTCAGGTAGACAACATCCATAGCCTTTCCCTCATCCACTGAGTAAGCTGCCTTGGCATTAGATGAGGTTGGTCTAGCAGGTCAATGCCTTTCATAAACCCATGCTGGCTAGGTCTGATCCCCTGGTTGTTCTGCATGTGCCATAGGATGACACTCAAGATGATCTGCTCCATGACCTTCCCTGGCACCAAAGTCAGACTGAAAGGCCTGTAGTCTGCTCTCTGGAAGTCCAAGGTGGCAGTTCTGCTGACCTCCCTCTTTCCTTCTCTAAGAATTGAAAACGTGAATCAAAATGCATGAGAAGCCACTTCCCTGACAGGCAAGTTTTAAGTAAAATGGTGCTCTTGATGAGTGTTTGGCAGCAATTTTTAGAAAACCATTTAGGTCATGAGATTGCAATAATAACTGCAACTTAAATAACTATTTACATAAAACTGCTTCAAAGCCTGGGAAATTTGTTTTCACATTGTTTTGGTTCTTTTTTTCCCTTCACTCAGGATATTTGTAGCAGCATCAAATTAAAGAAGGCCTGGGTACCAATCACATAGGACAACATTTTCTATTCTGTTCATACATAGAACTCATGTCAGTTCTAGGTACCAATGCACATCTGTTTGTCACTGACTTCAGTGAAGTCAGAATTTTTTCCTAGTGCTTCAGACAGCATGTTCTGCTTCCTTTGGGAGGAGCCAAATATTTGGGCTGTAAGTTTGAGTTTCTTCAAATTTGAGTACTGAATGGGAATCTAGTACCAGAGATTAAAATACTACTGTATGTGTTCTGATGGTTTACATGGTGGAAGTCCAAGCCCCTGCATGTTCCACAGGAATCTGCTCAAGAGGAAAACAAATTTTCCTGCTAATAGTCCAAAGCATAAAAAACAATACCATTCACATAACCATATATATCTTACTGCTGTTTTTGGTGACTTGAATATGTCTTGAGAGTGTTTGGCTTATTAGAGCAATTATAACACAGTCCACTTAATTTGTCTTACTCTGGAGGGAGTAGAATAAGGGTCAGTCCATCTCCAACTGTGCCCTAATGGCATGTAAAATATTTCATTGGTTAATTTTTATGGTCAAGAAGAAAGGAAAAAAAGTTATGTAAGTCATCTTGAGAAGATAAGGATATATGATGCTTTGCTGACTTACACAGGCTTTCCACCCAAAGAACCCCCCATAAAACCCTCTCTTTCTCTCAGTGTAGCATCTAGGATTTAACCGAGTGACAAAAATGTTTGAATTTCTCATCACAAACCAGAAAGTTGAGCCAGGCTTACTGCAAGTGGCAAGTATTTTCAGAGTTAGGATTGAGTTTCAAGTATGTCTGTCCTGACCTTTTACTTCATGTGGAATCCACATAAATACCAACAATTCCATGTCAAGCCTGATAAAACTTTAGCAGTTGCATCTGCTTTTTACTTGGTGTTTTCTGAATAAAAATAAGAGTGCACCAAAGTTGTTATTTTTGCTACAGTATCCAAGTCCTCTTAGATGACTACCTGTTGCAGTCACACTGGCACTCTGTGAACTCTGAACTACCTATCATGTTTCCAGAATTGATTTCTGGAAATTTTCTGGGTACCTACAAAGAAATTGGTCATAGAAAAGATGTTTCAGTGTACTTAACAGCTGAACTACTTGTCTAAATTGTGTGTTTTACACTTTCAACTACAGTCTTATGCCTCTGCAAGTTTTAGGATTCTGTACGGCATCCATCAGTGCAAACAGGTTTTTTTTGTTTGGGTTCTATTTGACAAAGATAGTTCACAGAGATGGATGCAGGTTGGACAAGTCTCCGACTCACAAATCTACTCATAATAGAAACAGTTCCAAACCTTTTACCAACTGACTGCAAGTCAGATAAACAGCATGTCTTCCCTCTGCTTATATGGCTCTCAGTTCTAGGTCCCTAAACAACTAAGCATGTATGATGCAGAGAGAAAGATGTAAAAGCATTAAAATGCTCAAGGAAAACCTTACACTGCCTTGCAAGATACCTCCTGCTTTATGGGAATAAAAATGTAAATTTCTGGTGGTGATCCAAGGAGTAGAAATGACCTGTTGCATTCATAAGAACTGCCATATTCCCTCCTGAAAATTTATTCTGTTTTCCTCCCTTCTTCCCCCTTTCTCCATGCTGTTCATAAACGCAAACTGAATTGCTTAGTCTTCAGAAAAAAAAAAAGGCAAGTTAATCTAACGCTAAAGTATCTGCAGCTATTAGGAATAACAAAAAGAAACATGAAAGCTACCCTCCTTAATGCTGTATTCTGTCTCACTGAGCTAGCCGCAGGAAACACAATTTCAAACCACAGTACCTGGAGAACTAGGAGTTATAAGATTGAACAAATTTAGTGTCTGTGCTTCTGGGTGAATATTTTTAAAAAGAAGTCTAATGTATTAGGCAGTGTATATGCAGGTATATTTTCCTGTTCTGCACTCCAACAAAGTAGCATTCCTGAGTTACAAATAGCAGAATCCCATTATCAGCCACCTTAAAAAAACACATGCCTTTTTCTTTTAACATCCATTGTTTGTTTCTTTTCACACCCACTATTCAAACCAGACACAGAAAGAAGTGTTTATTTCAAATCTGAGACTCTTTGCAGATTATTTTTTCCCAATAATTATTTTAATATCAATCTCTCTTGAAAGAAACCCCAAAAGTCTCATTTCCCCTTAAATAACACTTCTAGTCCTATCTTCTCAAGTTTCCCAGATCATCTACCAGGACTATCATCCTGATCATTAATTTCCTTTTCTGTTAAAATCCTTTGTCTCATATTACCTTTTTTTAACTTACAAGATCTTGGAATACATTGGGTCAGATCATACACTCCTCTCCTCTTCTGAATTGCCTATTACATCATAAGCAATAGCAGTGAAGAAAGTGGGACTGTTGTTATAATTAGATAATCCTTACAATGACTAAAAATGTTAGAACCACATGTTGCAACCCAGCTGAAATACATTTGAACTCGGGTCATGTTGGTAACCCTTGTTTAAGAGCTCAGCCTTAGGCATGTATAATATCACAAGTTTGCTTTGCAGCATCTGAGAATAAGCAAAGGAAAAGCAATGGAGGTTGCAGAATCACAGACTCATTTAGGTTGGAAAAGACTCTTCACCAGCTCCATGCCCTTCTCTGGACATTCTCCAGGACCTCAATATCTTTCTTGTGAGGGGCGCAAAACTGAACACAGGATTTGCGGTGTGGCCTCACCAGTGCCGAGTACAGGAAGGCAATCAGTGTCCTGGTCCTGTTGGCCACACTATTGTTGATCCAGGCCAGGATGCCGCTGGCCTTCTTGGCCACCTGCACTCCCTGCTGGCTCATGTTCAGCTGGCTGTTGACCAGCACCCCAGGTCAACACTGGTCCAGAAGGGAAAGACAGCAGCAAGAATATCTGTCCCCAGAACATTCAAAGCCCTTGGACACAAAGGTGGTCATGGGAGATTTTTGCCCAGAGTAGCATTTATAGCTGTTGTGGATAACAAAAGAGCAAGGCAGGTCTCATTGTGCCCCTGTGAAAGTCTAGTATCAACTCCTTCAAGCAACATGGGTGAAAAGAAGGAAAGATGAAGAGGATCACTCCTCTTATAAAGCACAACAATGCAAAGCAGTGTCTTCATCTCTCATATGCTGGCTAAAATACTAAACACCCTTAAAATAACTCCAGCTAAAGACCTTGAGCAAGTAACTCAATTTTATCTGATTTCTTTCTGCTCTTTTAAAATGGTTACAGGTGTGCACATATGAAGGTTAATAGCAGATAAAATGAAGAAAGATTTGTAACTGGCATGGAATTGTAAACTTGAAAAATTACTACTTCTCTGTCACCTTTTTATTCTTCAAATAAAAAGCAACTGCAGTAATTTTTATGGTTTCAAACATGATTGAAAGTATCTAAGAATAGCCATGGGCTTTCCTCAGGATACTGAGAAGATAACCCGAGTTTACCATTTCTGACACTTTTCTCTGAGGTAGGAGACTGATTCAGATTAAATCACCAACGTATCTAAGAATCTATCTTTTGTTTAAATGCAATAACTTAATTTATACTGAATTCTGAATATTCATACCTATATACCTATATTCAAAGCATGCTCTTCATAGCCTAACAAATTTTAACAAAGATATAAGATTAATTACATTAAAGCTTCTTGTGAAAAAAGTTACTTAAATATTTGTGTTAATAAGTCTATTAAAAACAATGATCTTCCATAAAATAATGCTTGTATTGACACAATAGAAGAGTATTTTATTAAGAGGGTGATGTGACTTTTAATTATAAAGTTTAAAAAATAATCTTGTCTATGTTTAAAGTTTACTAGTCTATATCATGAAAGAAAAAGGAAAAAAAAAATCTGAAAAAGGGCATCAGTCAGCACTGAAGTCCACACACAAATATAAGAATTACTTTTTCTTTTCTAATTAAAAGGAGAAGATTTTTCAGGGACATCTGGGAGTACCAGCTGATTGACAGGTATTTGGGCTGAAGCAAGGTTAGTCTCACATTCAGAAAAAACTGGAACAGTGTTTTGCTAAGACTGATTGTGAAACTAGTTGAATAATACATCAAAAAGGCAATATGCTTTTAGAGGGAATATTTAGGATATTTCACCCATTAAAAGAGCTAATTCTGACTTTAAAAGCATGAGCTTTAAACTGGAAGTTCAACTTCTAACGAAGGAACTGTGAAGTCAATGTTCACCAGTGAGATACGTCTGCTTTATGTACTCCATTTCACAATTGATTGTTAAGGAAAGCAGCCATGTTTCACATCATTCCAGAAAGCAATGTAGCACTGTAAATGACTTCTAACAAGCAATCTTTATAAATATGTTGTGTTGGAAATAAATTTTAGTATTTGGAGTTACTCTGCTTAGCCTTTGTCTAGGACTTGAGGAGAAAGTAGTAAGTGGATGTCATGGGTTAGCAAGCATAGCCCTGGAAGTGAGTCTTTTGCAAAGAGGTGCTTACAGCTTCCTCTATGACCTGACAGAACCTATCAACTGGCTAGTTTGAATATTGACAAATTTTTAAGCCACTTAGAATTTTGACTGCCTCTGTGGTCCACATTTAAGAATGGACAAACCCCAGGAAGCCCTCTGTCTTGCTTCCGCACCAATCCCCCCACACCCCCCCTGCTACGTGCAGACAGTGCGGCCCGGCTCCCCCTCTCCAGTGTGGCCAAAGATTCAGCTGAAGCTGCCCCACTGCCCGGCAAAGATCATGTGACCAACAGCGATAAGCGAACTTCAGTTGCAAGGCCCGGGTGAGATTAACCCTTTTAGTGCTCTAAGTTCCCTCCAGAACAGATGGAGCCTGCAGACATTAAGTAAAGAAAGAAGAGCGGAAATCCTGAGGGAGGAGAAAGAGGAGATGCTTAAAGCTGAAACTCTGTTGTGAAGCTATGGTGGTGATGGACTATGATATATCAGAGTACCCGTTGTAATTTCATGAAAGCATGGGGGGTGGAGCGTTCAATTTGTGAGCAAAAACACCTGTGCTGAAATAAGCAAATGCTGAAGCAGATGTAATTTGATGAGGAATTTGAACGGGGAGAGATGGAAGCGATGAGGACTCTTGCTCCAATCGGAAGAAGACCTCTGTTCCTAGAGATACTCCCAGAGATAGTCCTAGAGATGAAGATGATGAGGCCCCTTTTTCTCCCAGGGAAGAGGAGGGCCTCTATTTCTAGAGATGAAGATGCTCCCAGAGATGGGCGAAGAGAAATTTTGTTTTTGAACAGCTCAACCTTAAAATGGTACCCCAGTAGCTCAAGATTGGACCCTCGAAAGCAGTTGTGAGAAAAGCTGCAAGTCATGGGAAGGGACTCTCACATGCAAGCAGAGAACCAACCCGGATGGCTGTCTCGTTGTGATACTGAAGCCATGAGAACCTCTTGTGGAGATGTCTCCATAGCATGATCAAGATGAACTGAACAAGGTTATTACGGAAGTGGTGAGCAGACTGAACATCTCAAGGGTTGTCTTTTTTACAGTGGGAGAAGGGGGAAATGTGGGGGGAGGAGAAGTGTTCTGAAGGTGTGGTATGACTTCTTTTTTTTTTCCTTTTTTTTAGGTCTGTTAATAAACTTCTTTATATTCTTTCAAGTTTTGTGCCTGCTTTGCTTTCTCCTAATTCTTATCTCACAGAAGGTAAATAGTAATGAGTATTTTGGACCAAACCACTACAGTGGACAACTATGGGGAATCAGAGTAGAGGAGGAATATATATATGTCAGGTAAGAAGAATGCAGTAGGGTTTTTATTCTCTCAGAGACATGTTTGAAAACAAAAGCAGGAATACACACAACATTCTTCTGTAGAAATAACACACAGACATCCACTGAAAGCAGTAAAAGCAAGTGTGGTCTTCAACACAGCTCACATGTAGGTAGATATGTAAACAGAAGAAAGTCTACTACTGCTCTTAGTTCTTACGTCCTCTGCAAAGGGAAAGTCCTCTGAAGATAAAATTTGCTAAAATAGAATTCTTAGACATATATGTACATTCTTAGATAATATTTGCTAAAATAGAATTCTTAGACATAATATGTACATGGAAAACAACATTAGCACGTAACAGCACAAATTAGTTCAGTTTTTTAAACCTTGATCCTATTCGCTTTCAGTGCAAGCCCAAAAAGTCCTAGACTAACAGATTGTTACATCCTTGTTAACAGGTTTATGAGATTTCATTCCTGGCCCTAAAGACACTTTCTAAAATGAGAAAAATCTTTCCCTAAAACACCTCACCACAGAACCAGTGAGGTTCTTTGGGAAAGTGAAATGGATATTCTTCAAAAAGTCAACTATCATTTTATATCAGATTAAACCCAAGGTTTTCTAGAGATCCTTCAATCCATCATTCAACCATAAACATCCTGAAATGACAGTGGAAAATGTAGTGACTTAGTGTTTTTCTTCACATTTTGAGGAGGGAGAGGATATTTCTTGACAGAGTAAGGGGAAAATTGACAGATGTAGCGGATTGTGCACACAGCAACATATGTTGATCCTCTGTTTAATGACAATTAATGTATCCATACACCTTACAAACATTCCAGTCCTAGTGTTCTTCACTCCAGGAAATATTTATGTTTGTTTTGTGATATAATCTTATAATCCCACGTAAAATATTCTTTTGCGCACCTATGCTCATCCTCCAGTTTTAAGTTGTGCATGACATTGGCAAAGCTGGAAAGAAGGATGAAACAAGGAATTTAAGGACCATTATCCCAAACCAGCCAATTAAAACAATTTGAATCACCTAGAATAATGCATTTAGGTATAGCAGACACCTAAATGCATTATACTGTGTAGCATTCTGATTAGGAGTGCAAATATATTTAAACTTAACACAGATTAGGGATGCAGTGTGTCAGAAACAACCAGTGTTTCAATGACTACTGAGGCAGAGCGCTTTGTGCACTGTGCAGCATATTGGATCAAAATTCTTTGGCAAGATCACCATTACTCTCCCTACCCTGTTTCTATGCTATTTTGGCAAGCAGTTCTGTGGTGATCAGATTTCTGCAGTAGTCTGAAAACAAACAACAAAAGAGGAAAAATAAACTGTGGCAAACTTCAAGGAATTTTTTGTAATTTGCAATAATATACAGACAAAAGACAAAACTATATAAAAGCAGGTATGATAGGACTTTTGGGGAGGAGGAGAGGAAGTAAATCTTACCTTCTCTCAAAGACATCAATCTCATGTGTCTCTCCTAAAAGTGGGGTGAATCCCCTACCTTATTAAACCTTTCTCAAGCAGATTTTAGAGATGCCTAATGCAGTGTCTCTTCCATGACAGCCCTTCAACTCCCCTTATTACAGTCACCTTGGGTCAAATTCAGAGACTATGAAACCTGAATGTAGGTATTAAATGTGATTTCAGTCAGTATCAGCAAAATGTAGAGCTCAATTCCACCTAGGCATAGATGCTTAGTGCCTGTTGGACATGCTTGGGTATCTCTCATTGTCTACAGATGCTACTTAAAAAGCCCTTGTCGTGCTCCTGAATATATCTTAGGCTCCCGGAACATCTAGGCTGCCCTGGACACATGAGTTAAGGGAACTGAATTCTGCCCTTACTTTACTCTCTTTTCTCAAGCTGAAAAGTTCCAAGCAGCTCCTGCTTGTGGCTCAGTGAACCTCATTTAGTCATGAGTGACCCACTGCACATGCATCAGTACCCAAACCGTGTCCTTGTGACTGAGCATTTCATCTGGATTGAATGATGCAGATGACAGGCAAAAAGAATAAGACAGCAATCATGATCTGTCTCTGTGCTTAAGAAGCAAGTGATCATGGTTCAGTTAGTCAACATTACAAGACAGACCATGAAACATTTGTGTGGGTCCATCCTTAAGAAAGAAATGTCATTACAGTGATCACACAGAATCAGGAGGATGGGATCACAGATAAGTGTTTTATTACACTAAGCACAGGTATTATACGAGCTGTCAGTTTCTTTCTTAAAAACATTTATCTGGCCTTTGTTATCTTCCAAGCTTGTTTTCACTTTATAAGAATGACAAATATTAACATCAGACCCTAAGAACATTTTAAAAGTAATTGAGCTATTTGAGAGAGGCTTCTGGGTTAAATCAGAATAAAGTGCTTGTTCCAATCATAGGTATGGAATGGACCTTGCTGGTTCATAAAACAGTTACTCAGATGAAATGCAATGAACCTGAGAGAGAAATAAGCTTCAGGTGAAGACAGGGATCAAGCTATATTATTGACAATGTCATTAGTGAATCCATTTTAGTGAATCACGCTATTTCTGTGCTGGTCATCATGTAATGAGACAAATCAACTTCAGGAATCACTAACATAAAATTTATTTTTAATATAATATTTTATGCTTTAAGACTTTAATCCTTTCATTATGGTAAGATTTTTCTGCTGAGAATTCACAGATTTCTTTTTCTCATCATAGTTTTTCTCAGATTTGAAAAAATATAGAAGAGATCTAAAAGAGTTCAGCTGCTGGCAGTATCAAGCCCTTAGTTCCTCTGGTATGTCTGGGTTTGTGAGGAGGAGGTTCTCAAGACAGAAGGAAGAGATATCACCGTGCTTTAGCAGCTACAAGAAAGTACATCAAAGTTAAGGGGATAGGTCCTAAAATATTAACTATAATCCAGATGGCATGTGTGGGTGAAACTTGAGAATGTTTAATGAGAAATCACACAAAACTCAGATGCTATAGAAACAAGAGACAAAACAGAAAAAGAGGAAAATGTATTACTGACTCTGCCAGACATGCTAGGCAACATTTCATAAATATCAGATGGAAGAAGGCATGATCAATCTTTCAGTTGAGGTCAGGAATTACATGCCATATAGAATAGGACTAGTGCACAAATGACATCGTATTGTTTGAATTTCTGCTGTCAGAAGGATACTTGTAGATTCTGCTCATAACAGGTCTTGGCTTAGGCTAAGAGTTTCTTGGATGTGAGTGTATCAGTGTATTGTTAATTAGCAAGGAATAGTTTGTGTTTCTCCGACGCTGTCCGTTTTTCACTAATTAATCAGAAATGGAAAAAAAAAACCCTTTTTTTTTTTCCCCAAGTAGGAGCAGAAATCTGGTCTGTGTAGGAGACAATGTGGGTGTGTTCCACAGATTCTGCAAGATTCATGGGGACCATTGTGGGAATGACAACACAGGCAGGAACGTACTATTGAAAGACAACCTTGCAAGGTAAAAGCATAACATTTGTCCCAGAAGTCACATCTGTTTGGAAAGCTTAGCTGCAACTCTCTTCTATACACAATTAAAAACTCTGATCATAAAATCTTTTATCACTGCTAGACTTAATAGGTACAAGAACAGTCAAAAATTATTTTGAATAAATTTGCTTAAGAAAAAACCGGTATTTCAAAAAGTTAAACTTCCATTTTAAAGTCAAATAATTAATTTCTCATTTTGCACTCCAGAAGTAGTAATACGTAATAAGATAAGCTATTATGAGTATATAATATTAATTTTGATTTTTATTACTTAAATAATTAGCATAATTTGTTAGTAAGAATTAACTGGGATGTCTTATTTTCAGTGTCACAGTGTTATTGAGCTGTGGTGAAAAGTTGACAATACTTCTAATAGGAAAAAAAAATCCAACTGGGCTGCAAATATTATCCTATTGACTTTTGGGCATTTAAAAGCCTAACTTACAATTTTGTTGCTCAAGGAGACTTCCTGGAAAACAGACATTTTGAGGTGGCAATACAGTTTTTTCACACATACTGCAACTAGTTTTTTTAGGTGCTTTCATGTCAAATGCTCTAAAAATGTAAAGCTTGATAGTATTTGAGGAAAAAATAAAATTGTCTTAGTTATCTAAATGAAATTAAACCTTATCTTTTGGAAAGACCTTTGTCTTTCCACTGATGACGGGGAAGGCTAACAGCAACTCTCTTCTGAAGTCATGTGACTGGTAAATGCCTTATAAAGAAAATGAATCTGGATGTCACAAGTTATTTCTTTGAAATTTTAAAAATCACGTTCCTTGGTTTTGTTTTGTTTTTGTTAGTTTTTATTAAAAAAATATAAAAACACCAAAAAACCACAAAAAACCCACCCCAACTGCATACTATGCAACTTCTAAAGATAAGATGACATTTTCATCTTCCCAGCAAAAATTATTTCACGCTAAGATATTAACAAGAAAACAGCTGCCTTTCTAATTAGTACATTTGATGCTTAGCTTCTTTTCATTACAGCACAGTCAGGGAACACTTTGATCTAAATGTTTTAATCAGTTTTAAGTAGCATCAGGCCCCAATAATTTAAAAATTATAATATATCTATGTATATATGTATATATATATATAATATTTTTTAATGTACACCTAAAAATTGATTGGATCAATACATTCCCTTATAACACATCAGTAGGAATTAAGCACATTATAATTGCTGTGGATAGGCCATAAAACACTGCCACAAGTGTAATGAAAATGAGAAACACTGTGATAGAATTGAAGTTTCTTTTGGGTTCTGAAAGCAAAAATATTAAAATACTTAAATATCAAAAAGAAGTGAAAATTCCAAGTTTTAGCAAATATGATTAGTTGTTCATCTGACTGTTTGTTGATTTAACATTTGGGACAGGAAAAATTGAAATTATCCCTGAATCTCCTCCCTTTCCTTTTAAAAACTCCATACCAGCACACCATCTGACTAAAAGGTAGGGGTGAGGAAGGTTTACTTTTTTACAATATATGCACTATCAAGTCTTTAAACTTATTCTGATAAAGTATGCTTAATTAACCAATGGTACTTGTTCTTCATACCTACTTTCAAAATGCGTAAGAGCTATATCAACGTGTAATAGAAGACCTTTTCACCATGATTTTCTATTTAAAAGTGCACTTATGTTGATATTTGATTATGCTAGTGTTCTTCTATAAATAGCAGAGTATCTGCATATTCCCCTATTGAGCTCTGCTCCTGGGAATTTTCATTCAAAATCTGGCACAACTGTAAGTCAGAGCTCTGACATCTGGAACACTTTGGGCTACCTCTAAATGGAAAAAAAAAAAAAAAAAATCAGTATTTCCAGAGGCCATCTTTCTCAAAGATGGACCAACCAACCTCGGCCAAACACATGTAAACCGAAATTGAGCACCTTGCCATCAAATTAACAGAGTGCCTTCAAAATGATCCTATCATTCCTAGCAATGACATGGATTTGCTCACTTTTGAAATATACAGTGGTTCTGATAGGCCAAAACTACACAAACAGTATTTGCACAAAATTGACATGAATTATAAGTAGACATAATTAAGAAGCTACAGATTCAGATCTTTGTTAATGTCAATGAAGAGATTAATACATTTTCCTTTAAAGCCTCATACATTGTTTGATCAGAAATTAGTGCCAAGATTCATCAAAAGCTGTCAATTGCCATTTGTTGCACTAATTCGAGACATTAATGTACTTCTATTTAAGTATACTTTTTTGTTTTTCAGCAATCCTGCTGATTCTCCTGAGACCACTATAACTGGCATATTTCCCAGACATCTCTGTAAAGGATATTTGGCTCATAGAAAATATAATGTATAGTGTCCTAAAGTGAAAACTGTGGTAGAACACTTCTGTCTGTCAAGTTTGTGAGTTAAGGGAAAGAAGTGTTCCAATATCAAGATACGAAAGGTAAACTGAACTCTTGGTTAAGTCCTTAAAGCTTAAAAAAAGACAAGTAAAAAGAAAAAAAAGCTCCTTGATCCTTTTGCCAAATAAATATAATTATTTATCATTGATTAAATACCTGCTTTTTATTTTCTATAATATAATTTATGACTGGTCAACTGTATGAACAAAGACTGTAGTTCTCACAATTCAGTTCCTAGTGCAAATAAGAGAGAGTCTGATGTAATATCTAAAGCATCAGCTAACAACCATACTTTACCTTAAACATAGTTCACAGCTACCACTCAGAAACTGAGAAGAAAGTTATTCACTGGGATTCTGAAGACAGGATAAGGTGTACATATCTGTAACACTTTCAGTCACAGAAAGAGATAAGGAGACTAAGGATATAATTAGGTGCAGTATCTGAAAGCAGTATGGCTGTTAGCACAGCAGAGTTATTAAATTTTATAACATCAGAGAAGCACTTAGCTGAATTGTATGAATCTGCAGGTTCTGGTTACTGTCTCAAAGCACAATGCCAACCTGTTCACAGATTCAGGTCTATTTTTAATCAGATGATGAGTAAAGAACTACTCAAGTAGTTTTTTTGATTTTTCTTTGTACTTCTTTTTTTTTTCCTAAGGAACCATTCAAAAAAATGTCCTCTTTGCTAGGTTGCAGTTCCAAATTCTCCCCTCTCTTTCCAATGTTCCTGGTTGCACAGTGATATACCTACAACAAAAAAGATTCAGTGTTCATTTTCTCCCTTACCTTATCTCTAGACTAGAGACAAAGTAGATTTCAATTCCTACACTGAAAAGAGAAGAGAACACGAGTTTCTTGCCTCATCAGTAATTATTTTTCATTAGTTCTAACCACTAAGTCTATGGGTTCAATCCATTAACCCCAGCATGCCATGTTTAGATGCCTCAGTGTATTGAGTGCTGATGGACTTGGTCAGGCTCCAGTGATCATGGATACCTGCTTATATTTCTTCACAAAGTACTGTATCTCCTAGTAGGGAAGCAGGGAGGCAGCTGTGGGAACTACATTACACAGGAATAAATTGCAGCAGATGAGACCATTTCCGTGAGAAAAAAAAAAATCTTCTACAATCTTCTGCCTTTACAGGTCTTATATGACAAAAGTCTGCACGGGGAGAAGTAGAGCAGAATGCCTGACTTCTGATAAATTGACTCAGTGGAAGTTTGGACAGCCCCAAACCTCAGAGGTTCCCAGAACTATTAGTCCCCAGGCAGCTAACTTGCAAAATAACACTCAGACTCTGTGAAACCTCCAAAAGATTGGGTCCTGGCTTTGACTTTGAGTCCTCTGTGGTATTGTTACAAAAACATGGCTGGTGCATTTTTCTCCTATTCTAGTTTTTGAGAAAAAGACGTTTGGATCCAGTGCTTAGTGTAGAAGCCCAGAGTAGCAATATGCACGGGCTGTCTCAGTTCAGAATTAAGTGAGAGAATGTGCACTTTGTGGATCTCAAAAACGCTTAATCTCAAGGTAGCACTAAATTGCTCCTTTTTGCCACAGTAGCCAGACCTCAGGGTGTATGCAGAAGTAAAATTATATGCCTGTGAGCAACTTTACTGAGAAAACATATGTTGTTTATAAAATGACAAGGACAAAGATACTAGGCAGAACATGTATTGAACACCATCTTGGATTTAAGACATCAATAAAACCGGAACAGCATAAACACAAATATATTGCACTAGAGTATTCAAGTAGAACATGGTTCATTCAAGAGAGACTATTTCTCTATATGTTGTCTCTGATATTCAGTTTCCATTCACATTTGTGCCTTAATCACCACACCGAATGTATTGACAACCATTTCGGAGCTCACCTTTTGACCTCACTGTTAGAAAACACATCAGTATCAACCATGGGCAATATTCCTCAGGAATTATCTAAAAGAAGTCAGAGTGGATAAAACTGAATATTCTGGCCTCCATGGGCTTTAAATTGCTTTTGAAAATTACCCTGGACATTTTGAATGCTTTGTCATAACAGAATACTTTCTCAGTAAACACCACTCAGGTGCCTTGTAGTGCAAATATGATAAATACAGCATCACAAGATTCAACAAGAATGAATGTCTACCCCAGGGAAAAGGAATGCTGACAGGCTTTTCACATGATGAGGGAGCAGATATCCTACTGCACATCTCTTCATCCTCACCATTCACTAGTCTCACTCTCTATGTTGTCTTTGAAGGATGTCTCCACCAAAAACGTTTCTCACAAAGAATTAATTCTGACAGAGACCTAGTTTTCTTTTCTTAACAAAGTTAAGTTGCATGCACTGTAGGCATGCTGGACTAACTAAAATGCCTAAGGTCAGACCTTCCCTTAGAGCTCAGCCAGATGCTCTCAACAAGCTCTATAAGATGTTCTGGAAACACTGAGATATGACAACAAAAACGACATAAACTTTCATAAATGTATCAAACCGTCTGAGGACTGCACTAATGCATACTCTGTAATATTACTAGTATGATCCTGATATTTTTTAGATCTAAAAATAATATATATTTTTAGTACTTTTTGTGTATTATGTGTACTCATGAAAAATGAGTACTTGAAAATACAGTGAAAAGGGACAATAAAAAGAAATGCTGGCAATTTCTTGTTCTGTCTTTTCAAGCAAATATATTTTAAAATTTCCCAACATATACTTCTTTCCACTTAACTGGGTGTAGCATCTAAAACCTTATTTTGCAATGCAACATCAACCAACAACGGGCTATACTGCACGAAAGGAGGTGAGTATTATTCTGTCTCATACAGCTGCCTGAAGTAAAGCGCCAGTCTGTGGTCCAACCCAGGAACACAAGGAGGAATTCACGTGTGGCACAGCTCTTCTTACAGCTCCTTCCAGCTTCACACAGCTTTCCCTCTCACTGAGGCCTATCTTGTATTATGACACAGTCAATCCCCAATTTATTTCTAATGCTAATTTGGGCCCAGTACTGCCCATCAGTTTAGTGCCCATGAAGTGCATCAAATATTCCCACTCAACAGGACAGATAGGAGATGACTGAGAAACAACCTATGACCCTGAAAAACACCCTCACTCCAGCCACTGCATCAGCACTAGATGATTCCAGGGAAGCAAATGGAAATCATGTAACTCCTTATGAAAAATTAAAGTCATAAAAGGTGTATGACTGACTGACCACTAAGACAAGCTAAAAAAATCTTAAATAGGAGAAAAGCCCAAATTTAAAACCTACTCTACTCTCATGCTTTAAAAACCTATTATCTTAGTTTCAGAGGCACACTAATCCATTTATTTTCCTCTTAGAAAGAAGGAAGGTGAAATGCAAGGCTTTTTTTTTTTGTGGGTGAGTAGCTATCAAGGGCAGCAGATGCACCAAAAATTTCTTAGTGGTTTTGAATATGTTGTGGGTCAGTCTCTTCTCCCAAATAACAACTGACAGGATGAGAGGAAATGGCTTTAAGTTGCATCAGGGGAGGTTTATATTGGATATTGGGAAAAATTTCTTCACCAAATGGGTTGTCAGGCATTGGAAGAGGCCACCCAGGGAAGTGGTTCAGTCACCAGCTCTGGAGGCATTTAAAAGATGTGTAGATGTAGCACTTAAAGACATGGTTTAGTGGTGGACTTGGCAGTTCTGGGTTATGGCTGGACACAAAAATCTTTTTTAGCTTAGATGATTCTGTTTCTATGATCCCTGATGATCATCAGAATAACTTGGGCCAAACCTCCTTACACCTAATTAAAAATCAGCCACACCTTCAGCCATAGGCAAAACTAAATGAGATGCCAAGATGGCATCCAGGGAAGATGTGCTTGTCCACTGATTCTTGTATAGTGAGGAGCTGTGTGTTGAACTTTCTAATCATGTCTGAAGTTTTGTTGATCCTGCCTTTGGCTGTAAATGGGGAAAGGTTCTGTACAAATGTGTGGTCATGTGCTGTACACTGTAGGATCCAGATCTACAAAACCTTCTACTGACAGAGGAGAATATGCAATTTTGACATCAGTAAAAATCATGACAGTGACCTAAGGATACATCTATATTAAAAAAAAAAAAAATTAGTATCCACAAACAATGACTACAGTGCCTACTATCACTAGCGTTGATTGAAAATTCAGGAAAAATCTATTACAAACATTCCTTTTTAAAACCATTTCATTGAGAAAGTACCTTCATTCTATAAAATAAGCTTTCCAAATGTTCTTCTTATACAGTGTCTTTCTCAGACTTTCATGTTATCTGGATTTAATTTTGGTTTCTATCTTAGACAAGGATCATCCCCCCTCATTCTTGGGTATTATTTCTGGCAGAATTAAAAAACCTGTTGTCATTCTTAGTGATGGTATCACCATGACATTTTTCAGGCACTTTGGACAACAGTTGTGAAGCTTATAATGTATTTCTATTCTACTATGTACTCATGACCTAAACAGAAAACCTCAGTTTTCATTCAAAAGGCAAAATTTTTGGACTTTCTAAAGCATTGGGACTATATACACACATCATATTCAAGTCTGAATGCAAAAATAATTATTTTATTTGAGTAACATTTTGGTGTTCCTGATATGTTAAGGAAACACTCAAAACAAATCTAGCATAACTATCTTCACAAATCTAAACAGCATTAGCATATAATAAATTCTTTTCTCTACATCAGTTGATTTCATCTCTCTTCATTGCTTCTCTCATGCTTTGTCACACAAGTGGAACAGTGAGATAAATCAACCATTTATTTGCTTTATTGCATAAATCTCAGAGCAATAAAACAGAATTGATCACATAAAGAAATTTAAGATGGGTTTCAGTGAATCCTTGAGACACTGTAAATTAATCATGCAAGCTGATATTGTATTTCCCAAGGGAAATAGATTTTAATAGATCTTTTCCAAGCATTTTCCTCCTTTAATATATTTATAAATATTGCTACTACTCTTACTTTTTTCTAAGATGATTAAACCATTATTTTTCCCTAACCTTGTATGTTGAAAAACAAGTCAAGAAAATCTCTTCATTACTTATAAAAATATGCAACAAAATAACTGGGAAATTTAAAATTCAGGTATGTATCTACCTTCAGCAGCATTTATGTATTCCTAACCTTTGTTTAGACCAAAATAGATGACACTGCAAGAGGATCCATAAAAATGGAAAGCCACACTACATGTAGCATGTAATGCTAGCCTGAGATAAGTTTTAAAATATGAAAGAAAATTCAACTAGTCAGTTCATCCTTTGCATTACTTGATACTGTCTATAAAATAGTATTTTAATTCATTAAAAATTTATTTCATTAATTTCAGAGCCACTTGATTTATAATACTAGAAAGTATAGTTCAAAAACCCCATTCAGAAAGTACAGAATAATGATTTTATGTCCAAAAATGTAATTTAAAACTGGACTGCTACTAACTCACAAATAGCTACTGTGTGAATGTTGTCAGTACACAGTCACCTTCATTGTCATGTCTCCCTTTCTCAGGGACCTGAACTGTGAAAATACAGTCTCTGCTTGCTCTTGAGATCCTAATACTAAATTTTTCCAATTTCTACTGATTTGTGCAAATCATAATAATTTTGTTCTAAGACAGTTACCATTCTGAGAAAACTGAAGCAAAGCATGAACATTTTTGTACTTGTCCACACAATGGAAATTGACATCAACAAAAGGAGAGAACTGGACTAAATTATGACTGGAAATGAAAGCACTTTCCCTATCCCCAGTCTTAAACAAATTGTTAAGTCTGACTACTTTATTACGGAAATACAGGATTAAAACATCTGAAACCAGTGATGGACAAGGTAACATTTGTTCCTTTAATAATCCAAACATATGTGATGGTTTTAGTTTGCTCTAAGAGTGATAGCTCTACAGTGAGAACCAGCACCTCTGCATGGCTCCTGATCATCAGCCCTTAAAAAGAAGTCTGGTGGTCATGGTTGTTGTTTTTATTGTTGTTATTATTATCGTTGTTGTTGATTATGATAATAATAATATCATCAATAATATAATTTCTCTTTCTGGCAAACAGCTGGCTGGAGAATCTGGGTTGAAACACAACACTGTCACATAGTCAAAGACATCATGAGGCTAATTCACCAGAAAGTGGCTTACGTGAATGGCAATCATGCATTATTTTTGGCATGGAAAAAGGCCAGAAAACTTTGTATCTGATTTAGATTACAAACTAAGGGCTACTTGTGACCAGTGAAATTGATAGGGGGAAACCTAAGACGTTTTTGAGATTGACAAGTAACAGTGTGAAAAATAACATTGAACTTTGCTGCACAGGGTAGATGTTGCCAGTGGGATTTCTATGGGATCCTGTAACAAAAAGATTATCTTTATGCTTCCATAATGTAATTTGGTTTTCAGTGTTATTGAAAGAAAACCCAAACAGATTAAGGGTATGGTAAATGTTTGTTGCAGTATTTTGCCTTGTTACCATAATTTGAAGTGACTGATCCCTCACCATCTCCAGACAAAAGAGGGCACATGTAAAATAGAAGGATGAAACGGGGCAATGGATTGCAATAGTAAAGCCAGTGTTAATCTGCTAACCCACTTTGATTAGTAGACTTTCCAGATATAGAAATAAAGGTGTGGTTTCATTATACTCTATGCTCTATAGTTCGCTCTTAGTCTATTCAATTCTTCTTCTGTTTTCTTGCACCATACACAGTTGCTTATCCACTTGTTTCAAATCTAATTATGGTGCAATCAAAGAAGAAGTGGAATAGTTCAATGATCTGATAGAAAATTAACTCGTTAAAAAAAAAAGGGAAAAAAGACTTTCTGTCAGAGCAGTGAGCTCAACTGATTTATGCACACAATTGCTAGCTGCAAGAGAGGGACATGAATTTCCAGCCAGGCCTAGAAGAGCCTCCTTTTCAGGGGCAATGTGTGGCTGTATTAAATCAGGTGCAATCTCACAGTGAGTCCTGAGAAAGATAAATACAAGGGTGATGTCTAGATGTAATATGAGAAGAAAACGTAGTGATTAGAAGTTATATGGAAGCTTTAGCATAAGCAAAATATAATGATTGCGTTCTATAGAGACTTTGAATATGCAGGACTCAAAGTAGACCATTTTATCAGGTGTGTAGATTTCCTGTATTCGAATTGGCTTAAGAGCCATAACCTTAAGCAGAAGGTTACTATATTTGAAATATTTTACACGTGATTTCAAACAATGTCATTACCATGAGGACTGTGTTTCTCATCTTCACAGGAACCAGCCAGCTATATGCAGAATACTATATGTTTCATAATATAATCATTACTTAACTAAAATTAACTGAACTTTACAAACACTACATACCAGATGCTAAGTGGTCTTCTTAACTTTTACTTACCTCCTTTCTTCTTCTCTTTATCTGACATATTGCTTCCCTCAGATTCGAAGTGGAAAGTTTTGGGGACAAGTAATATCTCATGTCTTATGTGTACAAGAGCTGACACAGAGGTTGCTGATCATTTTAGATTATTTCTATATTAATCTGCATTGATTTTTTGTATTAATAGGAAAACCAACAGCTGATACCAAGGTTAAAGAAGGTAATTTTTAATTTTAAAGAGGATTCACAAGTCATCCACCATCTATGCAACATGTGCCAAGTAAAGTTTAATGATGAAGAGAAGTGTTGGCCTTCAGCCCTTTTCATTTAATGAGCTAACAATGCTTCACTTTCTTGGCCAGCACTGAGAACATTTTGATTTACAGTGGATAAAACTGGATAAAATGTTTACATATTAAGCTGCAAAATCTTTCTTCAGAGACAGATTAAGTATATCCAGCTCCTGGCTAAAGAATTTTGAATCTATTGCCTTATCAGAGGTCAAGCTTGTAAGCTATCGTTCCAACGGCTCAACCTGTACCGCACTTTCCACAACACCTGGAAAGAAAGGATTAGTGAATCATCTCTTCCCATTATGGAGATCAAGAGCTAAAACACTCTCACTGTTGCCTCTGAAGTTCCCTCAGATTATGATTAATGAGTTCATTATATTTTCCTGAAGGCTCTTCAGTTCCCTCGCTATAGGTTGAGCTAAGAGAAACCCATAGCTTCTTTGCTCTAAAGAAAACTAATTTCCAATTAGTTTGATGGCTACTATAGTTTTGCTGAGCACACCTCACTTCAGAGTATTTGTTCAGTCAACATGACCAAGATATCTGGGTAAACACACCAGATGAATACAAGCAGCATAAAGCAAGGGAACATGGCTGATCAAGCATGAAAACTAACATTTCTGTCCTTAAAAGTCTTTGTGGTATCTTTAAGTCCAAAAGAGGTATTTCTATTGGAAAGAACCCTTGTCATGGCAAAGCAATAAATACAGCTAGGAATATATCACATAACCTTCAGTGAAGTTCATTACTAGTCCTACTACAAGGAATTAATATTGTAGAATAGGAATATGAATTATTTCATATTCATTTCAGTGCTTCTTTTGTTTTGCTTAACACAAAAACTTGGTAGTACCTCTGGAAGAGATGCTTTTTAATACATATAATCATATGTGCTACTACTTGGGTGGTAGTATATATGTACAGAAGAATTTACTGTCATATCACCTAAAGACAGAAATTTTTACCTGTTCATTGAAATATTTCACTTGCACCTTCTTCCAAAAAAGGAAACTGTTTTTAAAAGAAACTTTAAACAATCGCTTTTGCTCTATAAGTTTACTCACTGGGTTGAACTACTATTTAACTAGTTTTCATGCATACAAGATCAACTATATTTTCCTTCTATGACACAAAAAATTGTTCTTTAAAAAAGACATAGTTTTCAATTCAGCAGCTGCTTCAGGATGTAAAAATTTAGAAACCATTCTACAGTGTGAGACAGGATGAACCGGAATGGCACATACTTTACATGAACGCCAACACATAGGCACACCAGAGAAAATACCTGAAGGACATCTGTGTTGACAGTGCCAGTTTAAGTAATCAAATCTTGTTGATCCACCAAGAATGAAAAATATTGAGGGGGTTTTTTTTTGTTGTTTGGTGTCAGATGTCTTGTTTTTAAATACTGTGACAATGCTGAAATCTCCATTCTTTCAGAAGCTGGCAGTTCTGAGCATGCTACATACTGTAGTATTGAAGTGACTGAAGCAAAGCCAAACATCGTATTTGTCATCATATGCCTGCATTTCCATTTTTTCCCCTGGCCCATCATTGGAACGATTTGTCTTTGTCTTTTTCAGAAAATGCTCCCTTTCCAAATCACCCCTCAAACAGAACAAGCTGCCAAGAAGACTGAAAGGCACATACAACATGCTCATGATAGGTTGTAATGAGTGCTGTGGGTGTTAGACATTACAATGGGTGCATTTGGTGTTCCAACTCAATGGTACTTTTCAAGATGGTATTTTTACACATGGCGGCTTCCAGTCGGTATTGTACATTATAAATAAGGATTTTCTGGGAGGTATACTAGGCATATTGACCAAGGAGGTACAATATTGTTATATTAGAAGGCCTCTGTTATCATTCATTTCTGTATCATTTCACTACTATTTTTTTCCTGCATTTCATTCAGATGTCATTTATAGCTGAGGTGATCTACTCATTTTTACAGGTTACATATATCTACCACATATAGCATGCTGCATCCCAACAGGGCCATCCAGCTTTCTTTATGGCAATTTTAGAAGGTTTTATACAGGATTTAATGCGAATATCTAGATTTAGCATTTTTAATGTAACAAAGTAGTGGATTTACCCAAGTAACAAGCATTTTCAACACCCCAGTATCTTTCTAGTTTGAGGGAGACATTTTGGCAAGCTCCATGCACACACAGACGGTGTGCTATAATCATGTTAGGAATTACAGAAGTGCTGATTTGCACATTTCCCATGTCTAATAGAAAAACACCTTTCACCATTCTGATTGTATGAGAGATTGTCACCTGTGACTCCCCCACTCAGGAGGAGGTGCTCTCTGGGAGCACCTCGGCTTGGTTAGGATCTGAGTCAGCAGCCCTTGAGGAGTACCTCGAGAACAATCTGGTGTATGGGTTCAACTTCTTCTCCGACTCCCCTGTTGGGGACTTCCATATGGCATTTTTTCACAAAGAAGAATGCGAGTCTCTGCCTCTGCATGGATTGCAGGAAGCAGAAAGACATCAGAGTAAAGAACCAGCACTCCTTGCCTCTTACTCTGAAGTGTTCTGAATGTCTGCAGTGGGCTCCTCTGCCCTCTATGGTGGATCTATAAGGGGCCACTATGAGCATCCTCCGATGCCATTCAGTCTCTGCAACACTCAGGCTACATTCCAGTATTCTGTAAATGCTGTTCTTAGGGAGTTTGTAGCTATGCTATGGTATACCTGGATGATATCCTGGTGTTCTGCACTACTCAAAAGGTATTTGTTAACAGCACCCAGGACATTTTTAATGACTTGCAGCAGTGCTTACTGTGCTCAACAGAAGAAATGCTACTTTGACCAACAGAGGGTGGAGTTCCTAGGGTAACTGGGCAACAGTGAGTTGCACACAGACTCCAAGGAGACTGATGACATCACAAGTTGGCAGCCCTTTCTAGCACAGGTGCAATGGTTTTCAGGATTTACCATGCTCTAAAGATAGTTCGGGAGGGGTATTTCTGGTTTGTGGCTCCCAGAATGGCACTTGCCCAAAAAAAGGGCTTGACTTTTATGGATGCCTGAAGCACAACCAGCTTTTAATAAATGGGTATTCACTGTAGTTTTTATCCCATACCCACTCTTTTAGTGTAAAACCAGATGCTCTAACCTGTACCTGTTTCTCTGGGTAACTCACCCCACTGAGAGGAATTTTGCCTGAGATAATGAGCTCTTATTAATCAAAGCTACCTTTGAGGACTGAGAGTACAGTCGTGAGGGGGCAGAAGGACTGAAAATGGTGATGACCAGCCACTCCAGCCTGGAAGAATATTGAGGGATGGAATACCTCTCTCTCTGCCTTGCTTACTGGCCCTTTTTTTTTGTTTGTTTTTCCCTTTCACTTTCCTTTGGCATCTAGGAAACAGAATGTCAAGGCAGATGCCTTGTCATAGGAGAAGGACCCAGATTTGGATGCGCACCTTATAAACAGACCTTGTCTTCTTTTTCTCTGCCTCACTGCAGCTGTGGCAGAGGATGAGGTGGCCAAAGATCACCAGGTCACAGCAAACAACATGCTTCTGGCTCAGCATTGTGATGGCACAGCTTCAACCAACCTGTAAGCAGGCAAGCAGGTATCCCACAAGGACTGCTGAAAATACGGCTCTTGCTCTTCCACTGATGCCACAATGCATCTGAAGCTGGAAATGAGCACTTGTGTATCCAGTCCTGTGGGTAATCCATTATATGGACATGTGTGGTTGATTATATTTGGGTCTGTAACATCTGTGCTTGTACCAAAAGACTTCTGCAAAGACCACAGGGTGTTGTATAGCCACAGTAAGACAGCGGGGCTGTGGTCCCTCAGTGGTACCTTAAGATCTGTCTGTCTCTAATCAAGCTAAAGATGTAAATACCTGTATTGGTCCTACAGCTCTCATTGGAGCAAGTGGGTAGGAAAGACAGATCAACATTTCCATGTCTCTTTCTCTCCCCCATCCCAGATCATGGATACAAAGAAGAAAAGAGCTTTCATTTCCATGCTACAGGTTGTGGGTTAGAAGTTGGTGGCCCTGCCATTTCACTGGTGCTTTGAGTAAACAGTGCTATAAGGAGAAAAGACAGCTGCCATGGAGTCTTTCAATAGATTCCCTCCAGCTGTGCAGGTTGCTGGCCAGAGAGCGGCTTCTTTTTTACTGCAGTCTTAATTTTTGAAATTTTATTATCTCTCATCACTATTACAGTGCACATAAGGTAAGCAGAAAGGAAGAGTTATCAACATGTCTGTTGCATAAGCACACACAGTTTGATGGACAGTTTCTTCTTTCCCTTGCATGTGAGATGCTCTATTCAAAACTAAATTTTAAACAGTATTATATTTACATAACCAATGTATCCCTACCAAATTATGACTTTTATGTTATTCAGTATTAAATTTATAATTTCTTCTAACAATGAAATAAAGTGTTTTCCATGGGATCTTTTTGCTTTCCTTGATGTCATGACCTAATGTAAGAGAAAAATTTTTGTGCAACACAGTTTCTATCAAAGCATCATAATTAGCAATAAAAGTACCTTAACAATCTTTATTCTTCATAATGAGCATATACCTTCTAACACTTTTCTTCGCTTGCTTACTCCCTTCATTCTGTGTTGCTCTTTCTGACTTGGTCAGACTATTTTTCTAATTGGAAAAATGCAAGCTGTCTAGTGCATACTCCATTAATTACTAGTTTTATCCACAGTTTGCAAAAAGTCTTGGCAAATTGTCAATACAGAAAAAAATGTGCATTGTAAAAAAAAAAAAAAAAAAAGATTTTCTGGTGAATTTTCTTTGGATCAGGGTGTGATGTTTTGGAATTTTACACACTGGAATATTTCTTAAGAAAACATTAACCATTTTGATTGGACTACAATTTCCCTGAAAAGGTCATCTATACTTAGAGTAAAATATAGCAAAATCTTCACAGTTGCACACAGAAGGTGTAGAAACACAATATGAAAACAAAATTGTGGAGGAAATAAACTGGAGATGAATATGCAAAATAACGCAAATTTTAATAACACCAGCTTTCTGTAATACAAACTGTGAGGTGATATTAGCAAAGCAAGCAAAGATAAAAAGAACCCTAATCTTGTAAACACATTGAAAAGTTAAGAGATGATGTAAACAAAGTACTAAGAAAAGAACACAGCTTTTTTTTTCAGAAGCCCAAGTCATTATTTTTCTAGGAATATTGGTACAGAATGCTGTGGTTCTGTCTAATCGTGGAAATTTGATTACTGCAATGTCCATTTACGATTTCTGCCTTGCCAGCCTGACAACGTCAGCTGTTAAGTGTACAGGTCCCTAGATACAGCACTGAGATTTTTACCACACAGCTTTGTTTTTGCTGTTCTTACACTGCTCAGTGGCAATGTCCCGAGCTTTGGCTCTGCAGCATTTTGTACTGTAACACTTCAGGATGACATTTCTAGCACAGCACCTGATTCACTGCTCCTGCAGACAGTACACCTGAGCTTCCTCTGTGGGCAGAGTTTTCATGGTACTCTTTCC
>NW_008246057.1:6374487-6384190 GCF_000691975.1 Corvus brachyrhynchos | reverse complement strand
CCTGCTGTGATTTCAGCTGGAAAATAAGCACTATGCAGTCACTCTCTCAATCCCCCTCTCTCCCTTGCTTCTCATTACACCCTTCTGACATAGTAGGGTGCTGGGGATACTGGTCGCTGTCAGCTGAACCACCACCAGACCTTATTCCCAGTTCATAGACTATCAGATGAAATTGGAGAAAAGCTTTATATTTCTCTGAATGCACAGCTGTAATTTCTCTCTGTCCTTATGAGGTCCTCACAGGCTTGGAAAAATCTGTAAGCCCTCCATTTCCCACATGTATCCAGATAATATCAAGATACATTCTGTCATATAAGAATAACTTTCAACTTTTAGGCAAGTGGATTTGTTAGATATGCACAGGAAGAAAGGTACTTGGCATGCGTGGTCTGTGGTAATGTCTCATATAGGGCTCTCCTAGATTCTAACATACATACATATCATCTTACAAGTTACACAGCGCTATTAGACTGAATAGAAAATATTTAGGTCTGGGAGTCAGGTTCAATATAGACTTTGAGCTCTAGGTCAGAGAGCTTGCTTTAAGTACCATCTGTACCTCAGCTATCTCCAGACACAGCATAGGACATTTTCCCTTGTTTCTCCAAGGATTGAATGACCTTCTGTACGACAGTCATTCAACTGATTCTTTTAACGTTTTAGTTAAATGCAAAACATTTCTCAGAGTTATTTCCCACTTGATACTATCCACAAGGCTACATCTGTTATTCTTTCCTAGTATTGCCCCCTGGTACATGAAGGACAGATGATAAATTTGGGCTAGATTGTATCTGGCTTTGCATGGGCTTGCAGTGAATCAGACAAAAGGGTACAAGGAACTCCTCCTGCTTCCTTGAGCACTCAGTCAAGGGGCAGACACAAGACACAATCTCATCCCTGATGTAGGTTCTGAATGTGCACAAGATTTGTATTTAATATTTTTAGAAACACCGAGTGCCAAAAAGGGATCTAAGGCCATGGTCTTCTGATTGGGTCAGCAGCAGAATTAGGTGACTTTTTAAATGAATTTTACTCAGAAATACAATCCAGAAGACACCAAAAATACTAGGATAGGTAATTTGGATTTCTTGACTAGATTACTCCACACTTCAAAACAAAAACCCCAAGTAAAACATTTTCCTGCCCCCTCATTTAAATAAGAATAATACAGTGGCAATAAAATTATTATTCTGTTTCAGTAGTCTCTGTGCCTTGATTTTTTTTCAATTTGACTAGCAAATTAAAAACAGAACAAAACAAAATAATCAAACAACTTTTTTACACAGTATAGGCAATGAGAAAAGCCATTGTTTAAGGATCACAAATTGTACCCTTTAAAAAGTACAAAGGAATGCAGCACAGTAAAGGTCCACCACATCCCTGAATATATCAGTTTCATCCCTATCACACACCCATGTTATGGCAGCTGGTGTGGGGTCAGTAGCTCTGACCGAGGAAGCTGTGACCGGTCCGGAGAGATGGTCCCAAAAGAGATCATCTTCCCGAGGCCCGGTGTCTTCCCTCGGCTGCTGGCCAGGAGGGCCCTTGCAGAGGCTGTCAGCTCTTTAGTGATTGTCAGCTCGTGATTCCAGCTCACTGTTGCGGGCCAGCCTCCAGGCCAGACCAGGGAGACACGAGAGGCCCGTGTAGCTGTTCCGCACGAGGCAGCTTTGTTAGTCCGCACTCCATGAAGGGAGGCCAGGGACGAGCTCTCTCTGCCCTCGCAGCGGCAGGGGGGCTTGCTCTTATAGGGATACAGGGGGTGGGTGTCAGAGGGTAAGGGCCAATGGGTTACAAAGGATCTGCACAGGGTCTCCCAGAGGATTTTGGGTTTGTCTTCTTCTCGCGGTAACTGCAAAGTGGCTCCCTTTCCAGGGGAGTTCTGCTGGGAGGTTAAGTACTCTCTTTATCTCAGCAGACGTCTCTCCAGGGCGGGGGCTGGGCATACCCCACACCATAGCACCAATCTTTCTATATATTAAAATTCATTATACTGTCTTAGCTTAATTCTCTTACTAAGAGGCTAATCCAAAGTCTACTTCCATTAATAATCAGAAACATTTCAATTTTAAGATCACAATTGTCCATGGCTACATTGTCCTTAAAACAATTCATTCCCTTCGGTGCTTACTTTCCAGCCTATGTCTATTGTGCAATCATCTACATTCACAGGCTTGTTCTCTAGACAGGGCCACAAAGCACACAGTCTCTTTTATTTTTTTTTGGGGGGGGGGGTTGTTTGCTTTTTTGAGTTCTGGAGTTTTTTTCAAAAAAAAAAAAAAATCAACTTATTTTACTAAAGTGCTTTAATCTGATTATTATAATAACCCTTTTTTTTACATGTTCCAATTTGAAATAACCTTGAATGGTGAGTATAAGTAACCTTAGCATACTAGATGAGGTTTCATTTGTGTCTTATGCAATGGCATTATTGCTTCTTTACTCCAGGATGTCATTCTTCTGGTGCTTCCAAGGGCAAGTAACATTTACCTTAACACAACAACTCATATTTGTTGGAAGGCCTGATGCAGAAGCGATGGAGTTAATTACAAAAAAAAGCTTAAGAATCGTGCGTCCTCCTGAGGAGTTAGAGGAAACTATTAAAATAAGACTATTAACTTTGGGATAAGGAAAAAAAAACCTAAATAAAAGACAAATGCTCTTGGTAAGGCTTTGGGTCAGATAAGATAAATTAAAATGATATTTGTTTTAGCCTTGGGAAAAGAAAACTAGGAAATTGGGAAATAAGAGTTATAACAGTTAGATAAATATAAAGAAGATTAGCTAAGTAGTTTAAACCAAATAATCAAGGATGGAAACACTTCTGCATTGTGTTTATGAGGGTATAATTGAAAGTAGGAGTTAGACATGTATAAGTTCTTTCCTTAGTGTCTTCCAATATGCTGTTGGATTGATTAGCTACCAGTGTTTCTAATAAGGATATAGTGTCCACTAGCCAGTTTAACTTCAGCTCTCAAACAGGACAATTTGAACACACAAAGCTTTCTGTATGGACACTGAAACTTTGAGACATATTATCATTGCTATTCAGCATTACTCGTACTGAAACCAACACCAAGGTAATTTGAGGGCAACAGTTATTATTTTTATTTTTCTCTTTCAAACAATGAAAGCTGATATGCTTGAATAAACTATAAAATATAAGCCTGAGTTTTAAATAATAAAGACTATGGACATAAACAACTAACATATATGAATTATCAGCTTTTTACTAGCCATTCTGTAACAAATTAATTTCAAAGCTGTTTCCAGTTCCCTCACATGCCAGATGAAGCTGGGCACTGAATAAAAGACAAATGCCTGTGAGATGCAGAAGGAGTGGCAGTAATACATTTGTCTTACTTATTTTCATGCTAGGCTTACACAAAGGAGGTCCTCTAGAACTAATTTAACAAACGTTATGCTCTTTTGCTTTGCTTTGTAATCTAAAAGGAAGATTTCTATTATGGTCTTTCTCTGAGGGTCTTTGTGGTTTCAGATAGATATTTTTTCTTTGGAAATCTTGACATTCTTTTCAAAACATTAAGTCAGACTTGAGGAAGATCCCATTATTGTTCCATGGACTGCGTGGCTTCACGTACTGGTACTGAATGAAAGACTCAATGCATTTCATCAGTATGAGTGCACATGAGTGGTTTTTAGGACGACATTGGGAGGTCATACCACAGCCTTTTGTAGGGGATACTAGCAGAACACTAGTGATGTTAAGTATTCAGAAGAGGTTAAGACCTCATATCCAAAGACTACGTTTTGCCCAGTGAATACTCCCCCTTTCATTTTCATGGGTCCCTTCATCCTGACTGAAAAAAGAGCATTTAAGCACATACTCAGTTTTCTGTCAATATGCATGTACCAGCCTGCAAGCAGGACACTGAATCACATTTCCCAGCATTAGTTAGAGGTGACTGTTATTTGGGGGCATTGCTTCACTGTAACTCAATTTCTTTGCACTTCTCATGTGGGGTCCTGATTTAGCTTTCTGTAATTCTAGTGTAGCACTCAGTCTTTCTAATGAGACTTCAGCCTAAGTAAAACCACTTACAAGCAGATTTTTATCTTCCTGTAAATTAACAATTCTGCAAGAATGTCAAATGGTTCTGCTAAACACACAGAGCTGGCCATGCCTGAAAATTAACTTTCTAGTCATTGCTCCAGCCCTCGTGGCATTTGACAAGTGCTACAACACTCAGAAAAAAAGTAATTATCACATGACTATTATTTATATCTCTATTTCTTGAAACACTATTCAGTCATTAAAGATAGTGAAAAATGGCACTATCCAGAATGAATATGAAATGAATATTCATAACACAGCTAATTGTCACTGACATCTCAAATTTCATTATAATTTCTGTTTTGCTTAGCACTTTCTCACACTTGCAATAAGGCCATCACTGTGCTATGCAATTACTGACTATAACAAAAGTCCAGACAAAATTACATATACACAGTAGGACTCTACATTTCATATTCAGCAATATAGTTAGGATGTTTAGAGAAATGCTTCTTATATAAGTATAGATGCATTTATGTAGCAGACCAGATCTTAACTTGCTTACCAGAATCTACCACTTTTTTTAATAGGCATTGTGTGTTTTAATTCACAGCAAATCTAATAATTCAAGAGTTTTTAAACTTGTTAGTGTAACTAAAATCAACTTTTCCCTTCTACTGGGACATTATAATAGGTTTTATTTATTTAATCAGAGCATTTAATCACTCCTCTGAATGTGCAAGTAAGAAAATGCAACTAAACAAAAAGCTTACAAGTGAGCCATTCTAATGTTTATTGAGAGCATTATTTTTCTTGAAGGCTTGTTAAGCTCTTAAATATGCATTTGTATCAAGTTAATGTAGCCCATGCTTTTTGTGCTATATCACCTACTTCACATACACATAGACAATAAGGGAGCTTAATTTAAAAATGACTATGGTTATAATGCTGACTATACAAAGCCAAAGGGAGATTATTTTAGCTTTAAAAATTGACTTGGGGAAAATTAACACAGTGAACAAGCATATTAAATACTAACTGCTTCAAACCATACTGATTCTTGCTGCTGCTAAAGAAATGGCTATCTAATTAAAAATATCTCTCAGACTTTAACGAGTACTTCTCTTGGAAACACCTTTACAATCACTATTATTTGAATTGCACTAAAAAAGGAGCTGTTTATTGTCGGCTGTTTAGAGCCAAAAGTTTTGAACTGGACACTGTGATGAGGAAGTCTGCCACAGGTGGGAAAACAGTCACTTGGGGAGGAGAATTTTTGATGTTTGATCATGACATATTTACCAGGATTCCTGGGACTGTGGGTCAATAGATCCCCTTTTCTATAAAGGGGAAGAAGTCAACTCCTAACTAGAGGGCGGTCAAGCCACACGGAGCTGCAGACCCAGCTGCAGAATTCCCACTGACTTCTGCTTGCGATAAATGTCAGCCTCTGAAGTGGTTATTTACAAGCTCTGTCTGTCGCAGCCCTGAGATTCCCAAGACATGGCTGGCTGCAGCATTATGCATAAGTTCTTTCAATCAGAGCAACCAAGGCAACAGAGACTGAAGCTTACAGGTCACAACCCCATTACACTTTATGGTGACTGACATTCTTTTTCGTTAATGGATACTTTTAAAAAATTTAAACCATTTTAAGAAACATTTTCCTAAGAAAATTTTTGTGTATCTATAAAAAAATAGCTTCTCTCAGCTTCTCTCGGGTGTGCTATCATTATTTCTTTTACTTTTCTGCTGCAGAATATTCACAGAGGTATATAAGCAGGATGGACAAAAAGAGCTGTCTGTATGAGAAAGTTTTAGACTAGCTGTACATATTCATTCTCTAAAAAGGGTAGTAGGAAAAATTTTAAAAATTCTTTAATGAGATAAATCAGTGCAGACAGTTTAAAACTGATGTTGTCTGTATGGTTTTTACAGAAGCCATCCATGATTATTCTAACGTATACAAATATCAAATAGAAAAAAACCTTGAACAAATATCTGTATGAGAAGCACATCATACAAAGAACCTTTCTAGAAAAAGAATGTCTGGTGACACTTACAGGCCTAGTTAGCTGCCCCTCTCCAAAGAGGGACTAACAGCTAATAACAGTCTGCCAAACAAGTTCTGCTGGAGGTTGCATTTTATACTTGTGACATTTAAAACAGAAATGTAGGAAAAAAGGTGTTAATGCTGGGAAAAGAATCAGTGAATGCAAACTGCAGCACAACTAAATTGTTAATCCTTATATCTATCTACAAACACCAGTATTTTCTTTATCCCATGATGCACCTAGCTGTCTGATACATCCTTATGCTGTTTAAATATGTTAAATATAAGGACATATTTTAAGTGAATTGAAGAATACAATGGGAAGCATGAGTTTAAATGACATTTTACACTACATTTTAAATACATGTTTCCTTGAACTCCATCCTTCATCATCAGTTAATCAGCTGGGACAGACTAGCTACACTGTGGGAATGCAGAAGTGTGTGAAACGGGGCATAAGATTCAATTCATAGCTAAAGTACTCCCAAAGATGCTGGAGTCACTGTTAATGGCCTGGATTCAGAGGCAAAAAAACCCAGACAAGATACCTTGAAAATTCAACTGAAATGTGGAAATTAGAAAATGTTCTTGTGAGAGAACAATTAAATTCTGTAGCACCACACATTCACTGAATTTTTACCTAATATTTGTGGTTTGGAGATAACTTTTCACAGGTGATCTAATAGCAAACTGGTGTTTTCTTCTTCAGTTTGAAGTCAGTCCAGAAGGAATGCTAAAATATGTTATAGAGCTTTTAAAGAAAAACATGAATTTTAGTTAGAATCCCTAAATTTCCCTTTGGTGTGGTGGATACTGCCTTTCTGATTATAGCAAATGTTGAGTGAAGCTGCAATTAAGTTCTTTAGGGCTCCAAACTGACAGTACTAAACTCACTATGGGAAAAAGAAATTGGCTGTCAGAAAAGAAATGGACAAATAAATAAATATACTGGTAGAAGTCAGAGAAAAATAATTTGCAATACTGCTATTGGAATTGCTGTAAAAAGCATGGCTTTAATCTATTAGAGAAACCCATTCAATGTGAAGACATGATTTTGACAAGAACAAAGGGGGAAGAATGTGAGAATAATTACATCCCAGTTTATGACAGATTATACTATTAAACTGGCAGAGTAGTCATGTTTGACCTCACCTACAGAGTAGTTTTTTACAAAATAAGCAAGCAAGAGAACAAAACATAGTACCTGTAATAATAATGCAATGTAGAAAAACACTATTTAATTGCAAATTTTGATCATGGAATACAAGGCAACAAATAGTAGGTGAGGTAAGTAAGTAACCCGTTTCTTCTAAACATCCCTTGTTCTACTTAACATGTAGTGGATATTTGAGTTCAGAGAGCAAAATATCACCTCATCTGGAGATGAGATTCCTCTCATTCAGATTTAGAAATTGAGGTGAATGAGATTTACATCACATGTTTGAGACACCAAATTTATGTATCTACATCTAACTTACATATCCAAGACCTCAGTCTAGTCAGTAAAACACTGTAGTTTCAGTCAGCTGTCTAAACACAGTATTGCCTTCCTATTTAAAATGCCTTTTGATTTAAAATGCTTCCAGAGTATCTGAGAAAACCTCATGGGACTGGTAGATATCACAGAGGACTTCAGGGACACTCTTCTGAAGAAGAGGCTGGAGAGTAGGCAGGAATACCTGAGACACAGCTCATAAATTAGACACCTGTTCATGGACAACTGAAGCAAAGCCATCAATGGATCCAAAGAGCTATTTAACCCCCTCCAAAATGGACATCTTCAGCAGATGAACTGAGCTGATCCCTACATGTCCCTGCAGAGGACCAGGATAAAATCAGAACTATGAATTAAATCACGTGCATCTACTTTCTTCTATGCATACCTATTAAGTAGTTGGTTAAACATTCTTCTGCAGTGTACATTTACTACAAACAAACCAAGCCTTGGATTCATTATTAACCAAGTGAACTCCCACAGCACTAACTTTCACAATCTAGCAGGTAAATCACTCAAAAGAAAGAGGATTATTGTCTTATGAAGCCACTCTTATTTGGAATACTTCATTCAAAGAAGGAACTACATTCTTAGAAACAGATTGGCAAATGAGAAGGAGTCCTTCAAAGAAAAAAAGAGATTAGGAATAAATACTTCAACTTTTACTTATTAAATCACTTAAATATTCCAGAGAACTCAGTGGTCAAACAACCTTGGACAAGCGACGGAAAGGAAGAATAGTATCAGCTTGCAATAGTACTACTCCTTAGAAAAGAAGGGGATAATAGTATGCAGTACTCTGGGGTGTAATTAGAAAACAAAGACAAGAAATATAAACAGAAACTTCCCAGTCAGTGATAATTTTTTTAGTTATTCAGTAACCTCTGAAACATAGTAATCCCACTTCACAGAATACTGAAAATCAAACTCAGTTTAGTAATAGAAAATGTACTTTAGGAGAGTGTCCTATATCAACAGGGAGACAGATGGGATAATCTGAAAAGCTCACTATTAGCAACACCTCTGAATTTTTCCACACACTATTAGTTGTCAGATATTTTGTCAGAAAAGCAACTATCCTGATAAAGAAACAAGATTTGTCAAGAGAATACCAAATAACTCTTACTCAGAATTTACACTGGTAGGCTCTTAGCAGTGCTGCCTTAAATCATATCTATCCACCAATATTTCTGTTTAGCAGATGCTCCTTGGCTAGTACTTATTTTGGACTGGCTTTAAAGTAAAAGATTAAGGGCATTGAGTATTGATAACTAAATTAAAAGGGCTAGCTGCCAATAGCTATAACAGTAAGTAAAGAATAAAGAGCATTGCCTGCTCTGTATCCTCTTGACCACAGAGAACAATCATTAAGAATTAAGTGCTGTGATTCAGTCCCCCTCCTCCTTTTTCCCCAGGAGGCAATGCCTCACACACCACCAAGTATGCAGTACTCCGGGAACAAAGCCAAAAGGAGCAACTCGTTCTCTGAATGAGAACAGCTCAAAAATAGGTCTTATCCAAGACAGAGGGGCAGGGGGAGGGGAATGACAATGTTTCCTGCTATTGCTTATAATGCAATTTTTGTAAATGGAATGAAATTTGTATTAACCCATCTTTTACTGTCTTTCTTAAATGAAGTTCAGGACTTTAGCTGACAGGCTACTACAAAAATCTGTAATAAAACTATACTGTTTCTTTTATTCTTTTACTTTTGCAATCATATATATATTATCTAGACTTTAGTCTAGGCAGATCACTTAAGTTACAACAATGGATAATGTGTGAAGTTTTGAAGGAAATTATTTCCACCATTCCATACCCCCCCTTCTCTTATCCCCACTAATATCTGCTTCTGGAACACAAACAAAAAAAACCACCCCAACAGCTGCATGATACGTACAACAAATATATATGCTTTATACACATATACCAGCTTATATGTGTATATATATGCATAGACATGCATTAACCCTTGTAGTTAAACTGAAAAGCTAGAAATAATCACAGTAATGATTTGAAAAAACTGTTTTACAAAAAACTAAAGTGCAACTAAAAATAATAGCTGAGAAACAGAGCCCCTTCTGTTGGCCTGAGCTTGCTCTCTTAGACTGGTTATACTAAAAGAAGGGCACTGACTTAA